>NW_028261398.1:712500-1029305 GCF_051295495.1 Thamnophis sirtalis | reverse complement strand
CCAACAGCACTGCCGGATTTCCGCCCAACGCTGTGGTGGCGCCAGCGGGAGCTTTGGCGGCTTCGCCTCAGCCGCAGCGCTGGGCAGCAAATGTGTTGGTGCTGTTGGAGGAGGAGGAGGAGGAGGAGGAGGCAGCAATAGCACCTGAGGACAGGACAAGAACCAATGGAAACTTGTCAGGAGACTCAAGCTGGAAATAAGGAGAAATCTGACAGTAAGAACAATTAAAATCAATGGAATCTTAATTCATTTGCTACAGGTTTTCAAAAGACTGGACGGCCATTTGTCTCAGATGATATAAAGACTCCTGCCTTGGACAAGGGTCTGGACTAGAAGACCTCCAGTATCCCTTCTGATTCTATGATTTTAAAAACCACAAGCTTTTTACAGCTGGCTTGCAACTTTACCAAATTTAATTCAACCATTTCCTTTTGTTATTAAATGGGTATTGCTAGTTCAATGCACATGCGCTCCACTTTTAAGATGCTGAAAAAATCCCCATGACCTGCAACAAAATTCATTCTTCTACTCTTATCTTGCCCTAACTTCTGATAGGTTCCTGAAATATAGATCTATAAAATTTAGTGAAAATATTTCTATCTATTTTAATACAGACTTGTAAAACAGATTGGGACAAATGACATTAGTGCTCTGGGATAATAGCAGGTTTACTCTATTTGGATTTTCAGATAAAAGGTATCTTTTGTGCTAAGTTCTAACAATGTAGTTCTCTAATGTAACTATGAAACAGTCCAAATATATAATTCCCCTCAGGGAGGAATTCTGGGAGTTGAAGTCCACAAGTCTTAAAGCTGTCACGTTTGAAGACCCCTGGGGTTTTTTCCCCCCTAAAGGGTTAGGGGTGCAAGGGTCTTGTAACAACAGCTTTAAGACTTGCGTGCTTCAAATGCCAGAGTTTCTGAGCCAACATTTTGGTTGCTAAGCAGGAGCGTTGTTAAGTGATACTGATATTATATAACACTTTTAATTAAGCGGGTACCTTGAATAAACATAACTTTGAGTTTCAAATAATACTGATTTTGTTGTTGTCTTAGGTGACATCTGTGAAAAAAATTCAGGTGCTCAGGCATGAAAATATGCCGCTCAAACACTATACTTTTCCGCTCACACTGAAAAAAAATTAGAGGGAACATTGTTGGGGTCTCCCTCCATAAAAGACCCACCCATTCTAAAATGAAGCTTATTGTTAAGTTTCCTTATGAAATAAAAACAGAGAAAAAACAGAAGTTAGAGAAGAGAGAGAGAGAGACGGAGAGAAAAAAGTGGAGACTTCAAACTCTTTCCATGCAGGAAGTCCTGGAGTTACGGCAGTTCGCTTAGTGACGGCTCAAAGTTACAACGGCCCTGAAAAACGTGGTGTGGGTCTGTCCTTTCCCGGCATGACGGTGGCCTCCGTCCCCAGGGCCCTTTCCTCAGCCCCTTTTGCAACCTGCTGACAAAGTCACAGCCAGATTCACTTAACAACCTAGGTTAACAACTGAAGCGATTCACTTAGCGACCGTGGCAAGAAAAGTCATAAAATGGGGCAAAGCTCACTTAACAAACGTTTCACTTAGCAACAGAAATGTTGGGCTCAACAGTGGACGTAAGTTGAGGACTACCTGTCCAGTGGCAAAGAATCCCCCCCCACTTTACACTCCCCAATATTTCAAGACTTTTCAGTAATAATAGCTAATCACTAATCGTCCGGACCTAAGTGACAGAGAGCCCCTCTCCATGGGAGACTTGAACTCGCCACCCTGCCTTGGGCCAGGCAGTCAGCCCGGCTCCTGCAGCCTCTTCTCCTCACACCTGGGAACGGCCCCACAGAGGAGCTGGGGATCCTGGGGGCTGCAGGGTGGGGCTGGGGGGGGGAAGGGGTTGCGGTTGGGGGGGATTGTGCCTCCCTGCCAGTCCTGGGATGCCCTGCTCACCCTCTGCCCTCGGCAGGAGCTCCGTGAGCAGCGTTCCCTCTAAGCTGCGCGCGTGAGCGGCCGCGCAAGTAACAAAGAAACACCGCGCACAAGTTTCAAAGTGCAGCGCAGTGTTTTTTAATGTCTTTAAATGTGACTGGAAATTCTTCCCTCCTTTCTGAACTCTGATTTCTGATTGGTGAAATCAAGGAAAACTCTGCCCGGAGACCGATGACGCTACAGAAGGGAGAATTCCCATTGGTCCCTCACGTGTCCACTCAATTCTTTACCCAACTGCGCATGCGACACACACACACACACACACACACACACACATACAGAGAGAGAGAAAACGCATGGACTTCCTCTCCCCAAAGACTTTCCTGAAGCCTGGCGGGGGGGGGGGCGCAGAAACGGCCTCCCCGCCCTCCTAGATGCCCCCTGGAAGTCAGAGACAGATCATGTCCGAACTTGCAGGTGGCCCTTTGGGGGCGTTTCTTGCCCTCTGCAGCCCCCGGGGACTTCCCTGGAGCCACGTCCGGCTTCTCCGGGAGGCTGTTGGTGCTTCCGGAGACGGTGGTGGTGAGCCTCGGGGCTGCCGGGCGGCCGATGTGCGCAGGGCGCTGGGCTTGTTCCAGCTGCAGAATGTCAGAAATCTCCCCGTTCTGCCAGGCGGCTGCCAAAGGGAAGGGAGGGTTAGGGCGCTTCTCCCAACAGCCCAGGGCCGGCTCCTCTGCCTTCCTCGGTGGTTGGGAGAGCGCTGCGCCCCTTTCAGTCTCCCTGGGGGCCGCCAGGATTGCTGCGGCTGGAGACGAGGCTGCTGGGGAGAAGTCAGCGGGAGGGAGGGGGAGGAGAAGGGAAACTTCCGCTCGGGACGCCTTTTCCCTCCTCGCCCCCGGATCTCCCCCCGGCAGCCCTCGCCCCGCGCGGCAGCAAAGGGTCTGCGTGTCACGGGGGCTGCCTGGCACCGATCAGCTGAGAGGCTGGCAAAGAAGCGGCTCTCGGAGGAAGAAGGCAGGGACGCTAGCTGGCATTCGCTTCCCTTCCTGTTCGCCGCCGCCTGCAGCCCTGGCCCCGCCTACACTGTAGGCTCTCCGGCTTGGGGAGGGGAGGGGTTGGACTACATGACCTCTAAGGTCTCTTCCAACTCTGATTCATTTAACAACCGTGTTACTAATTTAAAAACTAGTGATTCACTTAACAACCCTGTTACCAATTTAAAAACTTGTGATTCACTTAACAACTGCATTACTAATTTAAAAACTGCAGTGATTCACTTAACAACTGTGTTACTAATTTAAAAACTAGTGATTCACTTAACAACCCTGTTACTAATTTATAAATTAGTGATTCACTTAACATGCGTGTTACTAATTTAAAAACTGCAATGATTCACTTAACAACCCTGTTACTAATTTAAAAACTAGTGATTCACTTAACAACCATGTTACTAATTTATAAATTAGTGATTCACTTAACAATTGCATTATTAATTTAAAAAATGCAGTGATTCACTTAACAACCCTGTTACTAATTTAAAAACTAGTGATTCACTTAACAACAGTGTTACTAATTTATAAATTAGTGATTCACTTAACAACTGTGTTACTAATTTAAAAACTGCAATGATTCACTTAATAACCATGTTACTAATTTAAAAACTGCAATGATTCACTTAACAATCGTGTTTCTACTTTAAAAAGTGCAGTGATTCACTTAACAACCCTGTTACTAATTTAAAAACTAGTGATTCATTTAATAACCGTGTTACTAATTTATAAATTAGTGATTCACTTAACAACTGTGTTACTAATTTAAAAACTACAATGATTCACTTAACAACCATGTTACTAATTTAAAAACTGTAATGATTAACTTAACAACCGTGTTTCTACTTTAAAAGGTGCAGTGATTCACTTAACAACCCTGTTACTAATTTAAAAACTAGTGATTCACTTAATAACCGTGTTACTAATTTATAAATTAGTGATTCACTTAACAACCGTGTTACTAATTTAAAAACTTCAATGATTCACTTAACAACAGCATTACTAATTTAAAAACTGCAGCAATTCAGTTAACAACCATGTTACTAATTTAAGAACTAGTGATTCACTTAACAACCGTGTTACTAATTTAAAAACTGCAGCCATTCATTTAACAACCGTGATCCTAATTTAAAAACTGCAGTAATTCACTTAACAACCGTGTTAATAATTAAAAAACTGCAGCGATACACTTAACAACCGTGTTACTAATGTAAAAACTGCAGTGATTCACTTAACAACCGTGTTACTAATTTAAAAATGGCAGTGATTCACTTAACAACTGCATTACTAATTTAAAAACTGCAGCAACTCACTTAACAACCACGTTGCTAATGGAAGCGGAAGCGCAACAGCCAATGTTGGAGAAGGGGAAGGAGTGGCGCTCCCCTGTTCTCGCCACCGCCACCCCTTCACCCCTGGTAACGGCGACCGTTGTGCTGCTGCTTCCAGACGGGACGCTGGAGGAGCTGCTGGCGGGCAGGTGAGATCCCCGCCTAAAGACGCCGCCGAGGGCCTGGCAGAATATATCCCGCTGGAAGCGGCAGCGCTCTGGACCACGGATCCCCAGGAGAGCTGCCGGCTAGAGCTGTGCAAGAAGCCCGCTTGGGTGGGGAGGGTGGGCAGCCCTTGCCCGTCCTAGCCACCGCTGTCCCCTCGTCCCGGGCGGCTGTCACAGCACCCTCTCTAGCTGGTGTGGGGGTGGCTTCAGGCTGTTCCTGCCCTTCCCCTTTTGGCTGCAGCTGCTTTTCTGCGGTGCCCAAGCTGGCCCAGCCCTGACTCGCTGCCCTAAACTCAGGGAGACCCTCTGCAGTCCCTCTCGTCTGGTTGGGATGCCAGCGAGAGTGTGTTGGGCTGAAGGAAGGAGGGATTCTCTCTCTCTCTCTCTCTCTCTCTCTCTCCCTCCCTCCCTCCCTCTCTCCCCCCCCCCCTCTCTCTAGAAACATATATCATGTTTGCAATAATTTACCTTTTTTTCTAAATAGGCACAGTTCCCTTACCGGAACCCTCGCTCACTCACTCAAACACACACACACACACACACACACACACACACACACCATTTTTCTCCATTCCAATTCGGATCCTATAAATCAATTGCTCTGTGAAACATCTGTGAAAAAAATTCAGGTGCTCAGACATGAAAATGTGCCGCTCAAACACTATACTTTTCCGCACACACTGAAAAAAAATTACAGGGAACATTGACCAGCACTGAAATGAGAATTGCATTACAGAAGAGAACATTCACATGAGAAATGGCATCTCATTGTAGCCCGTTGAAACATCTAGCATGTACAATTGAAAAAGTCCTTTCTTAATCAGCCTGGGAAACTCCCTTATTTGGCAACTATTTACTTTTCTTAATCTCCTCTTTACTCAACCCCCTTATTGGAATTACAATTATCATGGATATCATTATTCTGTTGCTTTGTTAGGACACTGGAAGTTTGTGCACTTGGGACAAATCCCTAGCGTGTCAATTCACAATTGGCCAAATTGGATGCAAAATTCAATTCCCGAGATACACTCTGTGACTTCTCCCACGCCCTTGTGAATTATTTGGTCTTGATGGAGGCCTCTACGCTCAGTATAGCTCTTTCCCCACTCCAGGCATTGGTAGAGTTTCTCTGTAGTGTGGATTATTTGATGCTGAATAAGTTTCCCTTTTGACTGAAGCTCTTTCCACACAACAGGCATTTATGAGGTTTTTTCCCCTGTGTGAATCCTTTGGTGTGCATAAAGTTTGCCCCTCAGGCTGAAGCTCTTTCCACACTCCAGACATTTATGAGGTTCTTCTCCTGTGTGGATCCTTTGATGTCTATAAAGGTCGCTCCTCTGGCTGAAGCTCTTTCCACACTCCAGGCATTTATGAGGTTTTTCTCCTGAATGGATCCTTTGATGTGTATAAAGTTTGCCCCTCTGACTGAAGCTCTTTCCACACTCCAGACATTTATGAAGTTTTTCTCCTGTGTGGATCTTTTGGTGTGTATTAAGGTGGCTCCTCTCAGTGAAGCTCTTTCCACACTCCAGACATTTATGAGGTTCTTCTCCTGTGTGGATCCTTTGATGCGCATATAGGCTGTTCCTCTCACTGAAGCTCTTTCCACTCCAGACATTTATGAGGTTTTTCTCCTGTGTGGATCCTTTGATGCGCATATAGGCTGTTCCTCACACTGAAGCTCTTTCCACACTCCAGACATTTATGAGGTTTTTCTCCTGTGTGGATCCTTTGATGTACATAAAGGCTGCTCCTCCGACTGAAGCTCTTTCCACACTCCAGGCATTTATGAGGTTTTTCTCCTGTGTGGATCCTTTGATGTGCATAAAGGTTGCCCCTCCGACTGAAGCTCTTTCCACACTCCAGACATTTATGAGGTTTTTCTCCTGTGTGGATCCTTTGATGTGCATAAAGGCTGCTCCTCTCACTGAAGCTCTTTCCACACTCCAGACATTTATGAGGTTTTTCTCCTGTGTGGATCCTTTGATGTGCATAAAGGTCGCCCCTCCGACTGAAGCTCTTTCCACACTCCAGACATTTATGAGGTTTTTCTCCTGTGTGGATCTTTTGGTGTGTATTAAGGTGGCTCCTCTCAGTGAAGCTCTTTCCACACTCCAGACATTTATGAGGTTCTTCTCCTGTGTGGATCCTTTGATGCGCATATAGGCTGTTCCTCTCACTGAAGCTCTTTCCACTCCAGACATTTATGAGGTTTTTCTCCTGTGTGGATCCTTTGATGCGCATATAGGCTGTTCCTCACACTGAAGCTCTTTCCACACTCCAGACATTTATGAGGTTTTTCTCCTGTGTGGATCCTTTGATGTACATAAAGGCTGCTCCTCCGACTGAAGCTCTTTCCACACTCCAGGCATTTATGAGGTTTTTCTCCTGTGTGGATCCTTTGATGTGCATAAAGGTTGCCCCTCCGACTGAAGCTCTTTCCACACTCCAGACATTTATGAGGTTTTTCTCCTGTGTGGATCCTTTGATGTGCATAAAGGCTGCTCCTCTCACTGAAGCTCTTTCCACACTCCAGACATTTATGAGGTTTTTCTCCTGTGTGGATCCTTTGATGTGCATAAAGGTCGCCCCT
The DNA here is from genome assembly GCF_051295495.1 of Thamnophis sirtalis. Taxonomy (NCBI): domain Eukaryota; kingdom Metazoa; phylum Chordata; class Lepidosauria; order Squamata; family Natricidae; genus Thamnophis; species Thamnophis sirtalis. Next base: position 1,022,252 of record NW_028261398.1, on the reverse strand, counting down.
CCGACTGAAGCTCTTTCCACACTCCAGACATTTATGAGGTTTTTCTCCTGTGTGGATCCTTTGGTGTGCATAAAGGTGGCTCCTCTGACTGAAGCTCTTTCCACACTCCAGACATTTATGAGGTTTTTCTCCTGTGTGGATCCTTTGATGTGCATAAAGTTCGCCCCTCCGACTGAAGCTCTTTCCACAATCCAGACATTTATGAGGTTTTTCTCCTGTGTGGATCCTTTGGTGTGCATAAAGGTGGCTCCTCTGACTGAAGCTCTTTCCACACTCCAGACATTTATGAGGTTTTTCTCCTGTGTGGATCCTTTGATGTGCATAAAGGTTGCCCCTCTGACTGAAGCTCTTTCCACATTCCAGACATTTATGAGGTTTTTCTCCTATGTGAAACTTTTGATGTTTATAAAGGTTGCCCCTCTGACTGAAGCTCTTTCCACACTCCAGACATTTATGAGGTTTTTCTCCTGTGTGGATCCTCTGATGTGCATAAAGGCTGCTCCTCCCAGTGAAGCTCTTTCCACATTCCAGACATTTATGAGGTTTTTCTCCTGTGTGGATCCTTTGATGCGCATAAAGGTTTCCCCTCTGACTGAAGCTCTTTCCACACTCCAGACATTTATGAGGTTTTTCTCCTGAATGGACCTTTAGATGCTTTTGAAGATACTGATTTCTCTTGAAGAATTTTTCACATTCGGGGCACTGATATCTCTCTTCTTCCTCCTGGATCCTTTGGGGATTCCGGGGCCTTCCGAAGGACTCTCCGCCCTCCAGGCCCGTCTCGGCGTCTCCCCCCGTTTCCTCCTCCCCGCATCGCCCTCCAGGCAGCCGCCTTTCCCGGGCTCCCGCTGGGCTCATCCCTCCTGCAGCTCCGAGCCCCCCCGGCTTTTCCCCGCTGTCTCCCGGGGCTGCTCCGCGGGGCCCGCTCTCCTCCTCTCGGGCGGCGCTTCCTTCCTTCCCTCCCCCGCCGGGCTCCTCCGTCCTCCTGCAGGGGAGAAAGAGAGGCGGGTCACGGCTCAACGCAGGAGAGGCCCAGGCCGAGGCCTCCCCTCCCGAGGACCCGAAGGAGACCCTCCCAGGCTGCCCCTCCGTCCCAGCAGTCTCTACTTACTTCCGGTTTCTCCGCCTCCGAAGGGAACCGCTCCTTCCGTCAGCTCTCTGGTTCCGAAAGTGAAGGCGCTCCATTTCCCAGCCCCTCCTTCCTGCGAAGCCCCGCCTCCTCCTCTCCAGGCACCGCCTCCTTGTCGTTCCCCCGAAGGAGAGAAAGGGACCCGCTAGAACAATTCGGTTCTCGGCCTTCCTGATGCCGTTCGACACGGTTCCTCCTGCGACGGTGTCCCCCAAGCACCAAATTGGGCTCCAGCCTTCCCTTCGCCGCCACGTTCCTTTCTTTTATTTCATTCTCCGCCTCAGCAACGGTCCCTTTCGGCCTCCTTAGCTCCACCCACCGAGCCCCGTCGCTGGGAGGGAGGTGCTTTCCCAGCGTCCTCTGCGCTTGCGCGTCTGTCCCCACTCCGGCCCCTCCTTCCGCCCCGCCCCCCGCCCACAGCCAGCCACCCGGACAGGCGGAGGGAGGGCGGGGCTTCAGTGGGAGGAGCCGCAGTGGCCCCTCCCCTCCCGCCGCTCCTTCGCAGCACGCATATCCCCGGCTTCTCCTGCCAGGCTCCCCCCGGGGGTCTCGGACGACCCCTGGGAAAAGGCCCGGCCACCCCCAGGAGGAGAACCGCCGGGCCAGGAGCCGAGCAGCCGAAGGGATCCCGGGAAGGGACGGAGCTCAGCCCGAGGGGATCCCGGGAGGCCGTTGGGAGACGAGGGAGCCCAGGAGGGACGGGGGGATCCACTGGAAAGCCAGGGATCCCAAGGGGGGGGAGAAGCGGATCCCAGGAGGGGATCCCCCCCACCCTTTCCTGCAGGGGAGGGAAAGGACCCCTCCTCCTCCTCCTCCCTTTGGGGCTGAGCAGGGGGGAGACAGGCAGCCACTGACACGAGGGATCCTGGGGGGCTCTCCGAGTTTGCCCTTTTTCTTGCAGGCGTTTCAAGGAAGCTCCGGCAGCACCAAGGATCCCTGAAATCCTTGCCTGCCTCTCCTTCTTTTAAACAAAAGGGCCAAATAAATGGAGTAAAGCCAGTCCTTATTTATTGTTCATTTCATGGACTAAACTGACAGGCCGTCCGTGTCTCAGACTCTGGGCAAACTTCCCCTCTGTGTGGAGTGGGTGGAAATGAGGAGATCTCGGGAATCCCAGGGTGGAACCTTCCCCAGCATTCAGGGCTACTGAAAGGAAATACAAGACAAAGGCCTCTTAATCAAAGCCTGAAATGGGAAGAACGGAAGTTTTGCCTTTGTGTCCATTGGACACTTCAGACCACGTTGCAAATTTAGCCTTCAGCTGGTTAACCTGCTCCCATTTAACAGGCTTGTAAATCTAACAAGTAAAGAGAGAAATGCGTTTAGCCTCAATTCCAGTGTAATCTTTTATTTCTGGAATAGTTAAATGTAACGTGGATTCTACACTGGGCTTTGTTTTAAAAAGGCACCAAGGAGCCCCCAGATCCGAATCCAGCATCTCCAGCCCCAGGTGGGGTCTCGGTCCAGGTGGTGCCAAGCTCTGCTTCTTCCCCTCTTCCTCCCTTCTCCAGAGCCACTGCAGTGCCAGCGGAGATCCGGGCGAGTACAACCTGCGTTCTGGCACAGTGTTGTGTGGCACATGTGGGCAGCCGGCAGAGAAGTCATCCGGGGGCACGAATGTGGGCACCAGCACCATGTCCACCGGCTCCTCCTCCTCCAGCTTGACCATCACGCGCAGCTACCGCAGTGGAGGCACCAACCTCGGGGAGAGCCTCCTGCCCCGCTCCTACATCCTGGGCAGCTCCACCCCACGCCAGCAGGTCAGTCTGGGGGCGCCCCAGCGGGCATGTGTGATCCTGGGCCGGAGGAGGAGGGGGCTTTGTGGTGGGAGGCCTCCGATTCTGAGTGCCCCCCTTCCTCCCCCTGACGGGGAAGCTCCAGAGACCGATCACTGTGCACTGTCAGTCCTTCCAGGGCGGCAGAGAGATGGCTGTGGGCATCCCAGGGCTTCCTGGCACCCTCTGTGCCACACGGGGCTCCTCAGCCAGGGCATTTGGGGAAGGCCGGGATGGTCCCCACTGAACAGCAGGCGTGGGGTGGGCTGAAAACCCTGAAAGGCTGCAACGTTCACACGAGAACAGTCAGCTCCAGTTGGCTTTGTGCCCAGGCTTAGCGTATGCGTTGTCTGGCATGGAATTCGGTCTCCGGCTTCAACAGGGGTTGGACTAGAAGACCTCTGAGCTCCCTTCCAGACCGAGTCCCCAAACCATGCGAACGCAAGGAGGCACCCGTGTGCTCCCAACCCCCCCAATGCAATGTGTGTGTGGCCGCCGCGCATATGTAGCCCTGCGCATACATGCACACATCTCCTGCACATGACATGTGGCCCCCACATGTGCCCCCCCTCTTCATGTGCCCTGCCCCCCCCCTCTGCGCATTCACGGCAGAACCCGAAGAGCTGCTGGCCTGCTGGAAGCGCATGCACAAGCGTGGCGGAGCTGAGCTGGGGCTTGGCCACAAGAGGGCGCCGCATGCCACAGGTTAGCCTTCAGGGGCCTAAAGCAGGAGGACAGCCGTGTGTGCGCGCGTATGTGCGCACACAGTGGGCGGAGCCAGTCTGGCCAGCCAGCCCACCGCCCACAGACCCCCTCCCGCCCCTCTGCCAAAGAAACAGGAGTGGCCTCCGCTGGGGCTGCCCAGTGGCTGCATTGGGGGGGGGGGCTGTCAAAGACCCCCCTGAGGTGGGAGACTTTTTATGCAGAAAACTTTGCCCTTTGGAAAATGGTCTTGGCGATTGTCTCCCCGGAGGTTTGGTCACACAGAGGCAGCCTTAGCTCTGGGGAAGGGGCTGTTCTTCCCCTGGGCAGGCAGGTCCACGTGTCCCTCCCCATAAGCCTTTTGGACTGGCAGCCACGCCTGCCTCTCCCACAACTCCCTTGCTGGCATTTTGAGGGAGGCCCGGTTCTGGATCGGCCCTGAACCTAGAATGAGGGAGAAATGTCCTGATTGTGAGAACAATTCCTCCGTGCTTCGTCCCTGGAGGCTCTTAAGTAGCAATCAAGGCCATTTGTGTGGAACGGAAGAGGGTCTCTTGCTTGGGGAGGGGGCTGGGCTAGATGACCTCTGAGGTCCCTTCTGACTCTATGTCAGTCTTCTCTCTCTCTCTCTCCCCCCTCTTAGGGTCCTTCAAACTGCAGCATCATGTAATCATCCGATGTTCCCGACATGCACTCAAATCTGCTTTATGGAGCTCTCTGTCCTTTACCTGCTCAGAAAAAGAGGAAACCATTTTTAAAAGAAGTTATTTTCTATGCAAGAATTTATACTTTATTACATATATCTATATCTCTATATATATCTCTATATAAATACGCTAAAGATGCTTCAGGTTTTTAAGGGGGTGGGGGGGTGTCTTTTTTCTATCTCAAAAGTTTAAAAGGAAGTTTAAAACCTGCCAAAGAGGTGAATCTATTACTGCCAAAAATGAAAAAAGTCCTAGAATTGTCATATGTTTCTTCTAGTAAGGGGGATCCTGCAAAAGGACAGGATCCATCTGTGTCTGCTTGAATACCAAAGTTTTCTTTGAAAAACGAATCAAAAATCACAAAGTTTTTCTCCTTCTTCTGGGCCACCGTTTGTCAACTTCATTAAGAGGGGGGGACTTCAACTCCCAAGAATTCCCCAGCCAGTCTCCCCCCCCCCCATCTTAAAGTTGGTGGGGTTGTGAAACTCTCTTCCAGGGAAATCTCTTTAAATTTGTTGCACTTAACCTTCTCCCTGTGGGGGGGGGGTGTTGACCACTAACTAACCATGGTTAACTTCTGCCTTGCTTCCCAGCGATTCGTGCCCTTGAGCAAAAGAGTCCAACTCTTTTGAAGAATCTACAAGCCAAGAGTTGACCTTCGTTTACATCTTGAAAATGGGAGGGAGACCTTCAGACGGAACCCGTTTTGGGTTGCAATGATACTTGAGGGATGCCCCAGTTGAACCCAGGGTCCTCAGCCCTGGCAGGTTTAAGGCGGAGGAACTTCAACTCCCAGAATTCCCCAGCCAGTATGGGGGACTCCGGGGAGTCGAGTTTTAAAATTGCCACGTTTGAGAAACGTGAATTTAACCTCGTGTCCTCAGTCCCCTCCGGCCCAAATCAGGTTGTTTAATACCTGCATTAAAACACTTTAGGAAGTGGACATTCAGGGATTCTCCAATTAAAATCCAGATTGCCCTGACTTTAGAACTTCTAGAATGTCTGCTTCTACAGAGTCTCCATTGACTCCGTTTGGACAGAACCAGCGGAGATGCCGAGGGAGGGTCTTGCTCAGATTTCCTGGAATGAGTTCCAGTTTGTCACCCCTGAGGAAGTGGACGAGGCCATGGGAGCGATGAGTGCCTCCACCTGTTTGCTGGACCAGTGTCCCTCCTGGCTGGTCTCGACCAGCAGGGAGGTAACACGAGGCTGGCTCCAGAGGATCACGAACACCTATCTGCAGGAGGGATCTTTCCCGCAGCCCCTGAAGGAGGCGGTGGTAAGACCCCTCCTCAAGAAGCCTTCTCTGGACCCAGCTATTCTTAAGAAATATCGTCCGGTCTCCAACCTCCCTTTTCTAGGGAAGGTTCTTGAGAAGGTGGTGGCCCTTCAACTCCGATGGACCTTGGATGAAGCAGATTACCTAGACCCTTTTCAGTCTGGTTTCAGGCCTGGATACTGCACTGAAACCTCCTTGGTCGCACTGACCGATGATCTCTGGCGGGCCAGGGATAGAGGACGTTCCTCTATCCTAGTGCTCCTTGACCTCTCAGCGGCCTTCGATACCATCGACCATGGTATCCTTCTGCGACGGCTGGAGGAGGTGGGAGTGGGAGGCTCCGTTCTACGGTGGTTCTCCTCTTACCTCTCCGACAGGTCACAGTCGGTGTTGGTTGGGGGGCAGAGGTCGACCCCTAGGCCCCTTAAATTATGGGGTGCTGCAGGGGTCGGTCTTGTCCCCCCTCCTATTTAATACCTACATGAAGCCACTGGGTGAGATCATTCGTCGGCACGGGATTAAATACCACCAGTACAAGGACGACACACAGTTGTATCTTTCCGCCCCATGCCAACTCAGGGTAGCGGTGGAAGTGATGTGCCAGTGCCTGGAAGCTGTTAGGGTCTGGATGGGAGTGAACAAACTCGCACTCAATCCTGACAAGACCGAGTGGCTGTGGATGTTGCCCCCTAAGGACAGCCCAGGTAGTCCGTCCCTAAGCCTAGAGGGAGAAAATTTGCTCCCCTCAGAGAGGGTCCGCAACTTAGGGGTCCAGAATTACTGCAGAATGCAGCCGCGCGAATGATACTGGGTGTACCAAGATACACCCACACTACACCTATCCTCCGTGAGCTGCACTGGCTCCCTATCGGTCTCCGAGCGCGATTCAAGGTGCTGGTTATTACTTTTAAAGCCCTACATGGCCTGGGACCCGGATATCTGCGAGACCGTCTTCTGCCGCATACCTCCCAACGGCCGATAAGATCGCACAGGGTGGGCCTTCTCCAGGTGCCGTCATCCAGACAATGTCGGCTGGTGGCTCCCCGGGGGAGGGCCTTCTCTGTAGCCGCCCCGACCCTATGGAATGAGCTACCCCCAGAGATCCGGACCCTCCCCACTCTCATGGCCTTCCGAAAGGCTATTAAAACCTGGCTATTTTGACAGGCCTGGGGCTGTTGACCTCTTCACCGAGGTCCATCCCCGATTAGACTGGGTGCATGATGTGGTTTTTTAATTTGTTTTCCTCCGTTTTTTTTAACTCTTCAGACTTTAAAATTTATTTTCTGTAAGCTGCCCGGAGTCCTTCGGGATTGGGCGGCCTATAAATTTATTAAATCAAATCAAATCAATTGTCCTCTGTTCAAAAATCCCAGGTCTTTCAGGAATCCCCCTCCCTCTGGTTCCATTGAGGAAGACGTCCTACTTCTTAAAGGAAGTTTGATTTCACTCCCCCTGCAGAAAAGCTGGTCCATTGTCCAAATCCATCCACCTGGTGGGAAATTAAGCGGACAGCCCCTCTTCTGCTTCAAGGAATAACGTTGAGTAGAGACGTTTCCCTTTGGAAGAAGAGAAGCTGCCTTAGAGGGTTTCCTTCTGCAGCCATGCTGACCTCTCCGCCTGGCCCCCCTTGCCCAGCCCTACGCATGGCACACGGTGCTGAGCCTGTGCCTTGCCAAGGGGTGGGGTGTAGAAGTGGGCTCCCTGCGTCTGTCAGGGGAACGCCTGGGCTTCAGGCCGCCTTCCAGGGCGCAGGAATGGTGAGGATGGGCTTGGGAAAAGTGCCCTCAACTGCCTGCTGTGGGATCGGCTGTTTCTAGTCAAGGGGGGAAATGTGGGTCTTTGAGGCAGAGCGGATGCCTTTTGGCCAGGGGAGGGGGAGGGGCCAGCTGTGCTTTCCAAAAGGGCCCCCGCTGTGCTCCACCAGGAGGACAGGACCATGTCTTCTCCTGGGCTTGGAGCAGAGATCTGCAGCCTCGTGTGGTGCCTTGAGGTCTGGTTGAGTTTGGGAAACGTAGTTCTTGCATGGGACTGGAAGCCTTACCTTAAACCAGTGATTCCCAAACTTGGCAACTTTAAGACTTGTGGACTTGAACTCCCAGAATTCTCCAGGCAGCAGAGCTAAAAGTTTGGGAACCCCTGCCTTAAACCTTTGCTGGCTTTGGAATTCTGGGAGTTGGCCAGATGGAGAAACACTGGTTTAAGGTCATGTTCTTCAACCTGATGCTCCTCAGCCTTTGATGGGTAGCTGGCTTCCTGACCCATGGATCTCTTCCTTGGACACCTCCCACCCCAGAGGATCCATGGATGGGATCCCTGCCCCCCCCCCCCCGAGTCCCTTTGGATGGGCCCTTCCCCCCCTTTGAGAATTTGCTGGGAAACGGTGGACCCTCCTATGGGGAAGGACTTCTCACCAAGGATGATGGTTCCCCCGACTCTGCATGGCTTCCCAGGGAGGAGGAAGAGCTGCAGAGTTCCTCTAGAGGCACCCCTGGACTTCCTCTGCCCCCCTTCACGTACGTCCCATATGCCTGGAGGGAGCCAATCCTGAGCCTCACCCCCACCCCCTAACCTGTCCTGCCCAGTTGGCCCAGAGGAGACGGTTCTTTGCCTCTCTGCTTCCAGCTGGGATTGCAGTCGGAACCAGCTCTGGTCCCTCTGACTTCTGCATCCCACGGGGGTCCCCCCAGCCCCCCTTTTCTCCTGCCCTTGATCTCCTTTGCACTTGGAGAGAGGCGCCTTTTGAAAGCTCTTTCCTCAGGAACCCTGGCAGGAGGGAGACCCCCGGCTGCTGAGGGGCGCCCCGCCTCCTTCGTGGGGAGAGCAAGCCTGCCTTTAAACTGGGGGTGGGGGGTGGGAAAGGAGGAGGGGGCACCAACTAAACCAGCCCACTGCTTGCTCCTGCCTGGTGCAGATGCTTACTGATTGAGGAGGGGTCTTTGCTCCAGCTGGACGCACTTTCTCCAGCCTTCTCGGAAAGCTCTCCCCTCCCCCCAGAAGCCCCTCCCTTTTTCATTGTGCTGTTAACTTGGGGTGCTGTCGGGGGAGGGGTCTGCCAAGGGATGCTTTGTGCTCTGATGGCAACTGGGCAGTATTTGTATTTTTTAAAACCAATATAGTCATCTAAAACTACGGCTGTTGTGTTTCTTTCATTGGGAATGGGGGGTGGTCTCTTTGGGGGGGGCTGTTGGTGAGGAGGGTTGCTTGGCTTGAGGCCCCCACCCTGTGCGAGGCTCCCCAGGGAGGCAGGGATGTGGGTCACTCATCACGCTGCCTCTGCACACACAACCACACCTGTTGGGCTGCCGTCCCAGGCTGGAGGAGGCGGAAGGAAGGTGGCCTCCAGAGGACGGGAGAGACCCCAGACCTGATACCCTCAGTAGGGAAGAACCCCCACCCCCACCCCACTGTTGACTTTTCTTGCCACCCTTGTCAAGTGAATCACTGCAATTTTAAGTGAGTAACGTGATTGTTAAGTGAGCCTGGCTTCCCCATTGAATTCACTTGTCGGAAGGCCGCAAAAGGGGATCTCGTGACCCCGGGACAGTGCGACCGTCGTAAATATGAACCGGTTACCCGGCATCTGGAGTTTGATCGCGTGACTGTGGGATGCTGCAGTGGTCAGAAGCGGACAAACGGAAATGTCACTAAATGGTCGCCAAATGAACCGTTATAAGTCCAGGACTCATCCGATGGGAGAGGAGAGTCACGGAGCGTTGTGTAAAAGCAATTCGGATCTTGGCTCTTTCCAACCACTTTGATGACTTCTGACTTTCTTTGGTGCAGTAGATCAGCTTTGCTGGCTGAGGAACTCTGGGAGTTGAAGTCCAGAGGTCTTAAAGTTGCCAAGGTTGGAGGCCACTGCAGAAGATGACACAAAAAACCCTCTGGACCTTTTTGCTTCTCAACAACATTTCAAGCTCTTTCTACACTTACAAAATCATCCTAATCATCCAAAATAAAAAAACACCAGATTCATATTTTCTTCCAGCTTCGAGCAAAAAGCCCAGCAGCGATTTCCAACTCGAAACCAAATTAGAGACATTCTTTAAGTCAGTTTTGCCATTTTCCACACCACCCACTGGACACACAACTACACAAACGCCCAAGATTGTTAAGAGATAATTGTTTGGACAAACGGGGTAGGATACAGAAAGCGCAGCAAGCACAAAGCCCCCCCCCGCCCCCCGCCCGTGGGGAGGGAAAGTGGGCGGGGCAAAGGGAGGGGCTCCATGGAGGGCAAGGAGCGCTGCTGCCCCCCCTCCCCCCCCCGCCCGCCTTGCTCCCCATTTCAAGCAGCCGGAATGTTGGGAGGGTCTCCCGAATGACTTAAAGTGGGGAAGAGACCTGTTGCTCCTTCCTCCTCCTCCTCCTCCTCCTCTTTTCCCCATCAGGGGTCCAAGGCCACCCAGCTGCCTTTCAGGGCTCCCGCAGGACTAGAACTCACCACCTCCTTAGGGGTTTCTAAGGCTGCCCCTTAACCAGCGCCACGCAAGATCCCTTGGGCTGTGGAGGGGGGCTTTGTGGGGGGTTTTCTCCTGCTTTGGTCTCCCCCTGACCTGACTCTGCCGCCGTCCTTGTCCCGAGAAGTCAGTCCTTCTTCCCCCCCATTTGCCAGCAGAGGAAACCAGGAGGGTCCAGGATTCTGACCCTTCCCAGATGTGAGCAAACGGCTCTCCGGGGGTCAGAATCCCTTCGACCTCATGGTTTAAGCACACACACCCCCTTCCCACAAGTCAGCAAGGAGGCTGGAAACTGCCTGAAATGGGGAATGTAAGAGACTCACAAGAAATGGATGTGGAAATGCTTTTACTCCTCTCAGATGTCTAGACCAGCTTTGCTGGCTGGAGAATTCTGGGAGTTGGAAGTCCACAAGTCTTAAAGTTGCCAAGTTTGGGAACCACTGGTCTATACCACAATTTGTTTGGCAGCTGGCAGGATAGAATGGGGAGGGAGGGGAGAGAGAAAAGGGCCTGTTTAAATGTTGTAATCATATCTGGCCCAAACTTAAAAACTCCCAAAGAATCATTCATGGCCTTCTGAAGATGTCTCTGAACAACCAGTTTTATACTTGCTCTTGTGACTCAATTATGGGAGTCTAGAAAATCTGAACACTGGTATGCTCAGTTGTTTTTTTAAAAAAGGTCAGTAGTAATGCAGAGTTATTGACGGATTCTGTATAGTGGACCCCTCCCCAACCAAAGGAATTCTTTTCTAATGAACCCATCTTTGAGAGCAATTGCACCATATTGAAATCACTCAGATATTTTACCAGATGCCCCCCCCCCTCCATGGAACTTCTCCCACTAATATTTAGCTCTCCTAAGAGGGCAGCCCCTGTTCCAGATGGGGTAACCCAAGCCCCAATCATCCCACAATGGGAGGTGCCTAGATTACTCCAGCATATGGTGAAAATCCTACAAAAATGGCTTAATTGTTTAAAAGCATTATTTCTACTCATAATCCTATATGGAATGAGTTACAAACTATGTTTAATATAATACAATAGCAGAGTTGGAAGGGACCTTGGAGGTCTTCTAGCCCAACCCCCTGCCTAGGCAGGAAACCCTTTCAGACAAATGGCTGTCCAACATCTTCTTAAAGACTTCCAGTGTTGGGGCATTCACAACCTCTGGAGGCAACTTCTGTTCCACTGATTAATTGTTCTAATTGTCAGGAAATTTCTCCTCAGTTCTAAGTTGCTTCTCTCCTTGACTCGTTTCCACCCATTGCTTCTTGTTCTGCCCTCAGGTGCCCTGGAGAATAGCTTGACTCCCTCTTCTTTGTGGCAACCCCTGAGATATTGGAGCACTGTTATCATGTCTCCCCTGGTCCTTCTTTTCATTAAACTAGACATATCCAGTTCCTGCAAGGGTTCTTCATAGGTTTTAGTCTCCAGTCCCCTAATCCTCTTTGTTGTTTAATGTTTTTCTGACTGGGGAGGACAAAGGGATGTTTGTGGGGAAAGTTGGATTAGAGACACCAGAGAATGTTAGAGATCTTTTGTTTCCCTTTGAAGATCCTATGTGGGATCCAAGCATCCCACAGATTTGAAGGAGTTATGAGAAGTCAGCAACTGAGTAGTTGCAGTTTTAATGGTTGTTATTCCAAAGAAGTAAACTATAGGGAAGACCAACAATAATCTCCATAGATCTGGAAATGATGTTCTCTCTCTCTCTCTCCCTCCCTCCCTCCCTCTCTCTTTCTCTCTCTTTTTGTCTCTCTGTCTCTCTGTCATTTCTAAGACCTGGAGGGGGGAGGGCTGGAAAAGTTGTTGGTATATGTAAGTGGAGAGAGAGAGAGGGAGAGAGAGAAATGTATTTTATGCCTGTCCAGGTTGAAAGGTGAGAACTTTGATTTTTTATTTTGTGTGAAAAGACTTACATTGAGAGTTGATCTATAGAAAACTCATAGAAAGTTATGTATCTCTCTAAATTCCAAAAATGTGGAGAGAGAGAAAAAGTGTTTTTTTTAACATAACCACTCTCCTGGAAAGGGGGGGGGGAGTGAATTCACAATGTAAGGTTTGAGACCCATAGAAGTTTGAGAACACATCCAAGTCCCAATGAGCCAAACCTGAGACTTAAAGGGAGGCTTGAATAACAATCAGCATTTAATCTTTGATCAAAGCTTAAAGACATGATGGTCAATTGTTCCCAACATAACCCCAAGGATACGCAGGGAAGAACTCCCCTTCGGAGAAGGTGTGGCTCCTTTTTATACAGACATCATAGAATAACATCCTGGCTTTCGTAGAGTACAAATTTTTATTACTGTCAAAGACCAGCAATACACATTACTTTTTACCATATATTAAAAAGTACTGATATTAAAATCATCATGTATATATATATAAAAAAAACCTTTGGAAATGAAAAATGATATACTTATGCCTTAATTGAAGAAAGTAAATGATGATATAATTATGCTGTGAAATAATCTAACAATGACACAATGAAGTATTAATAGAAGGTCTGGGGATATAATGTATAAGGTTAAGAACTTATTATAATGATATTTCGCTGCTGATAAGCAATTCTAATAGGGGAACAAATGAAAACTGGTATATATAGGCAGCGATGCTTTGTTGAACAATGAAGGAATAAGATCTCTGTTTGAAGGTATGAAATGCAAGGTTAACAATAAATAGAAGTATACTCTCTGGGGAAAAATAATGCTAATGTTAACTGAATATATATTGTAGAATGAAAATGAGGCCTTTAGTTATATTAGATGAAATATCTGAGACGGTAAATATTATTTTAAGATGCAGATGTTAAAACACTTGTAACCAAACGACATGCTGCATGTGATGATAGTTTTTCTATTTTTTTTAAACCCTAGGTTATTGTGGTGTCTATTAAATATACAACAGAGAGATACGGGATGTGTGTATGGGGTGAAACATAGTAGGGATGCACCTGTGATCAAATAACATACTGTATGGGACGATGGGTTTTTTTTTCTTTCCTTTTCCCTTTTTTTTTCTATTGTTATGTGATGTTGTATATGTAATAAAAAATAAAATTATTTTTTAAAAAAAGATAATGAACTTTTAACTGGGTGGGATCCTGATGTAACTCCCATAATTGGGATCCCACAGCATGATGCCAACATGCCTGTCTTATTAAATTGGAACTTTAAGGATCATTTTGCCTTGGACTCTGATTTAATTCTACATGATACTTGGAACGCTGACACTCTGGACTAATGATCTTTTTTTCTCTCCCTTCAACCGTTAGTTGTGAAAGCAATCCAGAAAATGTTGAATACGTTTGTCATTTGGCTTTCCCACATTGTAGGACCTTATTTTAGGTATTGTCCAGAATATGGAAGGTATTAAATCTTTTTGCTTAAGAGTTATTAATTTAAATATTAAGCAATGGTGGATCCCTGTCTTGCCTTTGGCTACATGACTGTATGGGCACATGCTCTGCTGTTATGCTGATCTCTTCTGATTTGTTTTTGCAAGAAAAGAGGAATTCTGCCTAGCTGCTTCCTTTTGCATTGCACGGATTATACACTTCCACCTGTCAAGATTCAAGAGCCAACCAAGGCTAGTTACCGTCAACTAAGTTTGGATTTGCCCCCATCCTTAAGATGATGACTTTGACACTGAGCCACTTAAAGGTATTTTATCAGGGAGATCGTCGGATCTTCCTGTGGAATCATGGCAACATGGAGATGGACACTTCGGGCCCTGGCCAGCTCTTGCCTTGCCCTCATTGGGCCTTTGACTCCCCTGACACCTGTGGCAAAAGTCTGACGTCCAGGTGTCTCATCAGATCCCGAGGCTGGAAAGAGCCCGAGACAGTTATGACAATTGATATGAAATCACATATTATCCAATTGAATATATTTGTGTACATTGTTATTATTGTACCTCATTTGTTTGACTATCACATTGAATTCACTTGTCGGAAGGCCGCAAAAGGGGATCTCGTGACCCCGGGACAGTGCGACCGTCGTAAATATGAACCGGTTACCCGGCATCTGGAGTTTGATCGCGTGAATGTGGAATGCTGCAGTGGTCAGAAGCGGACAAATGGAAATGTCACTAAATGGTCGCTAAATGAAGTGCTGTAAGTCCAGGACTCATCCGATGGGAGAGGAGAGTCACGGAGCGTTGTGTAAAAGCAATTCGGTTCTTGGCTCTTTTCAACTACTTTGATGACTTCTGAGTTTCTTTGGTGCAGTTTTGCTGGCTGAGGAACTCTGGGAGTTGAAGTCCAGAGGTCTTAAAGTTGCCAAGGTTGGAGGCCACCGCAGAAGATGACACAAAAAACCCTCTGGACCTTTTTGCTTCTCAACAACATTTCAAGCTCTTTCTACACTTACAAAATCATCCTAATCATCCAAAATAAAAAAAGATTCATATTTTCTTCCAGCTTCGAGCAAAAAGCCCAGCAGCGATTTCCAACTCGGAACCAAATTAGAGACATTCTTTAAGTCAGTTTTGCCATTTTCCACACCAGCCACTGGACACACAACTACACAAACGCCCAAGATTGTTTAAAGATAATTGTTTGGACAAACGGGGTAGGATGCAAAACGCCACGTGCCAATGCAGAAAGCGCAGCATGCACAAAGCCCCCCCCCCGCCCCACGCCCGTGGGGAGGGAAAGTGGGCGGGGCAAAGGGTGGGGGGGCTCCATGGAGGGCAAGGAGCGCTGCTGCCCCCCCTCCCTCCCTCCCTCCCGCCTTGCTCCCCATTTCAAGCAGCCGGAATGTTGGGAGGGTCTCCCGGGCATTTCCCACAGGCGGCCACTAGAGGGCAGGCGCTGCCCGGGCTGCCTTCGGAGGGGCGCCGCAAAAGCTGCCTCCAAAGACGGAGGGAAAAGGGGGGGGGGAGTCCGGGAGGCCCCCAAATCTGGAAGCGGCTGCCGGGGGGATCCTGGGAGTTGAAGTCCACCCATCGGGAAGGCTGCCCGCCAGAGCCTCGTCCCACCGGCGCTTCTCTCCCCTCCGGCCACAGGATCCTCGCAGCCCCCCCCCCCCGGGTCCGGCCAGGGCGGGGAGGGGGAGTCCGGACGCCCCTTCAAACCGTCACTAAGCGAATGGCTGGTGATAAGTCAAGGAGTGCCTGCATTTATTGGACTCCCCTTATTACCTGCCCTGGAGGAGTGCTGAAGGGAGAAGGTTAAATCTGGCTCTGAAGAAAGCTATTCTTTGTTTTGGGAAGATCAGGTCATTTAGATATCTTGCCGATTCCCACACACCCTGTTTGATTCTGTCCCTACTTTGGAGAGGCAACCTATTTAATTCTTCTTGGAACTCCATGTCCCCCATTCTATTGATTACTACTTGCTTTGCTTGATCAAAGCCTAGAGACATTAAGAATACCAGTGAGAGCCCATGAGAGCCCAGCTTGTGATCAATCGCCTGTTTCCAGGGGGAGGGGAAATTGTCAGTCAACACTAGTGGGGACAGTCCCTCTGGAAAGAAATGCATTTTAAGCCAATGAATGACCATCATCTTCCAGGCTCTTACCTGAATTTGAGGGATGCCTGTCTCAATTCCTAACTGGGCATTTGGAGTTCCTTTGGGAGCAGCTAAGATGGCTCGCAGGAATTTAGTTTGTATGGTTTCTAACAAGTCTTTGCAAGGATTCCTGTTTGTGCCCCATATAGAATTTGCGACAATGTTTTGGCCTCGAAAAGTTTTAAGGCAGCAGGTACTAACTGACCTCCACCTGTATAAAAGAAGTGTTTAATTGCCTTTCAGGACCTGTTGGCTGCTTGCAATTTGTGATCCAGGTGTGCCTTCCATGTCCCTTGCAAGTGGAAAACCACCCCAAGGTATCTAAATGTTCTAACCTGTTCCAAACTAAGTCTCTATGGCAGCCGAGAGCCAGTAAGCGAAGCAGAGGCTGACAATGTCCTTCTATTTCCCAGGAGTATTGGCGTGGTCTTTTAGCAAAAACTAAAACCTTTGATTTATCAAAGTTAAGGACCAGCTTGTTTTGCCTGCAATAGCCGAGTGTTGCCCGGATTTTGCGCTGTGCTAGGTTAGGAGGATGGGAATCAGGGTCCTGTAAGAGATCGATCAGGGGATTGATATAGAAGTTGAAGAGGGAGGGGGACAGGATGCAACCCTGCCGTACCCCTTTTTGTACCCTTACTGAGCTGGTTAAACTCCCTTGGGGATTGCACCCCACTTTCAGGGTGGAATTGGCATACAATTTTTGTATGAGGAAGAGGAGGCGTTGATCGATAGTGGTGCATTTTAATTTCCCCCAGAGGGCGATCCTGGATATTGAATCAAAGGCCTGCTTACAATCCAGGAAGGCCACAAAAAGAGAGGATTTTTTTATACGTGCATTTTTGTACTAAATGGTGGGGTACCAAGATATGATCCACCGTGGATCTTCCTTCTCTGAAACCGGCTTGTTTGATTATCCCCCCTGATATTAGCAAATCCTGGAGTTTATAGTTTAGGTGTTTGGCATACAGTTTACTAATAACGCTCAGAAGACTAATGGGTCTATAATTGCCTGGGTCATTTCTATTCCCTTTTTTATAAATTGGTATGATAATTGCTACTCCCCAATCTCTTGGCATATGGCCAGTTTTATCTATGAATGTAAACAGAGAGGCTAAAAGTGGAGCCCACCAACTCCAACTGGCCTTCTTTTTGATTATTTCTGGCAGGACATTATCAGCCCCGGGTCCCTTATTAGCCTTTAGGGCTCCGATCAACCGGGATATCTCTTCTGGTGTAACAGGGGGCCAGTAAGACGTTTGGTCCAAACTAGCTTGGCTCTCCTTGGTTACATAGTCAGGATCTCTATAAAGCTCCCTAAAATACTCTTCCCAGGCATGAATCGGAACCCGATTAGTTGGGGGGTAGGGGGGGTTTCCCCAATCCCCTGGTGATGCACCAAAAAGGGATGTATTGTTCTGTCGAGACTGAAGTAATTAATCTATGTCAAGAGTCCTTTCGAGCCGCACTTTTTTATTTTCTTTTAGAAGGGTCTTATATTGTGCTTTCAACTGCTTTAAGTAGTGAGTGTGATCCTCAAAAGGGGCATTTTTACTTTCCCTGTACTCCATATTATATATCCTTTTTAGTTGCACGCAACCAAAACCATTTTTTATTCTTTGAGACCGGCCTTTGGGAGTGAGCTAGTGTTCTGTTAATGAGAACCGCATTCAAATTTAAAATTAAACTTTCAAACCCCTCTAAGTAAGATCCTCCAAAGTTATTCCTTAGCAGAGATGTAGGTAGCTCTCTGGTTTCTGGAACTAACATCCATTTGGTAACTTCCTTAGCATTTTCCTCATTCCATTTAATTTTTACCTGGGTATTTTGACTCTCTAACCTGGGCAGGTAAGCTGTGCCTGCCCTCAGAGATCTCTGGTGCAATGTGAGAGTAAGGAGCATTGTATTATGATTGCTTTCCAGTCGTGAGTCTTCCTCCATCTTCTGTAAGAACTTCCGATCATATGATATTATCCAGGAATCAACCGTGGATTTTCTTCCTGCTCCCCGAGAAGTATATTCTGCTGGAAAGACGCCCCATGGGGACCCATTAAGGATACAAAGATCCAAACATACAGTCATCTGTCCTACACACAAACCTGCCCGATTTGCTTTAGGGTCTTTAAATTGTCTGGGATGCAGGGATTCTCCTGTTACATTCTCATCATAGTGGATCTTACATTGATTAAATAATGCTTGATCATTTGGTCCCATTCTAGCGTTTAAGTCCCCCCCCTATAATTATTGCTGCTTTGGGGGAATTTGTCTGAGCAGCCAAGAATAAAACCTTCTATGCTGTCCCAAATCTTATTGATCACACTATTCTTATTAAGTGGAGGAATATAGATATTAAACAGCAAAATATCCTCCTGTTTAAATAGCAATAGCAGTTAGACTTATATACCACTTCATAGGGCTTTCAGCCCTCTCTAAGCAGATTACAGAGTCAGCATATCGCCCCCAACAATCAGATAGATAGATAGATAGATAGATAGATAGATAGATAGATAGATAGATAGATAGGTAGATAGCAATAGCAGTTAGACTTCTATACCGCTAAGGAAGCTGCCCTATGATGCTCAGATGGAACAGCTACCCGAATTCCCATGTCTCCATCCATACCCCCTTCCCCGGCCTCTTATACACCCGGGCACAGGGCATGGGCCAGGTTTATCGGAGGCAAGGAGGGGAACGATGGGTGGCGGGTAGAGAGCAAAGTTATTCTACCAGATGCACCTCTAAGGATTCCTTTAAAACAAAATTCGTTATCTGCAGGACTAGATCACCCAGGGCATCCGTTTCAGCCTGCAGACTGGACGCTTGTAAAGACTCGGGGACCAACAACCTCCTTGGATCAGCAGTGGAAGGGACCCTTTCAAGGGCTTCAGACCACCCATACAGCCCTAAAAGTGGAAGGCCTGGCATCTTGGATTGATCACTTCCAGAGTGAAGAAATACCCACGATCTGCCCGTCCGGATCCCTGGACTGCGCAGCCTGTGACTTTCTCAGTAGCAGAACTGGGACTGAAGTTATTGTTCTGGAACCAAAAGCCTCCGGAACCATAGTTGTGTGAGAGGAGAACTGCCATCTCCCGTAGGTGTTTTCTCAATTAGAACATTTCCCCAAAAGGTGTTTGTGGCTACCCACACAAGGATTAGGAGTTACCCAATTATTGCCACTAGCTGATTGGTGCGTCTGTGTGCATGAAGGCTAACATATTAAGACAAATAAACTTAACAACCTTTGGGATGAGACCACATGATTTTGTTAGGTATCTGTGCTCTTCCCATATAGGTGGGTACCTATGTTATGCCCACTTTACCTGAAAGGAAGATTGGAAACCACAGGAATCTTGAACAAGTCAGAAAGTACCTGAACCCCTTTCTTTGCTCCGTGGGCTCTGGTCCCTCAATAATGCTTTGTATCACATACAAGCGGTGGGGGAAATCCTAGCCAAGGAGACTGGGGAGTTTTTTTTATTGCTGCAGCAAAAGAACAAGAAGCCATTTGGACAATGACAGTTCAGAATAGAATGGCTCTAGATATGATATTGGCATCCTAAGGAGATGGGTGTGCACTACTTGGACAACAATGCTGTGTGCAGATTCTGGAGAAATCCTGGAATTCCACAGCTGAACTACACACATCACAAAGAGAGCTGCAACCCCCCCCTCCCCCATGGACGAATGGAAAGAGAAGTGGCATTGACTGACAGGAGGGTTGCCTGATTTCACTGGTTAAGGACCTAATAATGACCCTGGCAGGCAAAGTCATCGTTCTCTGAATCACCTGTTGTGCATTACAATGCCTTCTGCTTTGCCTCCCCACCTGTAAGTAAACCAGGAGGTCTCCCAGTACAGGGATATTGCTGTTGGGTGAACCTTGGAAAATGAGATCATTTTCAGATTCAAAGGGGGGTGGGGATGATGGGCTGGGGGCTAAAGCAAGGTCATAGCACACACTTGAAAGTAAAGCAGGAAGACTGGAATTGGGGTCTGGGGCTCTGTCTGTATCACAAGAACAAAGAATGCTTATCAACAGGAAATATGCATGTGTAAAGCTTGCAGCAATTATGGGTAGCTAGAAAGTTGATAAAAGTAAGGAGAATTAGACAACCTGCAGAGCTCAGCAAAAAGTGAGGAATCGAGATGGCCGGCAGCCAATGAAAGGCCTGTTAGAGAACTCCTGGGGCCTTCGTTAGCCAAGGCTTAGGAATGGCACAGCTAGAGACCAATAGAACAAATGGTAGAATTATTGGTAAAGTGTTTTTTAGAGGATATTTCTTATTATTTCACCTTGTCCCGCCTTCTCCTTTAGTCAAAATGTATAGCTTTCTTAATCCTTTGTTCTTGGCCTTTTGACCAGGAACCTTTTTCCTTGGACTCCTCCAATAAAAAGCAATCAGAAAACCTGCCCCTCCTGTCTGGGTCCATCATTGGCTTCCACACCAGGCTCAGACCCGAATTGGGGAGAAGACAAGCGTGTCTTTAAACAGCAGCTGCGTGGATACATTTTCTTCCTGGATATCTGAATTTGGAATTCATGCCCAAAAGGAGACCGTCTCCAGTTAAAGAGGAGCTAAGGAGGAGAATCTCCTGCTAGTGAATTTCCTCATAGAAATCAATATCTCATTGTTGGGGGAAAAAAGAAACAGGAAATCATGCAATGTTGATATTCTCCAAGTTGGATTCTTTCTGGGTCTTCAGCTGCTGGAGCCCTCAACATTTGGAAGATGGGCAAAAGAGGGTCATGTCCTTGGGGATTCAGCATCATGAAGCCACGCAGGATTTTCATATCTTACTCTCCAAACTCAGGCACTAAGTTTGGTGTGGAGCCGAAAAGAACTTGATTGCCTGAATTGGGGAGAGTTTGAGAGAAGCAAAGGGGAGCCCAACTGCCAATGACTCTGGGTGGCTTACAAGAGAGGACAATAAAACGGGGAAGAAGATGGGCAAAACACTGTATGAAAATCCAAAGCTCCCAATGGCTCAACGAATAGCCAACCCAGGGGTGGAGGGCTATGTCGCAGGGCACAGTGGCACAGGCAGCAGCCACAACAGGAGTCCCCTCCACAGAGGGAGAGGGTGTAGGAGGAAAATCACACAAACAGACACACAGACACGGTTTCCAAGGGCTCAAAAAGGTTGAAAACTGCAACCAGGAAGAGGGCAGTATTGGAGGGGATTTCCCCCCACTGCTGCAGTTTTTGGAAAGGAGAAGCAGGTGGATGTGGAGAGGGAGGGGCTGGTAAGGCAGCTAAAGTGGGGAGGGGCTGGCTGACTACTGTGCTTACTGTCTCTGGGGTGCATAGGGCACTGCACACCAAGACAACTACACACAAGAACAGCTTTCCCCCACCTGCCATCACTCTGCTCAACAACGAATTCCCACACCTCCTCCTAAGACTGCATTACTATCTTCTTCTTACTCTTCTCGGTAACTGTCTCTCCCCACTTATGACTATCTTGCTTGTATCTTGACAATTTAGATGGTTCTGTTTGTTTCTTAGTACGATTTGATTGCTTATTAGTAACTTACGACTATCACCAAGTGTTGTATGTTGATGGATGCCTTTTATTTTACTTCAGGTACACTGTGAGAGGTGATGCACCAAAGACAAATTCCTTGTGTGTCCAGTCACACTTGGCCAATAAAGAATTCCCTTCTGCTCTGTCCTATTAACGGAGGACATTTCTTGGGTGAGAAGTGAAAGCAAAGAAAATCCAGTTGCCTCCTGAAAAAGCACCTTCGGGATGAGATCTGCTGCTTGAGCAGAGGGTTGGGCTAGAAGACCTCTAAGGTCCCTTGCAGCTGGCTTGTTCTTATTGTGTAAGCTGAGAAGGGAACTTCCTCCAACGCTCTAAGCCTCACTGGGCTCCAGCATCAGATTAGCTCAGGTCTTCCGTGCAAAACGAGGAGAACATTAAAAGAGCAAAAAACTCCGTGGCCCCTTCAGCTTTCACTCGCCTGGCTACGCCCCCAGACCTCCCAACCCACCTTGCCTAGGGGAGGACCCCAGAGGGGGGGAACGGCTGCAGTCCCAGGAGGGACCCTCGGACTCTCCCTTCCTGAATGCTGGGATTGGGCGGAGGTTTTTCTCCTCAATGGATCCTCTGATGTCTATAAAGGCTGCTCCTCTCAGTGAAGCTCTTTCCACACTCCAAACATTTATGAGGTTCTTCTCCTGCGTGGATCCTTTGATGTCTATAAAGGTGGCTCCTCTGACTGAAGCTCTTTCCACACTCCAGACATTTATGAGGTTTTTCTCCTGTGTGGATCCTTTGATGTGTATAAAGGTTGCTCCTCCGACTGAAGCTCTTTCCACACTCCAGACATTTATGAGGTTTTTCTCCTGTGTGGATCCTTTGATGTGTATAAAGGTGGCTCCTCTGACTGAAGCTCTTTCCACACTCCAGACATTTATGAGGTTTTTCTCCTGTGTGGATCTTTTGATGTGTATAAAGGCTGCTCCTCTGACTGAAGCTGTTTCCACACTCCAGACATTTATGAGGTTTCTCTCCTGTGTGGATCTTTTGATGTCTATAAAGGTTGCTCCTCAGACTGAAGCTCTTTCCACACTCCAAACATTTATGAGGTTTTTCTCCTGTGTGGATCTTTTGATGTGTATAAAGGCTGCTCCTCTGACTGAAGCTGTTTCCACACTCCAGACATTTATGAGGTTTCTCTCCTGTGTGGATCTTTTGATGTCTATAAAGGTCGCTCCTCTGACTGAAGCTGTTTCCACACTCCAGACATTTATGAGGTTTTTCTCCTGTGTGGATCCTCTGATGTGCATAAAGGTGGCTCCTCTGACTGAAGCTCTTTTTACACTCCAGACATTTATGAGGTTTTTCTCCTGTGTGGATCCTTTGATGTGCATAAAGGTCGCTCCTGTCACTGAAGCTCTTTCCACACTCCAGACATTTATGAGGTTTTTCTCCTGTGTGGATCCTTTGATGTGCATAAAGGTTGCTCCTCACACTGAAGCTCTTTCCACACTCCAGACATTTATGAGGTTTTTCTCCTGTGTGGATCCTTTGATGTGCATAAAGGCTGCTCCTCTCACTGAAGCTCTTTCCACACTCCAGACATTTATGAGGTTTTTCTCCTGTGTGGATCCTTTGATGTGTATAAAGGTTGCCCCTCCGACTGAAGCTCTTTCCACACTCCAGACATTTATGAGGTTTTTCTCCTGTGTGGATCCTTTGATGTGCATAAAGGTTGCTCCTCTGACTGAAGCTCTTTCCACACTCCAGACATTTATGAGGTTCTTCTCCTGTGTGGATCATTTGATGTGCATAAAGATTGCTCCTCTGACTGAAGCTCTTTCCACACTCCAAACATTTATGAGGTTCTTCTCCTGTGTGGATCCTTTGATGTGCATAAAGATTGCTCCTCTGACTGAAGCTCTTTCCACACTCCAAACATTTATGAGGTGACTGAAGCTCTTTCCACACTCCAAACATTTATGCTCTGACTTATGCTCTGACTGAAGCTCTTTCCACACTCCACACATTTATGAGAATTTTCTCCTGTGTGGATCTTTTGGTGTGCATAAAGGTTGCCCCTCTGACTGAAGCTCTTTCCACACTCCAAACATTCATGAGGTTTTTCTCCTGTGTGGATCCTTTGATGTGCATAAAGTTTGCTCCTCTCACTCCAAACATTCATGAGGTTTTTCTCCTGTGTGGATCCTTTGATGTGCATAAAGGCTGCTCCTCTGAATGAAGCTCTTTCCACACTCCAGACATTTATGAGGTTTTTCTCCTGTGTGGATCTTTTGGTGTGTATAAAGGCTACTCCTCTGACTAAAGCTCTTTCCACACTCCAGACATTTATGAGGTTTTTCTCCTGTGTGAATATTTTGATGTGCATAAAGATTGCTCCTCTGACTGAAACTCTTTCCACACTCCAGACATTTATGAGGTTTTTCTCCTGTGTGAATATTTTGATGTGCATAAAGATTGCTCCTCTGACTGAAACTCTTTCCACACTCCAGACATTTATGAGGTTTTTCTCCTGTGTGAATATTTTGATGTGCATAAAGATTGCTCCTCTGACTGAAACTCTTTCCACACTCCAGACATTTATGAGGATTTTCTCCTGTGTGGATCTTTTGATGTCTATAAAGGCTGCTCCTCTCACTGAAGCTCTTTCCACACTCCAGACATTTATGAAGTTTTTCTCCTGTGTGGATCCTTTGATGCCTATAAAAGCTGCTCCTCTGACTGAAGCTCTTTCCACACTCCAGACATTTAAGAAGTTCTCCTGTGTGGATCCTTTGATGTGCATAAAGACTGCTCATCTGACTGAAGCTCTTTCCACACGAAATGATCCATTTAGGAGAAAAACCTCATAAATGTCTGGAGTGTGGAAAGAGCTTCAGTGAGAGGAGCCACCTTAATACACACCAAAAGATCCACACAGGAGAAAATTCTCATAAATGTGTGGAGTGTGGAAAGAGCTTCAGTCAGAGCAGCAACCTTTATGCACATCAAAGGATCCACACAGGAGAAAAACCTCATAAATGTCTGGAGTGTGGAAAGAGCTTCAGTCGGAGGAGCCACCTTTATACACATCAAAGGATCCACACAGGAGAAAAACCTCATAAATGTCTGGAGTGTGGAAAGAGCTTCAGGCGGAGGAGCCACCTTAATACACACCAAAAGGTCCACACAGGAGAAAAACCTCATAAATGTCTGGAGTGTGGAAAGAGCTTCAGTCAGAGGAGCAACCTTTATGCACATCAAAAGATCCACACAGGAGAAAAACCTCATAAATGTCTGTAGTGTGGAAAGAGCTTCAATCAGAGGAGCGACCTTTATGCACACCAAAGGATTCACCCAGGGGGAAAACCTCATAAATGTCTGTTGTGTGGAAAGAGCTTCAGTCAAAAGGGAAACTTATTCAGCATCAAATAATCCACACTACAGAGAAACTCTACCAATGCCTGGAGTGGGGAAAGAGCTATACTGAGCGTAGAGGCCTCCATCAAGACCAAATAATTCACAAGGGCGTGGGAGAAGTCACAGAGGGTATCTCGGGAATTGAATTTTGCATCCAATTTGGCCAATTGTGAATTGACACGCTAGGGATTTGTCCCAAGTGCACAAACTTCCAGTGTCCTAACAAAGCAACAGAATAATGATATTCATGATAATTGTAATTCCAATAAGGGGGTTGAGTAAAGAGGAGATTAAGAAAAGTAAATAGTTGCCAAATAAGGGAGTTTCCCAGGCTGATTAAGAAAGGACTTTTTCAAGTGTACATGCTAGATGTTTCAACTGGCTACAATGAGATTCCTTTTCTCATGGGGATGTTCTCTTCTGTAATGCAATGCTCATTTCAATGCTGGTGCTTAATATTATGGGATGTTACTGTCCACGTCTCTGATATAACTGTAGCTGAGCAGGATGATTTCCTCCATGCTTTAAAAACAGACTGATCTACATTTATAAATATATGTTTTCTATATTTTTTTAAAAAAATCTTATTTCTTCCATACAATCAATTTTTCTTTTCTACTTTTTCTACTGTGTTGAGTATAAAATGAAACCCAGTTCTGTTTCCTCTTTGGTTGAGGGAAATCTGTTTGCTACAATACTCTAATAAATTGCTTTTAAATTGACATCCCACTTGGTGCTTAATTGGAACAATTGTTCTGTCATTATTTGATTCGCTCTATATGGATTTTCCAAATGTCCGAACCATGTAAGACCATCTCCAGACATCTGACACTCTTGCCAGTTGGATCCTCAGAGTGGTCCCCTTGTCTTCCAGCAGAAACCGCTACAAGGGACTCTCTTAAGGCCAAGAAAACTTCATATTCTCCTATCTCACCTCTTCGACCTCCCACCAGGTGCAGTGATTAGGTGTTTCCCAGTTGTCAGGATGGTTAAAGTCCCCTATTTTTATGCTTCCTGTTAACCAGATAAATGATTAGCAAACGGTTCTTCTAGTTCCTCTGATTGGATAATCCGGAGTTTACACCTATGGTAACCACATTCCGTTTTCCTTTCATAATAACCCAAGTGCATTTAATGAAGGATTTGGGGGGGGGGGGGGAGGTTTAGTGTTTTTTTTTTTTTTGCAATTAAAAAAGGGTTAGCTGTTGATGTGTAACTTCACCTCTTCTTCTATTGCGTCTGTTTTGAAATTTTTAAATGCTTCTGGGTTTCATCCCACCAGGTTTCAGTAATGGCAAGAATGTATTTGTTCTCATGCACTAAGAGAAAATTTACTCAATCATTGGATTGAACAACATGGATGTGCTTTAAAAAATACACAGCTAATAACTTTTGTCTTAGCAAAAATTGCAGTTGAACTTATACACCGCTTTACAGCCTTCTCTAAGGGGTTTACAAGAGTTAGCATATTGCTCTCAACCAATGTTCCCTCTAATTTTTTTTCAGTGT
Source organism: Thamnophis sirtalis (assembly GCF_051295495.1). Lineage (NCBI taxonomy): Eukaryota > Metazoa > Chordata > Lepidosauria > Squamata > Natricidae > Thamnophis > Thamnophis sirtalis. The sequence continues at coordinate 996,266 of NW_028261398.1, read as the reverse complement.
GTGCGGAAAAGTATAGTGTTTGAGCGGCACATTTTCATGTCTGAGCACCTGAATTTTTTTCACAGATGTTTCACAGAGCAATTGATTTATAGGATCCGAATTGGAATGGAGGAAAATGGTTGTGTGTGTGTGTTTGAGTGAGTGAGCGAGGGTTCCGGTAAGGGAACTGTGCCTATTTAGAAAAAAAGGTAAATTATTGCAAACATGATATATGTTTCTAGAGAGGGGGGGGGGAGAGAGAGAGGGAGAGAGAGAGAGAGAGAGAGAGTGGGAGGGAGGGAGGGAGAGAGAGAGAGTATCCCTCCTTCCTTCAGCCCAACACACTCTCGCTGGCATCCCAACCAGACAAGAGGGACTGCAGAGGGTCTCCCTGAGTTTAGGGCAGCGAGTCAGGGCTGGGCCAGCTTGGGCACCGCAGAAAAGCAGCGGCAGCCAAAAGGGGAAGGGCAGGAACAGCCTGAAGCCACCCCCACACCAGCTAGAGAGGGTGCTGTGACAGCCGCCCAGGACGAGGGGACGGCGGTGGCCAGGATGGGCAAGGGCTGCCCACCCTCCCCACCCAAGCGGGCTTCTTGCACAGCTCCAGCCGGCATCTCTCCTGGGGATCCGTGGTCCAGAGCGCTGCCGCTTCCAGCGGGATATATTCTGCCAGGCCCTCGGCGGCGTCTTTAGGCGGGGATCTCACCTGCCCGCCAGCAGCTCCTCCAGCATCCCGTCTGGAAGCAGCAGCACAACGGTCGCCGTTACCAGGGGCGAAGGGATGGCGGTAGCGAGAACAGGCGAGTGCCACCCCTTCCCCTTCCCCAACATTGGCTGTTGCGCTTCCGCTTCCATTAGCAACGTGGTTGTTAAGTGAATTGCTGCAGTTTTTAAATTAGTAATGCAGTTGTTAAGTGAATCACTGCCATTTTTAAATTAGTAACACGGTTGTTAAGTGAATCACTGCAGTTTTTACATTTGTAACACGGTTGTTAAGTGTATCACTGCAGTTTTCAAATTATTAACACGGTTGTTAAGTGAATTACTGCAGTTTTTAAATTAGGATCACGGTTGTTAAATGAATGGCTGCAGTTTTTAAATTAGTAACATGGTTGTTAACTGAATTGCTGCAGTTTTTAAATTAGTAATGCTGTTGTTAAGTGAATCATTGAAGTTTTTAAATTAGTAACACGGTTGTTAAGTGAATCACTAGTATTTAAATTACTAACACGGTTGTTAAGTGAATTGCTGCAGTTTTTAAATTAGTAATGTGGTTGTTAAGTAAATCACTGCACTTTTTAAAGTAGAAACATGGTTGTTAAGTGAATCATTACAGTTTTTAAATTAGTAACATGGTTGTTAAGTGAATCATTGCAGTTTTTAAATTAGTAACACGCTTGTTAAATGAATCACTAATTTATAAATTAGTAACAGGGTTGTTAAGTGAATCACTAGTTTTTAAATTAGTAACAGGGTTGTTAAGTGAATCACTGCAGTTTTTTAATGCAGTTGTTAAGTGAATCACTAATTTATAAATTAACATGGTTAAGTGAATCACTAGTTTTTAAAATTAGTAACAGGGTTGTTAAGTGAATCACTAGTTTTTAAATTATTAACACAGTTGTTAAGTGAATCACTCCAGTTTTTAAATTAGTAATGCAGTTGTTAAGTGAATCACAAGTTTTTAAATTGATAACAGGGTTGTTAAGTGAATCACTGCAGTTTTCAAATTAGTAACACGCTTGTTAAGTGAATCACTGCAGTTTTCAAATTATTAACACGGTTGTTAAGTGAATCAGAGTTGGAAGAGACCTTAGAGGTCATGTAGTCCAACCCCTCCCCTCCCCAAGCCGGAGAGCCTACAGTGTAGGCGGGGCCAGGGCTGCAGGCGGCGGCGAACAGGAAGGGAAGCGAATGCCAGCCAGCATTCCTGCCTTCCTCCGAGAGCCGCTTCTTTGCCAGCCTCTCAGCTGATCGGTGCCAGGCAGCCCCCGTGACACACGGACCCTTTGCTGCCGCACGGGGCGAGCGCTGCTGGGGGGAGTTCCGGGGGCGAGGAGGGAAAAGGCATCCCGAGCAGAAGTTTCCCTTCTCCTCCCCCTCCCCCCGCTGACTTCTCCCCAGCAGCGGCCCCCAGGGAGACTGAAAGGGGCGCAGCGCTCTCCCAACCACCGAGGAAGGCAGAGGAGCCGGCCCTGGGCTGTTGGGAGAAGCGCCCTAACCCTCCCTTCCCTTTGGCAGCCGCCTGGCAGAACGGGGAGATTTCTGACATTCTGTAGCTGGAACCAGCCAAGCGCCCTGTGCACATCGGCCGCCCGGGAGCCCCGAGGCTCACCACCACCGTCTCCGGAAGCACCAACAGCCTCCCGGAGAAGCCGGACGTGGCTCCAGGGAAGTCCCCGGAGGCTGCAGAGGGCAAGAAACGCCCCCAAAGGGCCAACTACAAGTTCGGACATGATCTGTCTCTGACTTCCAGGGGGCATCTAGGAGGGCGGGGAGGCCGTTTCTTTCTTACAGCAGGGGTTGTATAAACAATATAGAGACGTGGCCGGGCACATCCAGGTTGGGAGATATGTCCAGACATATTCTGGATATTGGTACACATGCGCACAGAGACAGCCAAATCACGTGCCAGGGCCTTGACTAAGGAATTTTGAGGCTTTTCTAAACACTTAAGGCATAGGCTTCTGAGACCCCAACATGCAAGCTGACAATGGAAATAATAAAAGTGTTCATAATGAAGAACCAATTGATGATTTATTCGATGTGAAAATGACACCAGAGCCAGCAAAGAGACCCCGGCGAATTAGGAAACTTTGTAAAAAATTTTACATTGAGAGTATACATGACTTACCGGTTAAGATATGTTATTGTCGATTCTGTCAGCCACCAAACAATGAAGGTATGCATTATATGTAAACAAAAAAACAAAAAAAGTTTCACGATTTGAAAAAAAATAGAATATATATTGTAAGATATGTCTTTTTTTCAGAACTGGCACCACAACTGAATACAGGGTTGTTGCAAATTGTCAAGAACTGTATTATCAAAATTCTCCAGCATTGTTTAATGGGATGCCTGCAAAATGAAGACCAAACGGACGGAACCGATGAAGCAAGCCTTATTAAAAGCATGTGTCTTCAAATATCTAGACCTCAAATTGTATGGCTAATTATTAATATTTCAGACAAAATGAGTAAATTATATTTCACAAGAGACACCTTAAATGAAGTCAAGGCGTTTATAGAAAGCATTGAAAAATCAAAGGAACCACTCTTATTAATGAAAAAGATATGCGATGAGACACCTATATCTTTAAAAAGACTGATATGTCAAACTGTTACAAAACTTGATTATAAGTGCATGTTAATGTAAAATTTTGTGTTTCTAATAAAAGCTACACACTAAAGAATTTTTGAAGTCTGTTGTTATTTCCTATTGGCAAAAAGGACATTTAGAATTCTCAGGAGGGGTTGGGGATATTGGTTATACAGAAAGCAAATTTTAGGGGCATGGTTTCAGGAACACCAATAGGTTTGTAGGAATACGTTCTACGTCAACACCATTGGAAAGGTGTGATATAGCTGTTTAAAAGCTGATAAGACGTTGGTGGTCAATTAACCTCAGACACTGTGCACGGCTGACCATAGAAGAAGACTGCTTCAGAATGGCAGAAGCTAATGTGAGTACTTCTATAACTATTTAAAATATAGATCTTCATTATATATATATATATATATATATATATATATGTAATATCAACCATTATGTGTTTATTAGGAGGAGGTGACAGATTCGCAATGTGTGAAAGCATGTGAAGGTATTATTTTTTCTTTTCTGGGTAAATCTATAGATTGGGGAGTGGTGGGGGGGGGCAGGGTGGTCGTTTTGTCTATCTGCAGAGCCTCTATTACATTTCAACTATTGTTTCAGAGTGTGAGGAAGATGAGTTATACGCAAATCTCACCATGCCTACAGATTCGCAATATAATTTATACATGAATGCAAATCAGTTACAAGGGGAAATAGAAGGTATGTTAATTAATATACAGACATAACTACTGTTTAAATGGTAAAGTTTGTCAGGACTTATGATGAAAGGTTATCAAAAAATGAGTGTGTAAGGGGTGGTGGTGCTGGAGGGGCAAGTTTCAAACTAGACATTTAATATATTAAGGTTATAGTTTTCTGTAGCAAGAAGTACAACTATATGAATGATTTTTCTTTTAGATTGGAGTGACATTAATGATGAATTGTTTGCCTTGTTAACTCTACCTGAGGAGTCTCAAGAGATTTCCTATAGTGGGGCCCATGGATATGCTACATTACAAGGGTCACAAGAAAGCGAATTAGAAGGTTTGTTATTTATTTTACAAGATAAGTATTGCTTTAAAAAGATGTATGTTGTTATAGAGTGTAATAAAGAGATAAACCTAACAGCAATATGGGTGGTGTGGTTATGTGTAATGCTGTATTTAGTAGTATTTATTGTAATAAATATGTGAAAAAGAGGCACACTCACGGTTCTACGTTCCTTTTTTAGAATGGTGGAATAGACAGTTGCAGACATGGTTTCCAAACATCAGTGCCACCCCTGTACAATCGGGAGGTGGTCCACAAGCAAGAACAACACAGGGGCAGGACATAACACAAGGCTCACAAGAAATGGATATGCAAGGTAGGATCTGTTATGTAGATACATGCATTAGAAAAAGCAGTACTTATATATATTTCCAGGCTGTTTTAATATATTCTTTGCACTATAATAAGTAAGAAACCTAACCTAACTGCTAATTACGAATCTACAGATAGTGACAGCGAACAGTTCTCTGCTGATTTTCCAAGGCCACAAAGCGATCGACAGAGTATTGCACCACAGCAGCACCCGTCAAGCCCTGCACAGGATTTACAAGGGATGGAAAATGAACCCCAACCATCAACATCTCGTGGAATACAAGGTTAATTTAAATGTAAAAAGTATTAGTAAATAGGGATATTTGAAGTTATTAAACAGTAAAAGATTCTCAAAATGTCTTTTTTTATTTATTTATGTAGAGCCTGTTTGTAAAAAGTCAAGAATGTGGGCTGACATCCCTCAGAGGATGGTAACAGACAGTGACAATACCAGTGAAGAGGATGTTATGTCAGGAACCCAATCAGCAGATGAGGGGGAGGCATTGGAAGACTCAGCCACGCTAAGTGCAACAGAAACCCCAGAGGTGTTCCTCGAAAGAATGCAAGCATGGCATAGAAACTTTGAGAATTTCACGGCGACAGAATACTATGAGCGTTATAGATTTGTAAATATGGAATATGTTCAATCATTCACGCAAGCTATAGATATTATTCATAATGAGATACAGGGCCTTTTGAACCGTATTTCCAGGGAGATAAGGCCCAATGATTTTATACAATTGCGGATGGATGCTGAGGAATTAGGGAGGCCCTTATTTAGTGTTAGGAGGCATCTGGAGGATTTAAATGCTGATCAGTTCCTTAGTTATGTAGAGAATTTATTACAGAGCAACGTTGAACTCTTGTGGAGGAATTCTTTGGAATTTACAGTCACTATTGTGAAGAACCGGGAGGGTGGAGGTCTTAGGAAATTAGGAACAGTTCTATTCAGTAAGGTATTGGAGAAGAAAAAACAGCACCTGATTGATTTCAATGTGGAGGGGATGTTTCTGTGTTTTGCAGGCAGCCTGCTGACATTGTTAGATAACGGGACGTCTACTAAACAAGAAATTATTACCAGAGCTGTGGCCCTACATAAAACCCTGGGTATTCCTACAGATCACAGAATTGACTTTTCACAGATACACTTATTTGAGGACTACTTCGGTATAACTATAAAGATCGTGTTTTACCATGAAGGGGGTTGGAGATTTTTTGTAACAGGAGGGTCCCTGGAAGTAAGAGTAGAGTTTATGCTATTACACGACAGTCATTACTATGGTGTAAAAAACATAAAAGGCTTCATGGGTGCTCGTTACTTCTGCAAGATGTGCCACACAGCATATCACCATAAATTTAAGCATGATTGTCAATATTTTTGTCGAGCCTGCACAGGCTCAGAATGCCGCAAATTGCCAGGAAGGAGTGTGAAGTGCCAAACGTGCAAAACGCTTTGCAGATCTAAGTCATGTCTTGAAATGCATGAAAGGCTGGCTTCGGAAGGAAAAATTAGTTGTGAAGCTAATGTGTTTTGTTCTAGGTGTGGTATCTATGTGCCGGTCCCACACACCGAATGTAAGAAGGTAATGTGCGGGCAGTGTGATGCTGTAGTAGATAACTTGGTAGGTCACTTATGTTTTCTGAAAAGGCTTTACAAACCAAATATCGGTGCCAGTTACATTGTGTATGATTTTGAATGTTGTCAAGAAACAGGAACACACATACCAAATTATGTGTATGCTATGGACATGCTGGATGGTCAAGAGGTTAGAAAGTGGGAATGGTCCGGAGTTAAATGTCTGGAGGAATTTGTGAAAACGTTTGTGCAGCCTAAGTTTAAGGGTTCCACATTCATAGCCCACAACTCCAAGAGTTATGATGGTTACCTAATCCTCAGGCAGTTGATTCGTGAAAAGGTGAAGGTAAAACTCTTAACTCAAGGAGGCAAACTGTTATGCATAACCCTACCTATGTTTCACATACGTTTTATTGACAGCCTTTCTTTTTTACCAATGAAGCTTAGTAAAATGCCAAAAGCTATGGGTTTTCAAGGCTCCAAGGGTTATTTCCCTCATTTGTTCAACACTACAGAGAATCAAGAGTATGTTGGAACTTTGCCAGAAGCCAGGTATTATAGTCCTGATACCATGATGCCTGGTGAGAGAGAGGACTTTGAGAAATGGTATGCGGCTAATAAAGATACAGCATTTAACCTCAAAAAAGAGCTTGCATACTATTGCAAAGAGGATGTAAAAATATTACGGAGGGCCTGCAATAAGTTTAGAGAACAAGTTATGGAAATGACAAGTAGAGAATGTTTCACAGGGAGGGGGGGAGATATTCTTGAAGAGAGAGAGATTCACTGCATTGATCCTTTCCAGTATGTGACATTAGCTTCAATTTGTATGGCACAGTATCGATTCATGTTTTTAAAGAAGAACACCATCGCACTGGCGCCTTTGGACAATTACCAGAAAAGCAAGAAAAGCTTTTCTGCTTGCTCTATACAGTGGTTGATGTATATAGAGCATACAGAAGGGATCAACATCCAACATGCACTGCAAGGTGGTGAAAAGCAAGTAGGTATCTATTTTTTGGATGGTTTTGCCGTCATAAACGGGATACCCACAGCGTTTGAATTTTATGGTTGTTTTTTTCATGGATGCCCTATATGCTACAAGCCCCAGGACTTCAATAGTCTGCTTGATTCAACCTATGGCATGTTGCATGCTCGCACTATGGCTAAAGAAGATTACCTACATAGTTTAGGTTTTGTAGTACGAAACATCTGGGAACATGAATGGAATGGCCTGATGAAGAGAGATGCGGGATTGAAACGATTTCTAACAGATAGTAAACTCCCAACACCCTTGAATCCCAGAGATGCCTTTTTTGGGGGTAGAACAAACGCCACATGCCTGTACTATAAACCAAAACAGGGAGAACAAATCTTGTATTATGATTTTACAAGCTTGTACCCCTTTGTGAACAAGAACAAGATGTATACGATAGGTCACCCAGAAATAATCTACCAAAACTTTGGGGATATAAAACAGTATTTTGGACTTGCAAAAGTTAAAGTGTACACTCCGAGAGGCCTATACTTTCCTGTACTGCCGCATAAGGCAGGCAGAAAATTAATGTTTAGTCTGTGTGCAACTTGTACGGAAAATCAACAAGTCACAGAATGCCTCCATAATGATGAGGAAAGAGCCCTAACCGGCACATGGTGTACTGTAGAATTGAATGTGGCTCTAGAGAAAGGCTACAGAATTGCAGAGATCTACGAAGTTTGGCATTTTGAAAGGAAGTCAAAAAACTTGTTTTCAGGTTATATTAACATGCATCTCCGTCAAAAACAGGAGGCTAGCGGGTATCCCGATTGGTGCAGAACAGAGGAAGATAAAGAGCGGTATGTTCGGGATTATGAAAAGAAGGAAGGTGTCCTTTTACGCAGGGAACATATTGAAGTCAATCCTGCTAAAAGACAGATTGCTAAACTGTTTTTAAACTCATTGTGGGGTAAATTTGGCCAGAGTACCAATCATATGACAACATCTGTGGTGACAGAACCTGAAGAATTATTTCAATATCTTTTTGTTCCCTATTACGAAGTGTCCTCCTGCGAATTTTTGGATGATGAAGCAGCCGTTGTAACGTGGAAAACCGCCAAAAACCAACCTACTAAGTCAACGTGTACAAATGTGTTCATTGCCAGTTTTACAACTGCTTATGCACGGCTAGAATTATACACGTTATTGGATCGCTTGGGGGACAGATGTCTCTATCACGACACCGATTCTGTCATTTTTATTAGCAGAGAGGGGGCGTGGTCACCTTCGCTAGGGGATTGTTTAGGACAGTTGACAAGTGAGATTCCCCCAAACACTTCAATCACGGAGTTTGCAGCAGTTGGGCCAAAGACCTACGGGTATGCTTTGTCAAACGGTGCAACTGTGTTAAAGGTGAAGGGGTTGACATTAAATAGTGCCAACTGTGTAAAAATTAATTTTGAAACTCTGAAAGAGCTGATTGATGATTATTGCCTAACAGGGGGTGAGGAAAAGAAAGAGATTCAGGTACAGCAGCCTGGAATTGTTAGGATTAAGAAACAGTGGGCATTGGAAACACGGGTGCTCAGGAAAACTCTAAAAGTTAACTATAATAAAAGGGTGCTCAATAGAGAGGATTATTGTATGCTGCCTTACGGTTATTAAGTATGATGAAAAACAGTGCACAATTTGTACATCCTTTCTCATGTATTATAAGTGGACCTTCCAATTCTGGAAAATCGTATTTTATAAAACAAATGTTAGAACATGGTGAACATGTATTATCTGAAATGCCTCAAAATATTATATGGTTTTATAACTGTTGGCAACCTCTGTACAAAGAAATGCTTAATAAATTTCCCAATATTAAATTTGTGGAGGGGCTTCCTGACTCTTTTGAAGATGCTGAGTTGTTTCCACCAAATCAAACCAATTTAGCAGTGGTAGATGATCTCATGGCTTCTGCTGGTGAAAGTGAGCAAATAGAGAAGGCCTTCACACAGTACGTTCATCACAAAAATCTTAGCATTATTCTCATACTTCAAAACCTGTTTTTTCAGGGTAAGAAAATGAGAACAATAACTCTAAATGCAAAATATTTGGTGCTATTCCGATGCCCCCGTGACTAGATGCAAGTGGTCACATTGGCACGTCAAATGTATCCCTCCAGCACAAGTTTCTTTTTAGAAGTGTTCCAAGATGCAACTAGCAAACCCCATGGGTATCTTTTAGTTGATCTATCTGCCACCACTCCAGAAAACTTTAGGCTGAGAACTGGGATCTACCCCCCCTGATTGGCCGGTAGTTTATACTATCAAAAAGAAGGGTAAAAAGTAACTGCTGTAATTGGAGAGCCCCCAATTCATCCAGGATGTCTGAGAGGGTGCACAGAAATTGGGGGGTTCTAAAAATCTTAGTAAAGGCCGGCCCAAAGCAGAGAAAGGCCATCTTATGCAATGCTAATAATGACCTGGTGGGGGCCATTGCTGAAATAGCTCTGAACACTTTAAAAGGTAACCTGCCTCTGAAGCCTTCACAATATCAAAATTTAAAGAGAAAGAAAGACTGTATTAAAAAGCTGAGTGATAAAAAGATCTCGCTGAAAAAGAAGAAACAGGTTATTCTTCAGTCAGGTGGTTTTATAGCTCCGTTATTGGGTGCTGCTATACCATTGCTGACTAGTCTATTAGGCCAGTAAACATGGAATATGCAGAAAAAATGTATTTGGTACCAAAGCATCAGATGGAGCAGTTACATGGACGGGCACCTACAATAGGCACTACTACCGTTAGCCAATTGGATGATGATATGAGGACCATTCTTCAGAAAACAGATATAAGTGAAGACGACAAGATAAAACTGTACAACAACGTGTTGCAGAGATTTCTAAGGCTGACCAGACAAAATGACTCTGAGAAAGACATTCTGAAATTTATTCAAGCTCCAGAAACATTTAAACAAGACATTGTTGTGCCGGCCCCTGCACCACCACTCTCCACCACGGATCCAACAATGCAGGAGATATTAGAGGGAGTGAGCACGCGTTACAAGAAAAATGCCTCTCTTTTGTTGAACAAAATGAAACAGCATCAAGACATTTTGGGATGGGATGATTATGGAACCATTTTATATAGGGGTACAAAGGTTCCTGGCACTAACATAGTAGACCTGGTCAAAGGGGTTTCTCAACAACGCTCGCGTACTGCAAAATATTACCCTAAGGGCTGGAACGAGTTTCTGTCGGCTATGGCAGAGATGAATGTTCCAACGGGCTTGCTAGGTTCTAATGTTGTTAAAGAGCAGCTTGAAAAGCTGAAAGAGACAGGGCCCTTTAAGCTTGCAAGTTCTACAAAATCACCCTCTGCTATGACTGATCCTACTGTAGGCTCTGTGTCAGCTCCTAAAAATGTTCTAAATTTTGGTGACTGGCTCCATTTGTGAATAAATAAAACACTGTAAAACAGGCAATACGTTTAATGTTTTGTGTTTATTTTATAATGTGCCATACATGTTTGCAGACAACGGTATTGGTTACACGTGCTGGTTCTTCCAGTCTTCATATTTACTACAAACTGCTTCACCATTTGATCGTTTTTGTCATCTTTTTCAGAGTATAGCTTCAAAATATCTTCATAAGGTAATCCTCTCATGCGCTTAATTAGATAAAACAAACAATGCTGTCCACAGGTTATTGCCAGGGGGTTCTGCAGTTGAAGAGTATGGTATGTGTATGTCTTAGCTTGCAGTTCTAAAAACCTCACGATGTCAACGGGGAAGTCAGAGCTGTCTGGTGATCTTCCGTAGGAGTCAAAAAATTCGCCATAACTGTGAGTTGGAAAGTAGAATGCGAGCCAGTGCTGCCCCGGTAAAGTTCTTGGGTGCGTGTTCACAATTAGCCCGAAAGGCCTCTTTGAGATTTTTCTCTTGGGTAACAAATCGCTGGGGTATACGCCTAGAAAGAGAGCATTTCCAGACAACACCCGTAGTATCTGTATAGTGTCCATTTCTTACATGTAATCATATAGGACGTTGCGTGTGTGGCTTATTTCAATAAGATTTTCAAAGATTGCATAGAGTATCATGTTGACGGTATTGGGGAGGGGCGCAGCAAATCTAATTTCCGCCCTCAGGTTGCCATTCTTGATCAGGGAATAGTGCTCTGAGCAACCTTGATCAGGGTTCAAATCAAAACAATATAATGTATAACCATTGTTAAACTCCTCACGGTTAATCAGCACAGAACGGTCTTTCATGGATTTACCGGAAGTCTGTAACAATTGCATATATTCTCTCACAAAAAGGTTATGTTCATAATCGGGTTGAAGGGGTTTTGCAGGAATTTGTTCACCGTCACAATACAGGGCGCAAAAGTTGACGTTATAGTGCTGAAAATTGAAAGGGTTTCTTTCATAATTACCACTAAATGCAGCGTTGTCCACGAAGCCGATCACTAACTGTTTAGGTAACTGTCCTAGAAATAGGTTTTCCTGATTACACACAAGACTGCCTGCAGGAATGCTGTAAACCTTCATGCCTACACGATCAATAGGGTATTTGGCATTAGAGGTAAGCAGCGCCTCCGCATGGCCCAACCGTACACCAGGGGATACTTTTACACATTTTACAAAGAGAGATGCGCCCAGGATCTGTACTTTGTAATTTTCATTACCATCTCTCATCAGGCAGAACTCGTTTTTACTTCTTGAGAGTTTAATGCTCACATCCACACCGTTAATCAATAGCCTGTCTTGAAAAAATAGATCACTATGCAATGGTCCTAGCAGATCCCATTTACGACTTCCGGCTGTATGTCTAGCTCTCGCTCTGAAACCGGAGTTACCAGCAGCGGTCAACAGTGTGTTCTCCATGAGTGTTGCATCATCCTTGTAAAAACCACCCGCTGAAAATTGGGTGCTCAGGGCATCTCCACCATAGTTCAGAATAAGTTCAATAATTGCTCTGTAGGCGTAGCAATGGTGACTCTGTGTAATCACGCGATCCCCTAATGTGACATCCACCTGATTGAACAATGATGCTATGGGGTAATTGACAAGGCTGACTCTTGCACCATCGTCGATATCCGTGCCATCAGCCTTTACAATTTTGCAGCTCACATACAGCAGAGTATTGTTTAAATCTGTGTAATGCTCGCCGTGTCCGGTTATAAAAAATTCCAAGGGTGCATTCGGTGTCAGCGCTGATAAAGGGGGGAATCTCGATGTACGTGCAGTTTTCAATGCTTGTTTGCGTAGGTGCCAGTTGAAAAAGATCTAGCTCTGATTTGACGCATTCCTCTGAAGCCTCGTGGATAAACGCCATTTTATATTAGAAGATGTTCTGTTTGTCACTGCGCTTCCTTCCTTGTGAACGTTTCCTCTTTGTATGGCGTTGCTTTTTCGCAACCTTCCTCTTTTTAGGAGGAGGCATAGGTGGTCCAACAGAACGTTTCTTCCTGATTACAGCCATACCAGACCCCTCCTGCCCCGCCCCTACAACACGTGATACAAGCCGTCCTGACACATCTCTGACAATGTTATTAGCAGCCGCTTTCATGTGAGGTTTAATGATTTCTAGGCCTCTCCTCAGTAAAGGCATCGCTTTTCGAAAAAGTCCCCGGAACAGGCCCCCTATACCGGTACCGTACATAACAGGGGCTCCTCGAAAACCCGGTAGGCCATTTCCCGCCTGTGCCCGGTAGTAGTCTACATAGGCTTGAGGGCTCCCGCACTTCTTTATCACGACCATCCTTCACTTTTCTGAGGCCTGAAATGAAGCTTGACAATCACCTTACCGTGATAAAAATGCACGTTTTTGTCCTGGTCGGTTTTGATTTCTATAGTAACGGTATCGATGTGATGTTTGCTGACTGGCACATAATGTGGACGGTCATAGGTCACAGTTATGAAATCATTGTCTTGCCCCTGCACAGGTACACAGCGTAGTAACGGCACATAGAAGTCACCTACTATCTGGAGCTCTACAATGTCTGTGTAAACATATAAGGTGTTGAATCCAGGGAACATACCTAACAGCTGTCCAAGTTCACCGCTAACCAGAATGGTATGAGGTTCATCACCTTTAAGATTAATTTTCCGACCCACTGAATCATAATATAGGGTTGTCTTAGGTCCATCCTTGGCATTTGATATAAGTTTATTCGTATTTTCTAACAGTTGTCGGATGCTGTTATAGTACCCGCTTCTCAAAGAAAAATGCCATTTCTTTCTCTCATTAGCAATTTCAAAATATCCAGGAGATGTTAATGTATGCCAGCTATGCGGATATTGTATCTCTGCTAGACCTACTTCCCACGGCCCTGAAAGATCCAATGATCTCGCTAATTGAATAGTAAAATTAGAATTTTTGTTGTTGGGAAACGCAGCTGCTGATGCATTGCTGGGTAGTGTAATATAGAAACCCGACATGTCAAAGATGTTGTACTTCAGTAGCCTTAACCCAACTGTTGAACTTCTCTGGCCAACCATTCCATTTAACTAGAAATTCTCTTTGTTTACCCTTCCCTCTTTTTCGGACTATTTTTTCAATTCTATAGACACGCTCTTGGTCATTAGGTATCTTTTGCATCTCTTCTGGGTAAAAGGTTCCCTGGACGACATCCTCTGCATAATCCATTAATTTATATACAGTTCTTTCCCCGCTTGGTAGCTTTTCCTTGATAATAAATATTTCATCTGTAAAGGTTTGGTGATAACCCTTTTCAAACTTGTCCTTTAGTCTGGATATCCTAACATGATCCCCCACCTTAAAGTCTTTAAACTTTCTGACTGCTTTTAACCTTTTTCCATATAGACGTAGCCAAATGTCTTTTTCATTAGAGCAGCTTACCGTCTTGGGGGCCATCTGGATACTACGATGGTAAGAGCTATTGTAGCCCTGCATGAGAGCTGGTAACACATCCACATACCTGTGAGTATTTTTAGCTGTAAAATACCTCCATATTTTATTTTTCAGAGTGCGATTAAATCTCTCTATAACTGCTGCTTTAGTTTCACTATGTGTCACAAAGTGATGTATGCCATAACGTTCCAAAAGCATCTTCAGAGGCCTGTTTAAGAATTCTTTTCCAGCATCTGTCTGTAACTTTCTAGGAGCCCTTCCTGTTTGGAAGATGCTCTGAAACGCCTCGGCAACCCCCCCATCCAGTCTTATCAAATAAACAGACAGCCCAGGCATATTTGGATAACACATCGATCACTGTTAAGATAAATTTCATGCCATTGTTTTCAAAGGCAAATCCTGTTAAATCCACAAGGTCTGCTTGCCACTGACAGTCTATGCAAGATACTATTGTTGCATTCCTAGGAAAATTAATTCTTGTGGGTTTATGAAGGACGTAGGCATCTTGCCCAGACAGCCATGCTTTGACCTGTTTCAGCGTTAAGTTTTTAATGCTCTTCCGCCCCGCGTTAAATAGTGATGTTGCACCCCCATAGCTGCCCGTACTTTCTGGTCTATAATACAATTCCTTCAGTACCTTTTTATACTTCATCCTGCACCGTTAACCCGTACAATAAAACACACGTCGCTCTTTAGCATAAACCTTTTATTTGTAATTTACAACATGCTCTCACGAACTTGGTTAGCAGAATAATATCCGTCATCAGAGCTAGCATAATAGACAACCACGTCATCATCGTCCTCATCAACCTCTGTAGTTGCCGTACAGATGCAATCAACACCCCCACATGCACATCCTACAGCGTCGTTGTCATCGTTTGAAAAGTCCCTTTTACTAACCCTTGGTAGCCAAATGGGGTAATCACGACTCTTCAGAATCACGGGTTTAACATCATCATTAATATCCTCAGTAAACGTGCTGGTGGTATACTTCGTAGGGTTTCGATAATACGGGAAGTCATCTGTGGCTTCTTCCTCACTGGAGATGTTTCTAGTGATATACTTCGTAGGTCTTCGATAATACGGGAAGTCGTCTGTAGCGTCTTCCTCACTGGAGGTGTTTCTAAAAATCATGTCATAGTTATATCCAGGAACCGCTTCTGTTTAAATATAAAGAATACCCCATTACTAAAACTAACCGCATTCCCCCACATCCCCTCCATTTATCATATACAATTATCATCAATACACTTAGTAAAAAAGTCTATTTAGTTTCATTTACCTATGCTCCCCTCTGCAGTTTCTTCACCGGTTGGTAAGTTTGGTGTTAAGGAGTCCTTCTTGTTATAGTCACACCCTGGAATAACACCTGGAAAAATATATTAATTCATTACTTATCACAGCGATAGCTGGATTATCTCCAAACCTCCCTTCGAATATATAAAATATCTTTACTTACAACTTGCAGCAGCAATGTCTTGTGATAAGCCGCTTCTCTTGGCCGTTACCAGGTCCTGGCGACAACATACATCACAGCCTCCGCCATCTTCATAGTCTTTCACGTTACAGCAGGACAGCCGGCATCCATACAAAATAGGTCTGAAGAACTCTCGTTCACCACCGAACTTAGTGCAACATATTTTATGACAATCTTTCAGAACAGGCCTTCCCTCACCCCACGGTGTAGAAGGATCTGCAAAACTCTTATTATTTCCATTGTCAGCCTGCATGTTGGGGTCTCAGAACCCTATGCCTTAAGTGGTTAGAAAAGCCTCAAAATTCCTTAGTCAAGGCCCTGGCACGTGATTTGGCTGTCTCTGTGCGCATGTGTACCAATATCCAGAATATGTCTGGACATATCTCCCAACCAGGATGTGCCCGGCCACGTCTCTATATTATTTATACAACCCCTGCTGTGTGTAAAGAAATGTCATTATTTGGAATCCACTATTGTTATGTTGACAGACTCCCATTCCTGTTAATTATTTTTACTTCTGATCTTGTGAAAGCAGGCGTGTACGAGCCACAAAAGTTGCTTCCTCATTCCTTTAGCTTCTGTCTTTGTAAGATAGCTAACTCATGTACAAGAAAGTTAATTTTCTTCGCAAATATAGTTTTTATTTTATTTTAACATCTCTGTAAAAAAATCCCTCATGTCGGGGGCTCTCTTTGCTTGTATACTGCTTTTAAACCGGCTGTGTAAAACGCACCGATGTGAAGTTCCTCTGGCAAGTAATTATGACGTCATAATTATTCATACCGAAAGGGATTGTGGGTCTGTTGTGTTTGTCGTTACTACGTCCCCGTGTGAAAGGCCACGGGTGTCACAACCGGCGGGTGCGTCTTTTGAAACCGTGCTACCGGGGATGAGGCTTTCGGGTTCACTTGGGGTTTGCCTCACCATGACCTTAAAGTACTTCATTTAAAAAGGAGTTCCGGCATTTTGGGGAGGGGTGGGAGGGGTGGTTGGGGCTGAGGGTTAGGGATTGATGTCATAAATGGGGAGGGGTTACACTGTAAACAAAAACACGTCACAAAAGGGGTGGAATCATAACAAAATACGTCACACAAAGGGGCGTGGCTAAAAACATAAACAATAATAAGGGGGCGGGGCTTATAAGCCAGATTTTGGTATGTACTCCATACTCGCTCTTGGTCATTAGGTATCTTTTGCATCTCTTCTGGGTAAAAGGTTCCCTGGACGACATCCTCTGCATAATCCATTAATTTATATACAGTTCTTTCCCCGCTTGGTAGCTTTTCCTTGATAATAAATATTTCATCTGTAAAGGTTTGGTGATAACCCTTTTCAAACTTGTCCTTTAGTCTGGATATCCTAACATGATCCCCCACCTTAAAGTCTTTAAACTTTCTGACTGCTTTTAACCTTTTTCCATATAGACGTAGCCAAATGTCTTTTTCATTAGAGCAGCTTACCGTCTTGGGGGCCATCTGGATACTACGATGGTAAGAGCTATTGTAGCCCTGCATGAGAGCTGGTAACACATCCACATACCTGTGAGTATTTTTAGCTGTAAAATACCTCCATATTTTATTTTTCAGAGTGCGATTAAATCTCTCTATAACTGCTGCTTTAGTTTCACTATGTGTCACAAAGTGATGTATGCCATAACGTTCCAAAAGCATCTTCAGAGGCCTGTTTAAGAATTCTTTTCCAGCATCTGTCTGTAACTTTCTAGGAGCCCTTCCTGTTTGGAAGATGCTCTGAAACGCCTCGGCAACCCCCCCGTCCAGTCTTATCAAATAAACAGACAGCCCAGGCATATTTGGATAACACATCGATCACTGTTAAGATAAATTTCATGCCATTGTTTTCAAAGGCAAATCCTGTTAAAGCCACAAGGTCTGCTTGCCACTGACAGTCTATGCAAGATACTATTGTTGCATTCCTAGGAAAATTAATTCTTGTGGGTTTATGAAGGACGTAGGCATCTTGCCCAGACAGCCATGCTTTGACCTGTTTCAGCGTTAAGTTTTTAATGCTCTTCCGCCCCGCGTTAAATAGTGATGTTGCACCCCCATAGCTGCCCGTACTTTCTGGTCTATAATACAATTCCTTCAGTACCTTTTTATACTTCATCCTGCACCGTTAACCCGTACAATAAAACACACGTCGCTCTTTAGCATAAACCTTTTCTTTGTAATTTACAACATGCTCTCACGAACTTGGTTAGCAGAATAATATCCGTCATCAGAGCTAGCATAATAGACAACCACGTCATCATCGTCCTCATCAACCTCTGTAGTTGCCGTACAGATGCAATCAACACCCCCACATGCACATCCTACAGCGTCGTTGTCATCGTTTGAAAAGTCCCTTTTACCAACCCTTGGTAGCCAAATGGGGTAATCACGACTCTTCAGAATCACGGGTTTAACATCATCATTAATATCCTCAGTAAACGTGCTGGTGGTATACTTCGTAGGGTTTCGATAATACGGGAAGTCATCTGTGGCTTCTTCCTCACTGGAGATGTTTCTAGTGATATACTTCGTAGGTCTTCGATAATACGGGAAGTCGTCTGTAGCGTCTTCCTCACTGGAGGTGTTTCTAAAAATCATGTCATAGTTATATCCAGGATATAACTCTTTGCTTGTATACTGCTTTTAAACCGGCTGTGTAAAACGCACCGATGTGAAGTTCCTCTGGCAAGTAATTATGACGTCATAATTATTCATACCGAAAGGGATTGTGGGTCTGTTGTGTTTGTCGTTACTACGTCCCCGTGTGAAAGGCCACGGGTGTCACAACCGGCGGGTGCGTCTTTTGAAACCGTGCTACCGGGGATGAGGCTTTCGGGTTCACTTGGGGTTTGCCTCACCATGACCTTAAAGTACTTCATTTAAAAAGGAGTTCCGGCATTTTGGGGAGGGGTGGGAGGGGTGGTTGGGGCTGAGGGTTAGGGATTGATGTCATAAATGGGGAGGGGTTACACTGTAAACAAAAACACGTCACAAAAGGGGTGGAATCATAACAAAATACGTCACACAAAGGGGCGTGGCTAAAAACATAAACAATAACAAGGGGGCGGGGCTTATAAGCCAGATTTTGGTATGTACTCCATACAGGCATATTTGGATAACACATCGATCACTGTTAAGATAAATTTCATGCCATTGTTTTCAAAGGCAAATCCTGTTAAACCCACAAGGTCTGCTTGCCACTGACAGTCTATGCAAGATACTATTGTTGCATTCCTAGGAAAATTAATTCTTGTGGGTTTATGAAGGACGTAGGCATCTTGCCCAGACAGCCATGCTTTGACCTGTTTCAGCGTTAAGTTTTTAATGCTCTTCCGCCCCGCGTTAAATAGTGATGTTGCACCCCCATAGCTGCCCGTACTTTCTGGTCTATAATACAATTCCTTCAGTACCTTTTTATACTTCATCCTGCACCGTTAACCCGTACAATAAAACACACGTCGCTCTTTAGCATAAACCTTTTCTTTGTAATTTACAACATGCTCTCACGAACTTGGTTAGCAGAATAATATCCGTCATCAGAGCTAGCATAATAGACAACCACGTCATCATCGTCCTCATCAACCTCTGTAGTTGCCGTACAGATGCAATCAACACCCCCACATGCACATCCTACAGCGTCGTTGTCATCGTTTGAAAAGTCCCTTTTACCAACCCTTGGTAGCCAAATGGGGTAATCACGACTCTTCAGAATCACGGGTTTAACATCATCATTAATATCCTCAGTAAACGTGCTGGTGGTATACTTCGTAGGGTTTCGATAATACGGGAAGTCATCTGTGGCTTCTTCCTCACTGGAGATGTTTCTAGTGATATACTTCGTAGGTCTTCGATAATACGGGAAGTCGTCTGTAGCGTCTTCCTCACTGGAGGTGTTTCTAAAAATCATGTCATAGTTATATCCAGGATATAACTCTTTGCTTGTATACTGCTTTTAAACCGGCTGTGTAAAACGCACCGATGTGAAGTTCCTCTGGCAAGTAATTATGACGTCATAATTATTCATACCGAAAGGGATTGTGGGTCTGTTGTGTTTGTCGTTACTACGTCCCCGTGTGAAAGGCCACGGGTGTCACAACCGGCGGGTGCGTCTTTTGAAACCGTGCTACCGGGGATGAGGCTTTCGGGTTCACTTGGGGTTTGCCTCACCATGACCTTAAAGTACTTCATTTAAAAAGGAGTTCCGGCATTTTGGGGAGGGGTGGGAGGGGTGGTTGGGGCTGAGGGTTAGGGATTGATGTCATAAATGGGGAGGGGTTACTCTGTAAACAAAAACACGTCACAAAAGGGGTGGAATCATAACAAAATACGTCACACAAAGGGGCGTGGCTAAAAACATAAACAATAACAAGGGGGCGGGGCTTATAAGCCAGATTTTGGTATGTACTCCATACAGGCATATTTGGATAACACATCGATCACTGTTAAGATAAATTTCATGCCATTGTTTTCAAAGGCAAATCCTGTTAAACCCACAAGGTCTGCTTGCCACTGACAGTCTATGCAAGATACTATTGTTGCATTCCTAGGAAAATTAATTCTTGTGGGTTTATGAAGGACGTAGGCATCTTGCCCAGACAGCCATGCTTTGACCTGTTTCAGCGTTAAGTTTTTAATGCTCTTCCGCCCCGCGTTAAATAGTGATGTTGCACCCCCATAGCTGCCCGTACTTTCTGGTCTATAATACAATTCCTTCAGTACCTTTTTATACTTCATCCTGCACCGTTAACCCGTACAATAAAACACACGTCGCTCTTTAGCATAAACCTTTTCTTTGTAATTTACAACATGCTCTCACGAACTTGGTTAGCAGAATAATATCCGTCATCAGAGCTAGCATAATAGACAACCACGTCATCATCGTCCTCATCAACCTCTGTAGTTGCCGTACAGATGCAATCAACACCCCCACATGCACATCCTACAGCGTCGTTGTCATCGTTTGAAAAGTCCCTTTTACCAACCCTTGGTAGCCAAATGGGGTAATCACGACTCTTCAGAATCACGGGTTTAACATCATCATTAATATCCTCAGTAAACGTGCTGGTGGTATACTTCATAGGGTTTCGATAATACGGGAAGTCATCTGTGGCTTCTTCCTCACTGGAGATGTTTCTAGTGATATACTTCGTAGGTCTTCGATAATACGGGAAGTCGTCTGTAGCGTCTTCCTCACTGGAGGTGTTTCTAAAAATCATGTCATAGTTATATCCAGGATATAACTCTTTGCTTGTATACTGCTTTTAAACCGGCTGTGTAAAACGCACCGATGTGAAGTTCCTCTGGCAAGTAATTATGACGTCATAATTATTCATACCGAAAGGGATTGTGGGTCTGTTGTGTTTGTCGTTACTACGTCCCCGTGTGAAAGGCCACGGGTGTCACAACCGGCGGGTGCGTCTTTTGAAACCGTGCTACCGGGGATGAGGCTTTCGGGTTCACTTGGGGTTTGCCTCACCATGACCTTAAAGTACTTCATTTAAAAAGGAGTTCCGGCATTTTGGGGAGGGGTGGGAGGGGTGGTTGGGGCTGAGGGTTAGGGATTGATGTCATAAATGGGGAGGGGTTACACTGTAAACAAAAACACGTCACAAAAGGGGTGGAATCATAACAAAATACGTCACACAAAGGGGCGTGGCTAAAAACATAAACAATAACAAGGGGGCGGGGCTTATAAGCCAGATTTTGGTATGTACTCCATACAGGCATATTTGGATAACACATCGATCACTGTTAAGATAAATTTCATGCCATTGTTTTCAAAGGCAAATCCTGTTAAATCCACAAGGTCTGCTTGCCACTGACAGTCTATGCAAGATACTATTGTTGCATTCCTAGGAAAATTAATTCTTGTGGGTTTATGAAGGACGTAGGCATCTTGCCCAGACAGCCATGCTTTGACCTGTTTCAGCGTTAAGTTTTTAATGCTCTTCCGCCCCGCGTTAAATAGTGATGTTGCACCCCCATAGCTGCCCGTACTTTCTGGTCTATAATACAATTCCTTCAGTACCTTTTTATACTTCATCCTGCACCGTTAACCCGTACAATAAAACACACGTCGCTCTTTAGCATAAACCTTTTCTTTGTAATTTACAACATGCTCTCACGAACTTGGTTAGCAGAATAATATCCGTCATCAGAGCTAGCATAATAGACAACCACGTCATCATCGTCCTCATCAACCTCTGTAGTTGCCGTACAGATGCAATCAACACCCCCACATGCACATCCTACAGCGTCGTTGTCATCGTTTGAAAAGTCCCTTTTACCAACCCTTGGTAGCCAAATGGGGTAATCACGACTCTTCAGAATCACGGGTTTAACATCATCATTAATATCCTCAGTAAACGTGCTGGTGGTATACTTCGTAGGGTTTCGATAATACGGGAAGTCATCTGTGGCTTCTTCCTCACTGGAGATGTTTCTAGTGATATACTTCGTAGGTCTTCGATAATACGGGAAGTCGTCTGTAGCGTCTTCCTCACTGGAGGTGTTTCTAAAAATCATGTCATAGTTATATCCAGGATATAACTCTTTGCTTGTATACTGCTTTTAAACCGGCTGTGTAAAACGCACCGATGTGAAGTTCCTCTGGCAAGTAATTATGACGTCATAATTATTCATACCGAAAGGGATTGTGGGTCTGTTGTGTTTGTCGTTACTACGTCCCCGTGTGAAAGGCCACGGGTGTCACAACCGGCGGGTGCGTCTTTTGAAACCGTGCTACCGGGGATGAGGCTTTCGGGTTCACTTGGGGTTTGCCTCACCATGACCTTAAAGTACTTCATTTAAAAAGGAGTTCCGGCATTTTGGGGAGGGGTGGGAGGGGTGGTTGGGGCTGAGGGTTAGGGATTGATGTCATAAATGGGGAGGGGTTACACTGTAAACAAAAACACGTCACAAAAGGGGTGGAATCATAACAAAATACGTCACACAAAGGGGCGTGGCTAAAAACATAAACAATAACAAGGGGGCGGGGCTTATAAGCCAGATTTTGGTATGTACTCCATACAGGCATATTTGGATAACACATCGATCACTGTTAAGATAAATTTCATGCCATTGTTTTCAAAGGCAAATCCTGTTAAACCCACAAGGTCTGCTTGCCACTGACAGTCTATGCAAGATACTATTGTTGCATTCCTAGGAAAATTAATTCTTGTGGGTTTATGAAGGACGTAGGCATCTTGCCCAGACAGCCATGCTTTGACCTGTTTCAGCGTTAAGTTTTTAATGCTCTTCCGCCCCGCGTTAAATAGTGATGTTGCACCCCCATAGCTGCCCGTACTTTCTGGTCTATAATACAATTCCTTCAGTACCTTTTTATACTTCATCCTGCACCGTTAACCCGTACAATAAAACACACGTCGCTCTTTAGCATAAACCTTTTCTTTGTAATTTACAACATGCTCTCACGAACTTGGTTAGCAGAATAATATCCGTCATCAGAGCTAGCATAATAGACAACCACGTCATCATCGTCCTCATCAACCTCTGTAGTTGCCGTACAGATGCAATCAACACCCCCACATGCACATCCTACAGCGTCGTTGTCATCGTTTGAAAAGTCCCTTTTACCAACCCTTGGTAGCCAAATGGGGTAATCACGACTCTTCAGAATCACGGGTTTAACATCATCATTAATATCCTCAGTAAACGTGCTGGTGGTATACTTCGTAGGGTTTCGATAATACGGGAAGTCATCTGTGGCTTCTTCCTCACTGGAGATGTTTCTAGTGATATACTTCGTAGGTCTTCGATAATACGGGAAGTTGTCTGTAGCGTCTAAGAGCCAAGGTGGCGCAGTGGTTAAATGCAGCACTGCAGGCTACTGCTAGATCAGCAGGTCAGCGGTTCAAATCTCACCGGCTCAGGGTTGACTCAGCCTTCCATCCTTCAGAGGTGGGTAAAATGAGGACCCAGATTGTTGGGGGCAATATGCTGACTCTCTGTAAACCGCTTAGAGAGGCCTGAAAGGCCTATGAAGCGGTATATAAGTCTACTGCTATTACTGCTATTGTCTTCCTCACTGGAGGTGTTTCTAAAAATCATGTCATAGTTATATCCAGGATATAACTCTTTGCTTGTATACTGCTTTTAAACCGGCTGTGTAAAACGCACCGATGTGAAGTTCCTCTGGCAAGTAATTATGACGTCATAATTATTCATACCGAAAGGGATTGTGGGTCTGTTGTGTTTGTCGTTACTACGTCCCCGTGTGAAAGGCCACGGGTGTCACAACCGGCGGGTGCGTCTTTTGAAACCGTGCTACCGGGGATGAGGCTTTCGGGTTCACTTGGGGTTTGCCTCACCATGACCTTAAAGTACTTCATTTAAAAAGGAGTTCCGGCATTTTGGGGAGGGTGGTTGGGGCTGAGGGTTAGGGATTGATGTCATAAATGGGGAGGGGTTACACTGTAAACAAAAACACGTCACAAAAGGGGTGGAATCATAACAAAATACGTCACACAAAGGGGCGTGGCTAAAAACATAAACAATAACAAGGGGGCGGGGCTTATAAGCCAGATTTTGGTATGTACTCCATACAGGCATATTTGGATAACACATCGATCACTGTTAAGATAAATTTCATGCCATTGTTTTCAAAGGCAAATCCTGTTAAACCCACAAGGTCTGCTTGCCACTGACAGTCTATGCAAGATACTATTGTTGCATTCCTAGGAAAATTAATTCTTGTGGGTTTATGAAGGACGTAGGCATCTTGCCCAGACAGCCATGCTTTGACCTGTTTCAGCGTTAAGTTTTTAATGCTCTTCCGCCCCGCGTTAAATAGTGATGTTGCACCCCCATAGCTGCCCGTACTTTCTGGTCTATAATACAATTCCTTCAGTACCTTTTTATACTTCATCCTGCACCGTTAACCCGTACAATAAAACACACGTCGCTCTTTAGCATAAACCTTTTCTTTGTAATTTACAACATGCTCTCACGAACTTGGTTAGCAGAATAATATCCGTCATCAGAGCTAGCATAATAGACAACCACGTCATCATCGTCCTCATCAACCTCTGTAGTTGCCGTACAGATGCAATCAACACCCCCACATGCACATCCTACAGCGTCGTTGTCATCGTTTGAAAAGTCCCTTTTACCAACCCTTGGTAGCCAAATGGGGTAATCACGACTCTTCAGAATCACGGGTTTAACATCATCATTAATATCCTCAGTAAACGTGCTGGTGGTATACTTCGTAGGTCTTCGATAATACGGGAAGTCGTCTGTAGCGTCTTCCTCACTGGAGGTGTTTCTAAAAATCATGTCATAGTTATATCCAGGATATAACTCTTTGCTTGTATACTGCTTTTAAACCGGCTGTGTAAAACGCACCGATGTGAAGTTCCTCTGGCAAGTAATTATGACGTCATAATTATTCATACCGAAAGGGATTGTGGGTCTGTTGTGTTTGTCGTTACTACGTCCCCGTGTGAAAGGCCACGGGTGTCACAACCGGCGGGTGCGTCTTTTGAAACCGTGCTACCGGGGATGAGGCTTTCGGGTTCACTTGGGGTTTGCCTCACCATGACCTTAAAGTACTTCATTTAAAAAGGAGTTCCGGCATTTTGGGGAGGGGTGGGAGGGGTGGTTGGGGCTGAGGGTTAGGGATTGATGTCATAAATGGGGAGGGGTTACACTGTAAACAAAAACACGTCACAAAAGGGGTGGAATCATAACAAAATACGTCACACAAAGGGGCGTGGCTAAAAACATAAACAATAACAAGGGGGCGGGGCTTATAAGCCAGATTTTGGTATGTACTCCATACAGGCATATTTGGATAACACATCGATCACTGTTAAGATAAATTTCATGCCATTGTTTTCAAAGGCAAATCCTGTTAAACCCACAAGGTCTGCTTGCCACTGACAGTCTATGCAAGATACTATTGTTGCATTCCTAGGAAAATTAATTCTTGTGGGTTTATGAAGGACGTAGGCATCTTGCCCAGACAGCCATGCTTTGACCTGTTTCAGTGTTAAGTTTTTAATGCTCTTCCGCCCCGCGTTAAATAGTGATGTTGCACCCCCATAGCTGCCCGTACTTTCTGGTCTATAATACAATTCCTTCAGTACCTTTTTATACTTCATCCTGCACCGTTAACCCGTACAATAAAACACACGTCGCTCTTTAGCATAAACCTTTTCTTTGTAATTTACAACATGCTCTCACGAACTTGGTTAGCAGAATAATATCCGTCATCAGAGCTAGCATAATAGACAACCACGTCATCATCGTCCTCATCAACCTCTGTAGTTGCCGTACAGATGCAATCAACACCCCCACATGCACATCCTACAGCGTCGTTGTCATCGTTTGAAAAGTCCCTTTTACCAACCCTTGGTAGCCAAATGGGGTAATCACGACTCTTCAGAATCACGGGTTTAACATCATCATTAATATCCTCAGTAAACGTGCTGGTGGTATACTTCGTAGGGTTTCGATAATACGGGAAGTCATCTGTGGCTTCTTCCTCACTGGAGATGTTTCTAGTGATATACTTCGTAGGTCTTCGATAATACGGGAAGTCGTCTGTAGCGTCTTCCTCACTGGAGGTGTTTCTAAAAATCATGTCATAGTTATATCCAGGATATAACTCTTTGCTTGTATACTGCTTTTAAACCGGCTGTGTAAAACGCACCGATGTGAAGTTCCTCTGGCAAGTAATTATGACGTCATAATTATTCATACCGAAAGGGATTGTGGGTCTGTTGTGTTTGTCGTTACTACGTCCCCGTGTGAAAGGCCACGGGTGTCACAACCGGCGGGTGCGTCTTTTGAAACCGTGCTACCGGGGATGAGGCTTTCGGGTTCACTTGGGGTTTGCCTCACCATGACCTTAAAGTACTTCATTTAAAAAGGAGTTCCGGCATTTTGGGGAGGGGTGGGAGGGGTGGTTGGGGCTGAGGGTTAGGGATTGATGTCATAAATGGGGAGGGGTTACACTGTAAACAAAAACACGTCACAAAAGGGGTGGAATCATAACAAAATACGTCACACAAAGGGGCGTGGCTAAAAACATAAACAATAACAAGGGGGCGGGGCTTATAAGCCAGATTTTGGTATGTACTCCATACAGGCATATTTGGATAACACATCGATCACTGTTAAGATAAATTTCATGCCATTGTTTTCAAAGGCAAATCCTGTTAAACCCACAAGGTCTGCTTGCCACTGACAGTCTATGCAAGATACTATTGTTGCATTCCTAGGAAAATTAATTCTTGTGGGTTTATGAAGGACGTAGGCATCTTGCCCAGACAGCCATGCTTTGACCTGTTTCAGCGTTAAGTTTTTAATGCTCTTCCGCCCCGCGTTAAATAGTGATGTTGCACCCCCATAGCTGCCCGTACTTTCTGGTCTATAATACAATTCCTTCAGTACCTTTTTATACTTCATCCTGCACCGTTAACCCGTACAATAAAACACACGTCGCTCTTTAGCATAAACCTTTTCTTTGTAATTTACAACATGCTCTCACGAACTTGGTTAGCAGAATAATATCCGTCATCAGAGCTAGCATAATAGACAACCACGTCATCATCGTCCTCATCAACCTCTGTAGTTGCCGTACAGATGCAATCAACACCCCCACATGCACATCCTACAGCGTCGTTGTCATCGTTTGAAAAGTCCCTTTTACCAACCCTTGGTAGCCAAATGGGGTAATCACGACTCTTCAGAATCACGGGTTTAACATCATCATTAATATCCTCAGTAAACGTGCTGGTGGTATACTTCGTAGGGTTTCGATAATACGGGAAGTCATCTGTGGCTTCTTCCTCACTGGAGATGTTTCTAGTGATATACTTCGTAGGTCTTCGATAATACGGGAAGTCGTCTGTAGCGTCTTCCTCACTGGAGGTGTTTCTAAAAATCATGTCATAGTTATATCCAGGATATAACTCTTTGCTTGTATACTGCTTTTAAACCGGCTGTGTAAAACGCACCGATGTGAAGTTCCTCTGGCAAGTAATTATGACGTCATAATTATTCATACCGAAAGGGATTGTGGGTCTGTTGTGTTTGTCGTTACTACGTCCCCGTGTGAAAGGCCACGGGTGTCACAACCGGCGGGTGCGTCTTTTGAAACCGTGCTACCGGGGATGAGGCTTTCGGGTTCACTTGGGGTTTGCCTCACCATGACCTTAAAGTACTTCATTTAAAAAGGAGTTCCGGCATTTTGGGGAGGGGTGGGAGGGGTGGTTGGGGCTGAGGGTTAGGGATTGATGTCATAAATGGGGAGGGGTTACACTGTAAACAAAAACACGTCACAAAAGGGGTGGAATCATAACAAAATACGTCACACAAAGGGGCGTGGCTAAAAACATAAACAATAACAAGGGGGCGGGGCTTATAAGCCAGATTTTGGTATGTACTCCATACAGGCATATTTGGATAACACATCGATCACTGTTAAGATAAATTTCATGCCATTGTTTTCAAAGGCAAATCCTGTTAAACCCACAAGGTCTGCTTGCCACTGACAGTCTATGCAAGATACTATTGTTGCATTCCTAGGAAAATTAATTCTTGTGGGTTTATGAAGGACGTAGGCATCTTGCCCAGACAGCCATGCTTTGACCTGTTTCAGCGTTAAGTTTTTAATGCTCTTCCGCCCCGCGTTAAATAGTGATGTTGCACCCCCATAGCTGCCCGTACTTTCTGGTCTATAATACAATTCCTTCAGTACCTTTTTATACTTCATCCTGCACCGTTAACCCGTACAATAAAACACACGTCGCTCTTTAGCATAAACCTTTTCTTTGTAATTTACAACATGCTCTCACGAACTTGGTTAGCAGAATAATATCCGTCATCAGAGCTAGCATAATAGACAACCACGTCATCATCGTCCTCATCAACCTCTGTAGTTGCCGTACAGATGCAATCAACACCCCCACATGCACATCCTACAGCGTCGTTGTCATCGTTTGAAAAGTCCCTTTTACCAACCCTTGGTAGCCAAATGGGGTAATCACGACTCTTCAGAATCACGGGTTTAACATCATCATTAATATCCTCAGTAAACGTGCTGGTGGTATACTTCGTAGGGTTTCGATAATACGGGAAGTCATCTGTGGCTTCATCCTCACTGGAGATGTTTCTAGTGATATACTTCGTAGGTCTTCGATAATACGGGAAGTCGTCTGTAGCGTCTAAGAGCCAAGGTGGCGCAGTGGTTAAATGCAGCACTGCAGGCTACTGCTAGATCAGCAGGTCAGCGGTTCAAATCTCACCGGCTCAGGGTTGACTCAGCCTTCCATCCTTCAGAGGTGGGTAAAATGAGGACCCAGATTGTTGGGGGCAATATGCTGACTCTCTGTAAACCGCTTAGAGAGGCCTGAAAGGCCTATGAAGCGGTATATAAGTCTACTGCTATTACTGCTATTGTCTTCCTCACTGGAGGTGTTTCTAAAAATCATGTCATAGTTATATCCAGGATATAACTCTTTGCTTGTATACTGCTTTTAAACCGGCTGTGTAAAACGCACCGATGTGAAGTTCCTCTGGCAAGTAATTATGACGTCATAATTATTCATACCGAAAGGGATTGTGGGTCTGTTGTGTTTGTCGTTACTACGTCCCCGTGTGAAAGGCCACGGGTGTCACAACCGGCGGGTGCGTCTTTTGAAACCGTGCTACCGGGGATGAGGCTTTCGGGTTCACTTGGGGTTTGCCTCACCATGACCTTAAAGTACTTCATTTAAAAAGGAGTTCCGGCATTTTGGGGAGGGTGGTTGGGGCTGAGGGTTAGGGATTGATGTCATAAATGGGGAGGGGTTACACTGTAAACAAAAACACGTCACAAAAGGGGTGGAATCATAACAAAATACGTCACACAAAGGGGCGTGGCTAAAAACATAAACAATAACAAGGGGGCGGGGCTTATAAGCCAGATTTTGGTATGTACTCCATACAGGCATATTTGGATAACACATCGATCACTGTTAAGATAAATTTCATGCCATTGTTTTCAAAGGCAAATCCTGTTAAACCCACAAGGTCTGCTTGCCACTGACAGTCTATGCAAGATACTATTGTTGCATTCCTAGGAAAATTAATTCTTGTGGGTTTATGAAGGACGTAGGCATCTTGCCCAGACAGCCATGCTTTGACCTGTTTCAGCGTTAAGTTTTTAATGCTCTTCCGCCCCGCGTTAAATAGTGATGTTGCACCCCCATAGCTGCCCGTACTTTCTGGTCTATAATACAATTCCTTCAGTACCTTTTTATACTTCATCCTGCACCGTTAACCCGTACAATAAAACACACGTCGCTCTTTAGCATAAACCTTTTCTTTGTAATTTACAACATGCTCTCACGAACTTGGTTAGCAGAATAATATCCGTCATCAGAGCTAGCATAATAGACAACCACGTCATCATCGTCCTCATCAACCTCTGTAGTTG
Organism: Thamnophis sirtalis; assembly: GCF_051295495.1. NCBI lineage: Eukaryota > Metazoa > Chordata > Lepidosauria > Squamata > Natricidae > Thamnophis > Thamnophis sirtalis. The sequence goes on along the minus strand of NW_028261398.1, from coordinate 966,272 downwards.
CCGTACAGATGCAATCAACACCCCCACATGCACATCCTACAGCGTCGTTGTCATCGTTTGAAAAGTCCCTTTTACCAACCCTTGGTAGCCAAATGGGGTAATCACGACTCTTCAGAATCACGGGTTTAACATCATCATTAATATCCTCAGTAAACGTGCTGGTGGTATACTTCGTAGGGTTTCGATAATACGGGAAGTCATCTGTGGCTTCTTCCTCACTGGAGATGTTTCTAGTGATATACTTCGTAGGTCTTCGATAATACGGGAAGTCGTCTGTAGCGTCTTCCTCACTGGAGGTGTTTCTAAAAATCATGTCATAGTTATATCCAGGATATAACTCTTTGCTTGTATACTGCTTTTAAACCGGCTGTGTAAAACGCACCGATGTGAAGTTCCTCTGGCAAGTAATTATGACGTCATAATTATTCATACCGAAAGGGATTGTGGGTCTGTTGTGTTTGTCGTTACTACGTCCCCGTGTGAAAGGCCACGGGTGTCACAACCGGCGGGTGCGTCTTTTGAAACCGTGCTACCGGGGATGAGGCTTTCGGGTTCACTTGGGGTTTGCCTCACCATGACCTTAAAGTACTTCATTTAAAAAGGAGTTCCGGCATTTTGGGGAGGGGTGGGAGGGGTGGTTGGGGCTGAGGGTTAGGGATTGATGTCATAAATGGGGAGGGGTTACACTGTAAACAAAAACACGTCACAAAAGGGGTGGAATCATAACAAAATACGTCACACAAAGGGGCGTGGCTAAAAACATAAACAATAACAAGGGGGCGGGGCTTATAAGCCAGATTTTGGTATGTACTCCATACAGGCATATTTGGATAACACATCGATCACTGTTAAGATAAATTTCATGCCATTGTTTTCAAAGGCAAATCCTGTTAAACCCACAAGGTCTGCTTGCCACTGACAGTCTATGCAAGATACTATTGTTGCATTCCTAGGAAAATTAATTCTTGTGGGTTTATGAAGGACGTAGGCATCTTGCCCAGACAGCCATGCTTTGACCTGTTTCAGCGTTAAGTTTTTAATGCTCTTCCGCCCCGCGTTAAATAGTGATGTTGCACCCCCATAGCTGCCCGTACTTTCTGGTCTATAATACAATTCCTTCAGTACCTTTTTATACTTCATCCTGCACCGTTAACCCGTACAATAAAACACACGTCGCTCTTTAGCATAAACCTTTTCTTTGTAATTTACAACATGCTCTCACGAACTTGGTTAGCAGAATAATATCCGTCATCAGAGCTAGCATAATAGACAACCACGTCATCATCGTCCTCATCAACCTCTGTAGTTGCCGTACAGATGCAATCAACACCCCCACATGCACATCCTACAGCGTCGTTGTCATCGTTTGAAAAGTCCCTTTTACCAACCCTTGGTAGCCAAATGGGGTAATCACGACTCTTCAGAATCACGGGTTTAACATCATCATTAATATCCTCAGTAAACGTGCTGGTGGTATACTTCGTAGGGTTTCGATAATACGGGAAGTCATCTGTGGCTTCTTCCTCACTGGAGATGTTTCTAGTGATATACTTCGTAGGTCTTCGATAATACGGGAAGTCGTCTGTAGCGTCTAAGAGCCAAGGTGGCGCAGTGGTTAAATGCAGCACTGCAGGCTACTGCTAGATCAGCAGGTCAGCGGTTCAAATCTCACCGGCTCAGGGTTGACTCAGCCTTCCATCCTTCAGAGGTGGGTAAAATGAGGACCCAGATTGTTGGGGGCAATATGCTGACTCTCTGTAAACCGCTTAGAGAGGCCTGAAAGGCCTATGAAGCGGTATATAAGTCTACTGCTATTACTGCTATTGTCTTCCTCACTGGAGGTGTTTCTAAAAATCATGTCATAGTTATATCCAGGATATAACTCTTTGCTTGTATACTGCTTTTAAACCGGCTGTGTAAAACGCACCGATGTGAAGTTCCTCTGGCAAGTAATTATGACGTCATAATTATTCATACCGAAAGGGATTGTGGGTCTGTTGTGTTTGTCGTTACTACGTCCCCGTGTGAAAGGCCACGGGTGTCACAACCGGCGGGTGCGTCTTTTGAAACCGTGCTACCGGGGATGAGGCTTTCGGGTTCACTTGGGGTTTGCCTCACCATGACCTTAAAGTACTTCATTTAAAAAGGAGTTCCGGCATTTTGGGGAGGGTGGTTGGGGCTGAGGGTTAGGGATTGATGTCATAAATGGGGAGGGGTTACACTGTAAACAAAAACACGTCACAAAAGGGGTGGAATCATAACAAAATACGTCACACAAAGGGGCGTGGCTAAAAACATAAACAATAACAAGGGGGCGGGGCTTATAAGCCAGATTTTGGTATGTACTCCATACAGGCATATTTGGATAACACATCGATCACTGTTAAGATAAATTTCATGCCATTGTTTTCAAAGGCAAATCCTGTTAAACCCACAAGGTCTGCTTGCCACTGACAGTCTATGCAAGATACTATTGTTGCATTCCTAGGAAAATTAATTCTTGTGGGTTTATGAAGGACGTAGGCATCTTGCCCAGACAGCCATGCTTTGACCTGTTTCAGCGTTAAGTTTTTAATGCTCTTCCGCCCCGCGTTAAATAGTGATGTTGCACCCCCATAGCTGCCCGTACTTTCTGGTCTATAATACAATTCCTTCAGTACCTTTTTATACTTCATCCTGCACCGTTAACCCGTACAATAAAACACACGTCGCTCTTTAGCATAAACCTTTTCTTTGTAATTTACAACATGCTCTCACGAACTTGGTTAGCAGAATAATATCCGTCATCAGAGCTAGCATAATAGACAACCACGTCATCATCGTCCTCATCAACCTCTGTAGTTGCCGTACAGATGCAATCAACACCCCCACATGCACATCCTACAGCGTCGTTGTCATCGTTTGAAAAGTCCCTTTTACCAACCCTTGGTAGCCAAATGGGGTAATCACGACTCTTCAGAATCACGGGTTTAACATCATCATTAATATCCTCAGTAAACGTGCTGGTGGTATACTTCGTAGGTCTTCGATAATACGGGAAGTCGTCTGTAGCGTCTTCCTCACTGGAGGTGTTTCTAAAAATCATGTCATAGTTATATCCAGGATATAACTCTTTGCTTGTATACTGCTTTTAAACCGGCTGTGTAAAACGCACCGATGTGAAGTTCCTCTGGCAAGTAATTATGACGTCATAATTATTCATACCGAAAGGGATTGTGGGTCTGTTGTGTTTGTCGTTACTACGTCCCCGTGTGAAAGGCCACGGGTGTCACAACCGGCGGGTGCGTCTTTTGAAACCGTGCTACCGGGGATGAGGCTTTCGGGTTCACTTGGGGTTTGCCTCACCATGACCTTAAAGTACTTCATTTAAAAAGGAGTTCCGGCATTTTGGGGAGGGGTGGGAGGGGTGGTTGGGGCTGAGGGTTAGGGATTGATGTCATAAATGGGGAGGGGTTACACTGTAAACAAAAACACGTCACAAAAGGGGTGGAATCATAACAAAATACGTCACACAAAGGGGCGTGGCTAAAAACATAAACAATAACAAGGGGGCGGGGCTTATAAGCCAGATTTTGGTATGTACTCCATACAGGCATATTTGGATAACACATCGATCACTGTTAAGATAAATTTCATGCCATTGTTTTCAAAGGCAAATCCTGTTAAACCCACAAGGTCTGCTTGCCACTGACAGTCTATGCAAGATACTATTGTTGCATTCCTAGGAAAATTAATTCTTGTGGGTTTATGAAGGACGTAGGCATCTTGCCCAGACAGCCATGCTTTGACCTGTTTCAGCGTTAAGTTTTTAATGCTCTTCCGCCCCGCGTTAAATAGTGATGTTGCACCCCCATAGCTGCCCGTACTTTCTGGTCTATAATACAATTCCTTCAGTACCTTTTTATACTTCATCCTGCACCGTTAACCCGTACAATAAAACACACGTCGCTCTTTAGCATAAACCTTTTCTTTGTAATTTACAACATGCTCTCACGAACTTGGTTAGCAGAATAATATCCGTCATCAGAGCTAGCATAATAGACAACCACGTCATCATCGTCCTCATCAACCTCTGTAGTTGCCGTACAGATGCAATCAACACCCCCACATGCACATCCTACAGCGTCGTTGTCATCGTTTGAAAAGTCCCTTTTACCAACCCTTGGTAGCCAAATGGGGTAATCACGACTCTTCAGAATCACGGGTTTAACATCATCATTAATATCCTCAGTAAACGTGCTGGTGGTATACTTCGTAGGGTTTCGATAATACGGGAAGTCATCTGTGGCTTCTTCCTCACTGGAGATGTTTCTAGTGATATACTTCGTAGGTCTTCGATAATACGGGAAGTCGTCTGTAGCGTCTTCCTCACTGGAGGTGTTTCTAAAAATCATGTCATAGTTATATCCAGGATATAACTCTTTGCTTGTATACTGCTTTTAAACCGGCTGTGTAAAACGCACCGATGTGAAGTTCCTCTGGCAAGTAATTATGACGTCATAATTATTCATACCGAAAGGGATTGTGGGTCTGTTGTGTTTGTCGTTACTACGTCCCCGTGTGAAAGGCCACGGGTGTCACAACCGGCGGGTGCGTCTTTTGAAACCGTGCTACCGGGGATGAGGCTTTCGGGTTCACTTGGGGTTTGCCTCACCATGACCTTAAAGTACTTCATTTAAAAAGGAGTTCCGGCATTTTGGGGAGGGGTGGGAGGGGTGGTTGGGGCTGAGGGTTAGGGATTGATGTCATAAATGGGGAGGGGTTACACTGTAAACAAAAACACGTCACAAAAGGGGTGGAATCATAACAAAATACGTCACACAAAGGGGCGTGGCTAAAAACATAAACAATAACAAGGGGGCGGGGCTTATAAGCCAGATTTTGGTATGTACTCCATACAGGCATATTTGGATAACACATCGATCACTGTTAAGATAAATTTCATGCCATTGTTTTCAAAGGCAAATCCTGTTAAACCCACAAGGTCTGCTTGCCACTGACAGTCTATGCAAGATACTATTGTTGCATTCCTAGGAAAATTAATTCTTGTGGGTTTATGAAGGACGTAGGCATCTTGCCCAGACAGCCATGCTTTGACCTGTTTCAGCGTTAAGTTTTTAATGCTCTTCCGCCCCGCGTTAAATAGTGATGTTGCACCCCCATAGCTGCCCGTACTTTCTGGTCTATAATACAATTCCTTCAGTACCTTTTTATACTTCATCCTGCACCGTTAACCCGTACAATAAAACACACGTCGCTCTTTAGCATAAACCTTTTCTTTGTAATTTACAACATGCTCTCACGAACTTGGTTAGCAGAATAATATCCGTCATCAGAGCTAGCATAATAGACAACCACGTCATCATCGTCCTCATCAACCTCTGTAGTTGCCGTACAGATGCAATCAACACCCCCACATGCACATCCTACAGCGTCGTTGTCATCGTTTGAAAAGTCCCTTTTACCAACCCTTGGTAGCCAAATGGGGTAATCACGACTCTTCAGAATCACGGGTTTAACATCATCATTAATATCCTCAGTAAACGTGCTGGTGGTATACTTCGTAGGGTTTCGATAATACGGGAAGTCATCTGTGGCTTCTTCCTCACTGGAGATGTTTCTAGTGATATACTTCGTAGGTCTTCGATAATACGGGAAGTCGTCTGTAGCGTCTTCCTCACTGGAGGTGTTTCTAAAAATCATGTCATAGTTATATCCAGGATATAACTCTTTGCTTGTATACTGCTTTTAAACCGGCTGTGTAAAACGCACCGATGTGAAGTTCCTCTGGCAAGTAATTATGACGTCATAATTATTCATACCGAAAGGGATTGTGGGTCTGTTGTGTTTGTCGTTACTACGTCCCCGTGTGAAAGGCCACGGGTGTCACAACCGGCGGGTGCGTCTTTTGAAACCGTGCTACCGGGGATGAGGCTTTCGGGTTCACTTGGGGTTTGCCTCACCATGACCTTAAAGTACTTCATTTAAAAAGGAGTTCCGGCATTTTGGGGAGGGGTGGGAGGGGTGGTTGGGGCTGAGGGTTAGGGATTGATGTCATAAATGGGGAGGGGTTACACTGTAAACAAAAACACGTCACAAAAGGGGTGGAATCATAACAAAATACGTCACACAAAGGGGCGTGGCTAAAAACATAAACAATAACAAGGGGGCGGGGCTTATAAGCCAGATTTTGGTATGTACTCCATACAGGCATATTTGGATAACACATCGATCACTGTTAAGATAAATTTCATGCCATTGTTTTCAAAGGCAAATCCTGTTAAATCCACAAGGTCTGCTTGCCACTGACAGTCTATGCAAGATACTATTGTTGCATTCCTAGGAAAATTAATTCTTGTGGGTTTATGAAGGACGTAGGCATCTTGCCCAGACAGCCATGCTTTGACCTGTTTCAGCGTTAAGTTTTTAATGCTCTTCCGCCCCGCGTTAAATAGTGATGTTGCACCCCCATAGCTGCCCGTACTTTCTGGTCTATAATACAATTCCTTCAGTACCTTTTTATACTTCATCCTGCACCGTTAACCCGTACAATAAAACACACGTCGCTCTTTAGCATAAACCTTTTCTTTGTAATTTACAACATGCTCTCACGAACTTGGTTAGCAGAATAATATCCGTCATCAGAGCTAGCATAATAGACAACCACGTCATCATCGTCCTCATCAACCTCTGTAGTTGCCGTACAGATGCAATCAACACCCCCACATGCACATCCTACAGCGTCGTTGTCATCGTTTGAAAAGTCCCTTTTACCAACCCTTGGTAGCCAAATGGGGTAATCACGACTCTTCAGAATCACGGGTTTAACATCATCATTAATATCCTCAGTAAACGTGCTGGTGGTATACTTCGTAGGGTTTCGATAATACGGGAAGTCATCTGTGGCTTCTTCCTCACTGGAGATGTTTCTAGTGATATACTTCGTAGGTCTTCGATAATACGGGAAGTCGTCTGTAGCGTCTTCCTCACTGGAGGTGTTTCTAAAAATCATGTCATAGTTATATCCAGGATATAACTCTTTGCTTGTATACTGCTTTTAAACCGGCTGTGTAAAACGCACCGATGTGAAGTTCCTCTGGCAAGTAATTATGACGTCATAATTATTCATACCGAAAGGGATTGTGGGTCTGTTGTGTTTGTCGTTACTACGTCCCCGTGTGAAAGGCCACGGGTGTCACAACCGGCGGGTGCGTCTTTTGAAACCGTGCTACCGGGGATGAGGCTTTCGGGTTCACTTGGGGTTTGCCTCACCATGACCTTAAAGTACTTCATTTAAAAAGGAGTTCCGGCATTTTGGGGAGGGTGGTTGGGGCTGAGGGTTAGGGATTGATGTCATAAATGGGGAGGGGTTACACTGTAAACAAAAACACGTCACAAAAGGGGTGGAATCATAACAAAATACGTCACACAAAGGGGCGTGGCTAAAAACATAAACAATAACAAGGGGGCGGGGCTTATAAGCCAGATTTTGGTATGTACTCCATACAGGCATATTTGGATAACACATCGATCACTGTTAAGATAAATTTCATGCCATTGTTTTCAAAGGCAAATCCTGTTAAACCCACAAGGTCTGCTTGCCACTGACAGTCTATGCAAGATACTATTGTTGCATTCCTAGGAAAATTAATTCTTGTGGGTTTATGAAGGACGTAGGCATCTTGCCCAGACAGCCATGCTTTGACCTGTTTCAGTGTTAAGTTTTTAATGCTCTTCCGCCCCGCGTTAAATAGTGATGTTGCACCCCCATAGCTGCCCGTACTTTCTGGTCTATAATACAATTCCTTCAGTACCTTTTTATACTTCATCCTGCACCGTTAACCCGTACAATAAAACACACGTCGCTCTTTAGCATAAACCTTTTCTTTGTAATTTACAACATGCTCTCACGAACTTGGTTAGCAGAATAATATCCGTCATCAGAGCTAGCATAATAGACAACCACGTCATCATCGTCCTCATCAACCTCTGTAGTTGCCGTACAGATGCAATCAACACCCCCACATGCACATCCTACAGCGTCGTTGTCATCGTTTGAAAAGTCCCTTTTACCAACCCTTGGTAGCCAAATGGGGTAATCACGACTCTTCAGAATCACGGGTTTAACATCATCATTAATATCCTCAGTAAACGTGCTGGTGGTATACTTCGTGGGTTTCAATAATACGGGAAGTCATCTGTGGCTTCTTCCTCACTGGAGATGTTTCTAGTGATATACTTCGTAGGTCTTCGATAATACGGGAAGTCGTCTGTAGCGTCTTCCTCACTGGAGGTGTTTCTAAAAATCATGTCATAGTTATATCCAGGATATAACTCTTTGCTTGTATACTGCTTTTAAACCGGCTGTGTAAAACGCACCGATGTGAAGTTCCTCTGGCAAGTAATTATGACGTCATAATTATTCATACCGAAAGGGATTGTGGGTCTGTTGTGTTTGTCGTTACTACGTCCCCGTGTGAAAGGCCACGGGTGTCACAACCGGCGGGTGCGTCTTTTGAAACCGTGCTACCGGGGATGAGGCTTTCGGGTTCACTTGGGGTTTGCCTCACCATGACCTTAAAGTACTTCATTTAAAAAGGAGTTCCGGCATTTTGGGGAGGGGTGGGAGGGGTGGTTGGGGCTGAGGGTTAGGGATTGATGTCATAAATGGGGAGGGGTTACACTGTAAACAAAAACACGTCACAAAAGGGGTGGAATCATAACAAAATACGTCACACAAAGGGGCGTGGCTAAAAACATAAACAATAACAAGGGGGCGGGGCTTATAAGCCAGATTTTGGTATGTACTCCATACAGGCATATTTGGATAACACATCGATCACTGTTAAGATAAATTTCATGCCATTGTTTTCAAAGGCAAATCCTGTTAAACCCACAAGGTCTGCTTGCCACTGACAGTCTATGCAAGATACTATTGTTGCATTCCTAGGAAAATTAATTCTTGTGGGTTTATGAAGGACGTAGGCATCTTGCCCAGACAGCCATGCTTTGACCTGTTTCAGCGTTAAGTTTTTAATGCTCTTCCGCCCCGCGTTAAATAGTGATGTTGCACCCCCATAGCTGCCCGTACTTTCTGGTCTATAATACAATTCCTTCAGTACCTTTTTATACTTCATCCTGCACCGTTAACCCGTACAATAAAACACACGTCGCTCTTTAGCATAAACCTTTTCTTTGTAATTTACAACATGCTCTCACGAACTTGGTTAGCAGAATAATATCCGTCATCAGAGCTAGCATAATAGACAACCACGTCATCATCGTCCTCATCAACCTCTGTAGTTGCCGTACAGATGCAATCAACACCCCCACATGCACATCCTACAGCGTCGTTGTCATCGTTTGAAAAGTCCCTTTTACCAACCCTTGGTAGCCAAATGGGGTAATCACGACTCTTCAGAATCACGGGTTTAACATCATCATTAATATCCTCAGTAAACGTGCTGGTGGTATACTTCGTAGGGTTTCGATAATACGGGAAGTCATCTGTGGCTTCTTCCTCACTGGAGATGTTTCTAGTGATATACTTCGTAGGTCTTCGATAATACGGGAAGTCGTCTGTAGCGTCTTCCTCACTGGAGGTGTTTCTAAAAATCATGTCATAGTTATATCCAGGATATAACTCTTTGCTTGTATACTGCTTTTAAACCGGCTGTGTAAAACGCACCGATGTGAAGTTCCTCTGGCAAGTAATTATGACGTCATAATTATTCATACCGAAAGGGATTGTGGGTCTGTTGTGTTTGTCGTTACTACGTCCCCGTGTGAAAGGCCACGGGTGTCACAACCGGCGGGTGCGTCTTTTGAAACCGTGCTACCGGGGATGAGGCTTTCGGGTTCACTTGGGGTTTGCCTCACCATGACCTTAAAGTACTTCATTTAAAAAGGAGTTCCGGCATTTTGGGGAGGGGTGGGAGGGGTGGTTGGGGCTGAGGGTTAGGGATTGATGTCATAAATGGGGAGGGGTTACACTGTAAACAAAAACACGTCACAAAAGGGGTGGAATCATAACAAAATACGTCACACAAAGGGGCGTGGCTAAAAACATAAACAATAACAAGGGGGCGGGGCTTATAAGCCAGATTTTGGTATGTACTCCATACAGGCATATTTGGATAACACATCGATCACTGTTAAGATAAATTTCATGCCATTGTTTTCAAAGGCAAATCCTGTTAAATCCACAAGGTCTGCTTGCCACTGACAGTCTATGCAAGATACTATTGTTGCATTCCTAGGAAAATTAATTCTTGTGGGTTTATGAAGGACGTAGGCATCTTGCCCAGACAGCCATGCTTTGACCTGTTTCAGCGTTAAGTTTTTAATGCTCTTCCGCCCCGCGTTAAATAGTGATGTTGCACCCCCATAGCTGCCCGTACTTTCTGGTCTATAATACAATTCCTTCAGTACCTTTTTATACTTCATCCTGCACCGTTAACCCGTACAATAAAACACACGTCGCTCTTTAGCATAAACCTTTTCTTTGTAATTTACAACATGCTCTCACGAACTTGGTTAGCAGAATAATATCCGTCATCAGAGCTAGCATAATAGACAACCACGTCATCATCGTCCTCATCAACCTCTGTAGTTGCCGTACAGATGCAATCAACACCCCCACATGCACATCCTACAGCGTCGTTGTCATCGTTTGAAAAGTCCCTTTTACCAACCCTTGGTAGCCAAATGGGGTAATCACGACTCTTCAGAATCACGGGTTTAACATCATCATTAATATCCTCAGTAAACGTGCTGGTGGTATACTTCGTAGGGTTTCGATAATACGGGAAGTCATCTGTGGCTTCTTCCTCACTGGAGATGTTTCTAGTGATATACTTCGTAGGTCTTCGATAATACGGGAAGTCGTCTGTAGCGTCTTCCTCACTGGAGGTGTTTCTAAAAATCATGTCATAGTTATATCCAGGATATAACTCTTTGCTTGTATACTGCTTTTAAACCGGCTGTGTAAAACGCACCGATGTGAAGTTCCTCTGGCAAGTAATTATGACGTCATAATTATTCATACCGAAAGGGATTGTGGGTCTGTTGTGTTTGTCGTTACTACGTCCCCGTGTGAAAGGCCACGGGTGTCACAACCGGCGGGTGCGTCTTTTGAAACCGTGCTACCGGGGATGAGGCTTTCGGGTTCACTTGGGGTTTGCCTCACCATGACCTTAAAGTACTTCATTTAAAAAGGAGTTCCGGCATTTTGGGGAGGGTGGTTGGGGCTGAGGGTTAGGGATTGATGTCATAAATGGGGAGGGGTTACACTGTAAACAAAAACACGTCACAAAAGGGGTGGAATCATAACAAAATACGTCACACAAAGGGGCGTGGCTAAAAACATAAACAATAACAAGGGGGCGGGGCTTATAAGCCAGATTTTGGTATGTACTCCATACAGGCATATTTGGATAACACATCGATCACTGTTAAGATAAATTTCATGCCATTGTTTTCAAAGGCAAATCCTGTTAAACCCACAAGGTCTGCTTGCCACTGACAGTCTATGCAAGATACTATTGTTGCATTCCTAGGAAAATTAATTCTTGTGGGTTTATGAAGGACGTAGGCATCTTGCCCAGACAGCCATGCTTTGACCTGTTTCAGCGTTAAGTTTTTAATGCTCTTCCGCCCCGCGTTAAATAGTGATGTTGCACCCCCATAGCTGCCCGTACTTTCTGGTCTATAATACAATTCCTTCAGTACCTTTTTATACTTCATCCTGCACCGTTAACCCGTACAATAAAACACACGTCGCTCTTTAGCATAAACCTTTTCTTTGTAATTTACAACATGCTCTCACGAACTTGGTTAGCAGAATAATATCCGTCATCAGAGCTAGCATAATAGACAACCACGTCATCATCGTCCTCATCAACCTCTGTAGTTGCCGTACAGATGCAATCAACACCCCCACATGCACATCCTACAGCGTCGTTGTCATCGTTTGAAAAGTCCCTTTTACCAACCCTTGGTAGCCAAATGGGGTAATCACGACTCTTCAGAATCACGGGTTTAACATCATCATTAATATCCTCAGTAAACGTGCTGGTGGTATACTTCGTAGGTCTTCGATAATACGGGAAGTCGTCTGTAGCGTCTTCCTCACTGGAGGTGTTTCTAAAAATCATGTCATAGTTATATCCAGGATATAACTCTTTGCTTGTATACTGCTTTTAAACCGGCTGTGTAAAACGCACCGATGTGAAGTTCCTCTGGCAAGTAATTATGACGTCATAATTATTCATACCGAAAGGGATTGTGGGTCTGTTGTGTTTGTCGTTACTACGTCCCCGTGTGAAAGGCCACGGGTGTCACAACCGGCGGGTGCGTCTTTTGAAACCGTGCTACCGGGGATGAGGCTTTCGGGTTCACTTGGGGTTTGCCTCACCATGACCTTAAAGTACTTCATTTAAAAAGGAGTTCCGGCATTTTGGGTAGGGGTGGGAGGGGTGGTTGGGGCTGAGGGTTAGGGATTGATGTCATAAATGGGGAGGGGTTACACTGTAAACAAAAACACGTCACAAAAGGGGTGGAATCATAACAAAATACGTCACACAAAGGGGCGTGGCTAAAAACATAAACAATAACAAGGGGGCGGGGCTTATAAGCCAGATTTTGGTATGTACTCCATACAGGCATATTTGGATAACACATCGATCACTGTTAAGATAAATTTCATGCCATTGTTTTCAAAGGCAAATCCTGTTAAACCCACAAGGTCTGCTTGCCACTGACAGTCTATGCAAGATACTATTGTTGCATTCCTAGGAAAATTAATTCTTGTGGGTTTATGAAGGACGTAGGCATCTTGCCCAGACAGCCATGCTTTGACCTGTTTCAGCGTTAAGTTTTTAATGCTCTTCCGCCCCGCGTTAAATAGTGATGTTGCACCCCCATAGCTGCCCGTACTTTCTGGTCTATAATACAATTCCTTCAGTACCTTTTTATACTTCATCCTGCACCGTTAACCCGTACAATAAAACACACGTCGCTCTTTAGCATAAACCTTTTCTTTGTAATTTACAACATGCTCTCACGAACTTGGTTAGCAGAATAATATCCGTCATCAGAGCTAGCATAATAGACAACCACGTCATCATCGTCCTCATCAACCTCTGTAGTTGCCGTACAGATGCAATCAACACCCCCACATGCACATCCTACAGCGTCGTTGTCATCGTTTGAAAAGTCCCTTTTACCAACCCTTGGTAGCCAAATGGGGTAATCACGACTCTTCAGAATCACGGGTTTAACATCATCATTAATATCCTCAGTAAACGTGTTGGTGGTATACTTCGTAGGGTTTCGATAATACGGGAAGTCATCTGTGGCTTCTTCCTCACTGGAGATGTTTCTAGTGATATACTTCGTAGGTCTTCGATAATACGGGAAGTCGTCTGTAGCGTCTTCCTCACTGGAGGTGTTTCTAAAAATCATGTCATAGTTATATCCAGGATATAACTCTTTGCTTGTATACTGCTTTTAAACCGGCTGTGTAAAACGCACCGATGTGAAGTTCCTCTGGCAAGTAATTATGACGTCATAATTATTCATACCGAAAGGGATTGTGGGTCTGTTGTGTTTGTCGTTACTACGTCCCCGTGTGAAAGGCCACGGGTGTCACAACCGGCGGGTGCGTCTTTTGAAACCGTGCTACCGGGGATGAGGCTTTCGGGTTCACTTGGGGTTTGCCTCACCATGACCTTAAAGTACTTCATTTAAAAAGGAGTTCCGGCATTTTGGGGAGGGTGGTTGGGGCTGAGGGTTAGGGATTGATGTCATAAATGGGGAGGGGTTACACTGTAAACAAAAACACGTCACAAAAGGGGTGGAATCATAACAAAATACGTCACACAAAGGGGCGTGGCTAAAAACATAAACAATAACAAGGGGGCGGGGCTTATAAGCCAGATTTTGGTATGTACTCCATACAGGCATATTTGGATAACACATCGATCACTGTTAAGATAAATTTCATGCCATTGTTTTCAAAGGCAAATCCTGTTAAACCCACAAGGTCTGCTTGCCACTGACAGTCTATGCAAGATACTATTGTTGCATTCCTAGGAAAATTAATTCTTGTGGGTTTATGAAGGACGTAGGCATCTTGCCCAGACAGCCATGCTTTGACCTGTTTCAGCGTTAAGTTTTTAATGCTCTTCCGCCCCGCGTTAAATAGTGATGTTGCACCCCCATAGCTGCCCGTACTTTCTGGTCTATAATACAATTCCTTCAGTACCTTTTTATACTTCATCCTGCACCGTTAACCCGTACAATAAAACACACGTCGCTCTTTAGCATAAACCTTTTCTTTGTAATTTACAACATGCTCTCACGAACTTGGTTAGCAGAATAATATCCGTCATCAGAGCTAGCATAATAGACAACCACGTCATCATCGTCCTCATCAACCTCTGTAGTTGCCGTACAGATGCAATCAACACCCCCACATGCACATCCTACAGCGTCGTTGTCATCGTTTGAAAAGTCCCTTTTACCAACCCTTGGTAGCCAAATGGGGTAATCACGACTCTTCAGAATCACGGGTTTAACATCATCATTAATATCCTCAGTAAACGTGCTGGTGGTATACTTCGTAGGGTTTCGATAATACGGGAAGTCATCTGTGGCTTCTTCCTCACTGGAGATGTTTCTAGTGATATACTTCGTAGGTCTTCGATAATACGGGAAGTCGTCTGTAGCGTCTTCCTCACTGGAGGTGTTTCTAAAAATCATGTCATAGTTATATCCAGGATATAACTCTTTGCTTGTATACTGCTTTTAAACCGGCTGTGTAAAACGCACCGATGTGAAGTTCCTCTGGCAAGTAATTATGACGTCATAATTATTCATACCGAAAGGGATTGTGGGTCTGTTGTGTTTGTCGTTACTACGTCCCCGTGTGAAAGGCCACGGGTGTCACAACCGGCGGGTGCGTCTTTTGAAACCGTGCTACCGGGGATGAGGCTTTCGGGTTCACTTGGGGTTTGCCTCACCATGACCTTAAAGTACTTCATTTAAAAAGGAGTTCCGGCATTTTGGGGAGGGGTGGGAGGGGTGGTTGGGGCTGAGGGTTAGGGATTGATGTCATAAATGGGGAGGGGTTACACTGTAAACAAAAACACGTCACAAAAGGGGTGGAATCATAACAAAATACGTCACACAAAGGGGCGTGGCTAAAAACATAAACAATAACAAGGGGGCGGGGCTTATAAGCCAGATTTTGGTATGTACTCCATACAGGCATATTTGGATAACACATCGATCACTGTTAAGATAAATTTCATGCCATTGTTTTCAAAGGCAAATCCTGTTAAACCCACAAGGTCTGCTTGCCACTGACAGTCTATGCAAGATACTATTGTTGCATTCCTAGGAAAATTAATTCTTGTGGGTTTATGAAGGACGTAGGCATCTTGCCCAGACAGCCATGCTTTGACCTGTTTCAGCGTTAAGTTTTTAATGCTCTTCCGCCCCGCGTTAAATAGTGATGTTGCACCCCCATAGCTGCCCGTACTTTCTGGTCTATAATACAATTCCTTCAGTACCTTTTTATACTTCATCCTGCACCGTTAACCCGTACAATAAAACACACGTCGCTCTTTAGCATAAACCTTTTCTTTGTAATTTACAACATGCTCTCACGAACTTGGTTAGCAGAATAATATCCGTCATCAGAGCTAGCATAATAGACAACCACGTCATCATCGTCCTCATCAACCTCTGTAGTTGCCGTACAGATGCAATCAACACCCCCACATGCACATCCTACAGCGTCGTTGTCATCGTTTGAAAAGTCCCTTTTACCAACCCTTGGTAGCCAAATGGGGTAATCACGACTCTTCAGAATCACGGGTTTAACATCATCATTAATATCCTCAGTAAACGTGCTGGTGGTATACTTCGTAGGGTTTCGATAATACGGGAAGTCATCTGTGGCTTCTTCCTCACTGGAGATGTTTCTAGTGATATACTTCGTAGGTCTTCGATAATACGGGAAGTCGTCTGTAGCGTCTTCCTCACTGGAGGTGTTTCTAAAAATCATGTCATAGTTATATCCAGGATATAACTCTTTGCTTGTATACTGCTTTTAAACCGGCTGTGTAAAACGCACCGATGTGAAGTTCCTCTGGCAAGTAATTATGACGTCATAATTATTCATACCGAAAGGGATTGTGGGTCTGTTGTGTTTGTCGTTACTACGTCCCCGTGTGAAAGGCCACGGGTGTCACAACCGGCGGGTGCGTCTTTTGAAACCGTGCTACCGGGGATGAGGCTTTCGGGTTCACTTGGGGTTTGCCTCACCATGACCTTAAAGTACTTCATTTAAAAAGGAGTTCCGGCATTTTGGGGAGGGGTGGGAGGGGTGGTTGGGGCTGAGGGTTAGGGATTGATGTCATAAATGGGGAGGGGTTACACTGTAAACAAAAACACGTCACAAAAGGGGTGGAATCATAACAAAATACGTCACACAAAGGGGCGTGGCTAAAAACATAAACAATAACAAGGGGGCGGGGCTTATAAGCCAGATTTTGGTATGTACTCCATACAGGCATATTTGGATAACACATCGATCACTGTTAAGATAAATTTCATGCCATTGTTTTCAAAGGCAAATCCTGTTAAACCCACAAGGTCTGCTTGCCACTGACAGTCTATGCAAGATACTATTGTTGCATTCCTAGGAAAATTAATTCTTGTGGGTTTATGAAGGACGTAGGCATCTTGCCCAGACAGCCATGCTTTGACCTGTTTCAGCGTTAAGTTTTTAATGCTCTTCCGCCCCGCGTTAAATAGTGATGTTGCACCCCCATAGCTGCCCGTACTTTCTGGTCTATAATACAATTCCTTCAGTACCTTTTTATACTTCATCCTGCACCGTTAACCCGTACAATAAAACACACGTCGCTCTTTAGCATAAACCTTTTCTTTGTAATTTACAACATGCTCTCACGAACTTGGTTAGCAGAATAATATCCGTCATCAGAGCTAGCATAATAGACAACCACGTCATCATCGTCCTCATCAACCTCTGTAGTTGCCGTACAGATGCAATCAACACCCCCACATGCACATCCTACAGCGTCGTTGTCATCGTTTGAAAAGTCCCTTTTACCAACCCTTGGTAGCCAAATGGGGTAATCACGACTCTTCAGAATCACGGGTTTAACATCATCATTAATATCCTCAGTAAACGTGCTGGTGGTATACTTCGTAGGGTTTCGATAATACGGGAAGTCATCTGTGGCTTCTTCCTCACTGGAGATGTTTCTAGTGATATACTTCGTAGGTCTTCGATAATACGGGAAGTCGTCTGTAGCGTCTTCCTCACTGGAGGTGTTTCTAAAAATCATGTCATAGTTATATCCAGGATATAACTCTTTGCTTGTATACTGCTTTTAAACCGGCTGTGTAAAACGCACCGATGTGAAGTTCCTCTGGCAAGTAATTATGACGTCATAATTATTCATACCGAAAGGGATTGTGGGTCTGTTGTGTTTGTCGTTACTACGTCCCCGTGTGAAAGGCCACGGGTGTCACAACCGGCGGGTGCGTCTTTTGAAACCGTGCTACCGGGGATGAGGCTTTCGGGTTCACTTGGGGTTTGCCTCACCATGACCTTAAAGTACTTCATTTAAAAAGGAGTTCCGGCATTTTGGGGAGGGGTGGGAGGGGTGGTTGGGGCTGAGGGTTAGGGATTGATGTCATAAATGGGGAGGGGTTACACTGTAAACAAAAACACGTCACAAAAGGGGTGGAATCATAACAAAATACGTCACACAAAGGGGCGTGGCTAAAAACATAAACAATAACAAGGGGGCGGGGCTTATAAGCCAGATTTTGGTATGTACTCCATACAGGCATATTTGGATAACACATCGATCACTGTTAAGATAAATTTCATGCCATTGTTTTCAAAGGCAAATCCTGTTAAACCCACAAGGTCTGCTTGCCACTGACAGTCTATGCAAGATACTATTGTTGCATTCCTAGGAAAATTAATTCTTGTGGGTTTATGAAGGACGTAGGCATCTTGCCCAGACAGCCATGCTTTGACCTGTTTCAGCGTTAAGTTTTTAATGCTCTTCCGCCCCGCGTTAAATAGTGATGTTGCACCCCCATAGCTGCCCGTACTTTCTGGTCTATAATACAATTCCTTCAGTACCTTTTTATACTTCATCCTGCACCGTTAACCCGTACAATAAAACACACGTCGCTCTTTAGCATAAACCTTTTCTTTGTAATTTACAACATGCTCTCACGAACTTGGTTAGCAGAATAATATCCGTCATCAGAGCTAGCATAATAGACAACCACGTCATCATCGTCCTCATCAACCTCTGTAGTTGCCGTACAGATGCAATCAACACCCCCACATGCACATCCTACAGCGTCGTTGTCATCGTTTGAAAAGTCCCTTTTACCAACCCTTGGTAGCCAAATGGGGTAATCACGACTCTTCAGAATCACGGGTTTAACATCATCATTAATATCCTCAGTAAACGTGCTGGTGGTATACTTCGTAGGGTTTCGATAATACGGGAAGTCATCTGTGGCTTCTTCCTCACTGGAGATGTTTCTAGTGATATACTTCGTAGGTCTTCGATAATACGGGAAGTCGTCTGTAGCGTCTTCCTCACTGGAGGTGTTTCTAAAAATCATGTCATAGTTATATCCAGGATATAACTCTTTGCTTGTATACTGCTTTTAAACCGGCTGTGTAAAACGCACCGATGTGAAGTTCCTCTGGCAAGTAATTATGACGTCATAATTATTCATACCGAAAGGGATTGTGGGTCTGTTGTGTTTGTCGTTACTACGTCCCCGTGTGAAAGGCCACGGGTGTCACAACCGGCGGGTGCGTCTTTTGAAACCGTGCTACCGGGGATGAGGCTTTCGGGTTCACTTGGGGTTTGCCTCACCATGACCTTAAAGTACTTCATTTAAAAAGGAGTTCCGGCATTTTGGGGAGGGGTGGGAGGGGTGGTTGGGGCTGAGGGTTAGGGATTGATGTCATAAATGGGGAGGGGTTACACTGTAAACAAAAACACGTCACAAAAGGGGTGGAATCATAACAAAATACGTCACACAAAGGGGCGTGGCTAAAAACATAAACAATAACAAGGGGGCGGGGCTTATAAGCCAGATTTTGGTATGTACTCCATACAGGCATATTTGGATAACACATCGATCACTGTTAAGATAAATTTCATGCCATTGTTTTCAAAGGCAAATCCTGTTAAACCCACAAGGTCTGCTTGCCACTGACAGTCTATGCAAGATACTATTGTTGCATTCCTAGGAAAATTAATTCTTGTGGGTTTATGAAGGACGTAGGCATCTTGCCCAGACAGCCATGCTTTGACCTGTTTCAGCGTTAAGTTTTTAATGCTCTTCCGCCCCGCGTTAAATAGTGATGTTGCACCCCCATAGCTGCCCGTACTTTCTGGTCTATAATACAATTCCTTCAGTACCTTTTTATACTTCATCCTGCACCGTTAACCCGTACAATAAAACACACGTCGCTCTTTAGCATAAACCTTTTCTTTGTAATTTACAACATGCTCTCACGAACTTGGTTAGCAGAATAATATCCGTCATCAGAGCTAGCATAATAGACAACCACGTCATCATCGTCCTCATCAACCTCTGTAGTTGCCGTACAGATGCAATCAACACCCCCACATGCACATCCTACAGCGTCGTTGTCATCGTTTGAAAAGTCCCTTTTACCAACCCTTGGTAGCCAAATGGGGTAATCACGACTCTTCAGAATCACGGGTTTAACATCATCATTAATATCCTCAGTAAACGTGCTGGTGGTATACTTCGTAGGGTTTCGATAATACGGGAAGTCATCTGTGGCTTCTTCCTCACTGGAGATGTTTCTAGTGATATACTTCGTAGGTCTTCGATAATACGGGAAGTCGTCTGTAGCGTCTTCCTCACTGGAGGTGTTTCTAAAAATCATGTCATAGTTATATCCAGGATATAACTCTTTGCTTGTATACTGCTTTTAAACCGGCTGTGTAAAACGCACCGATGTGAAGTTCCTCTGGCAAGTAATTATGACGTCATAATTATTCATACCGAAAGGGATTGTGGGTCTGTTGTGTTTGTCGTTACTACGTCCCCGTGTGAAAGGCCACGGGTGTCACAACCGGCGGGTGCGTCTTTTGAAACCGTGCTACCGGGGATGAGGCTTTCGGGTTCACTTGGGGTTTGCCTCACCATGACCTTAAAGTACTTCATTTAAAAAGGAGTTCCGGCATTTTGGGGAGGGTGGTTGGGGCTGAGGGTTAGGGATTGATGTCATAAATGGGGAGGGGTTACACTGTAAACAAAAACACGTCACAAAAGGGGTGGAATCATAACAAAATACGTCACACAAAGGGGCGTGGCTAAAAACATAAACAATAACAAGGGGGCGGGGCTTATAAGCCAGATTTTGGTATGTACTCCATACAGGCATATTTGGATAACACATCGATCACTGTTAAGATAAATTTCATGCCATTGTTTTCAAAGGCAAATCCTGTTAAACCCACAAGGTCTGCTTGCCACTGACAGTCTATGCAAGATACTATTGTTGCATTCCTAGGAAAATTAATTCTTGTGGGTTTATGAAGGACGTAGGCATCTTGCCCAGACAGCCATGCTTTGACCTGTTTCAGCGTTA
The DNA here is from genome assembly GCF_051295495.1 of Thamnophis sirtalis. Lineage (NCBI taxonomy): Eukaryota > Metazoa > Chordata > Lepidosauria > Squamata > Natricidae > Thamnophis > Thamnophis sirtalis. The sequence continues at coordinate 945,565 of NW_028261398.1, read as the reverse complement.
AGTTTTTAATGCTCTTCCGCCCCGCGTTAAATAGTGATGTTGCACCCCCATAGCTGCCCGTACTTTCTGGTCTATAATACAATTCCTTCAGTACCTTTTTATACTTCATCCTGCACCGTTAACCCGTACAATAAAACACACGTCGCTCTTTAGCATAAACCTTTTCTTTGTAATTTACAACATGCTCTCACGAACTTGGTTAGCAGAATAATATCCGTCATCAGAGCTAGCATAATAGACAACCACGTCATCATCGTCCTCATCAACCTCTGTAGTTGCCGTACAGATGCAATCAACACCCCCACATGCACATCCTACAGCGTCGTTGTCATCGTTTGAAAAGTCCCTTTTACCAACCCTTGGTAGCCAAATGGGGTAATCACGACTCTTCAGAATCACAGGTTTAACATCATCATTAATATCCTCAGTAAACGTGCTGGTGGTATACTTCGTAGGGTTTCGATAATACGGGAAGTCATCTGTGGCTTCTTCCTCACTGGAGATGTTTCTAGTGATATACTTCGTAGGTCTTCGATAATACGGGAAGTCGTCTGTAGCGTCTTCCTCACTGGAGGTGTTTCTAAAAATCATGTCATAGTTATATCCAGGATATAACTCTTTGCTTGTATACTGCTTTTAAACCGGCTGTGTAAAACGCACCGATGTGAAGTTCCTCTGGCAAGTAATTATGACGTCATAATTTATTCATACCGAAAGGGATTGTGGGTCTGTTGTGTTTGTCGTTACTACGTCCCCGTGTGAAAGGCCACGGGTGTCACAACCGGCGGGTGCGTCTTTTGAAACCGTGCTACCGGGGATGAGGCTTTCGGGTTCACTTGGGGTTTGCCTCACCATGACCTTAAAGTACTTCATTTAAAAAGGAGTTCCGGCATTTTGGGTAGGGGTGGGAGGGGTGGTTGGGGCTGAGGGTTAGGGATTGATGTCATAAATGGGGAGGGGTTACACTGTAAACAAAAACACGTCACAAAAGGGGTGGAATCATAACAAAATACGTCACACAAAGGGGCGTGGCTAAAAACATAAACAATAACAAGGGGGCGGGGCTTATAAGCCAGATTTTGGTATGTACTCCATACAGGCATATTTGGATAACACATCGATCACTGTTAAGATAAATTTCATGCCATTGTTTTCAAAGGCAAATCCTGTTAAACCCACAAGGTCTGCTTGCCACTGACAGTCTATGCAAGATACTATTGTTGCATTCCTAGGAAAATTAATTCTTGTGGGTTTATGAAGGACGTAGGCATCTTGCCCAGACAGCCATGCTTTGACCTGTTTCAGCGTTAAGTTTTTAATGCTCTTCCGCCCCGCGTTAAATAGTGATGTTGCACCCCCATAGCTGCCCGTACTTTCTGGTCTATAATACAATTCCTTCAGTACCTTTTTATACTTCATCCTGCACCGTTAACCCGTACAATAAAACACACGTCGCTCTTTAGCATAAACCTTTTCTTTGTAATTTACAACATGCTCTCACGAACTTGGTTAGCAGAATAATATCCGTCATCAGAGCTAGCATAATAGACAACCACGTCATCATCGTCCTCATCAACCTCTGTAGTTGCCGTACAGATGCAATCAACACCCCCACATGCACATCCTACAGCGTCGTTGTCATCGTTTGAAAAGTCCCTTTTACCAACCCTTGGTAGCCAAATGGGGTAATCACGACTCTTCAGAATCACGGGTTTAACATCATCATTAATATCCTCAGTAAACGTGCTGGTGGTATACTTCGTAGGGTTTCGATAATACGGGAAGTCATCTGTGGCTTCTTCCTCACTGGAGATGTTTCTAGTGATATACTTCGTAGGTCTTCGATAATACGGGAAGTCGTCTGTAGCGTCTTCCTCACTGGAGGTGTTTCTAAAAATCATGTCATAGTTATATCCAGGATATAACTCTTTGCTTGTATACTGCTTTTAAACCGGCTGTGTAAAACGCACCGATGTGAAGTTCCTCTGGCAAGTAATTATGACGTCATAATTATTCATACCGAAAGGGATTGTGGGTCTGTTGTGTTTGTCGTTACTACGTCCCCGTGTGAAAGGCCACGGGTGTCACAACCGGCGGGTGCGTCTTTTGAAACCGTGCTACCGGGGATGAGGCTTTCGGGTTCACTTGGGGTTTGCCTCACCATGACCTTAAAGTACTTCATTTAAAAAGGAGTTCCGGCATTTTGGGGAGGGTGGTTGGGGCTGAGGGTTAGGGATTGATGTCATAAATGGGGAGGGGTTACACTGTAAACAAAAACACGTCACAAAAGGGGTGGAATCATAACAAAATACGTCACACAAAGGGGCGTGGCTAAAACATAAACAATAACAAGGGGGCGGGGCTTATAAGCCAGATTTTGGTATGTACTCCATACAGGCATATTTGGATAACACATCGATCACTGTTAAGATAAATTTCATGCCATTGTTTTCAAAGGCAAATCCTGTTAAACCCACAAGGTCTGCTTGCCACTGACAGTCTATGCAAGATACTATTGTTGCATTCCTAGGAAAATTAATTCTTGTGGGTTTATGAAGGACGTAGGCATCTTGCCCAGACAGCCATGCTTTGACCTGTTTCAGCGTTAAGTTTTTAATGCTCTTCCGCCCCGCGTTAAATAGTGATGTTGCACCCCCATAGCTGCCCGTACTTTCTGGTCTATAATACAATTCCTTCAGTACCTTTTTATACTTCATCCTGCACCGTTAACCCGTACAATAAAACACACGTCGCTCTTTAGCATAAACCTTTTCTTTGTAATTTACAACATGCTCTCACGAACTTGGTTAGCAGAATAATATCCGTCATCAGAGCTAGCATAATAGACAACCACGTCATCATCGTCCTCATCAACCTCTGTAGTTGCCGTACAGATGCAATCAACACCCCCACATGCACATCCTACAGCGTCGTTGTCATCGTTTGAAAAGTCCCTTTTACCAACCCTTGGTAGCCAAATGGGGTAATCACGACTCTTCAGAATCACGGGTTTAACATCATCATTAATATCCTCAGTAAACGTGCTGGTGGTATACTTCGTAGGGTTTCGATAATACGGGAAGTCATCTGTGGCTTCTTCCTCACTGGAGATGTTTCTAGTGATATACTTCGTAGGTCTTCGATAATACGGGAAGTCGTCTGTAGCGTCTTCCTCACTGGAGGTGTTTCTAAAAATCATGTCATAGTTATATCCAGGATATAACTCTTTGCTTGTATACTGCTTTTAAACCGGCTGTGTAAAACGCACCGATGTGAAGTTCCTCTGGCAAGTAATTATGACGTCATAATTATTCATACCGAAAGGGATTGTGGGTCTGTTGTGTTTGTCGTTACTACGTCCCCGTGTGAAAGGCCACGGGTGTCACAACCGGCGGGTGCATCTTTTGAAACCGTGCTACCGGGGATGAGGCTTTCGGGTTCACTTGGGGTTTGCCTCACCATGACCTTAAAGTACTTCATTTAAAAAGGAGTTCCGGCATTTTGGGGAGGGTGGTTGGGGCTGAGGGTTAGGGATTGATGTCATAAATGGGGAGGGGTTACACTGTAAACAAAAACACGTCACAAAAGGGGTGGAATCATAACAAAATACGTCACACAAAGGGGCGTGGCTAAAAACATAAACAATAACAAGGGGGCGGGGCTTATAAGCCAGATTTTGGTATGTACTCCATACAGGCATATTTGGATAACACATCGATCACTGTTAAGATAAATTTCATGCCATTGTTTTCAAAGGCAAATCCTGTTAAACCCACAAGGTCTGCTTGCCACTGACAGTCTATGCAAGATACTATTGTTGCATTCCTAGGAAAATTAATTCTTGTGGGTTTATGAAGGACGTAGGCATCTTGCCCAGACAGCCATGCTTTGACCTGTTTCAGCGTTAAGTTTTTAATGCTCTTCCGCCCCGCGTTAAATAGTGATGTTGCACCCCCATAGCTGCCCGTACTTTCTGGTCTATAATACAATTCCTTCAGTACCTTTTTATACTTCATCCTGCACCGTTAACCCGTACAATAAAACACACGTCGCTCTTTAGCATAAACCTTTTCTTTGTAATTTACAACATGCTCTCACGAACTTGGTTAGCAGAATAATATCCGTCATCAGAGCTAGCATAATAGACAACCACGTCATCATCGTCCTCATCAACCTCTGTAGTTGCCGTACAGATGCAATCAACACCCCCACATGCACATCCTACAGCGTCGTTGTCATCGTTTGAAAAGTCCCTTTTACCAACCCTTGGTAGCCAAATGGGGTAATCACGACTCTTCAGAATCACGGGTTTAACATCATCATTAATATCCTCAGTAAACGTGCTGGTGGTATACTTCGTAGGGTTTCGATAATACGGGAAGTCATCTGTGGCTTCTTCCTCACTGGAGATGTTTCTAGTGATATACTTCGTAGGTCTTCGATAATACGGGAAGTCGTCTGTAGCGTCTTCCTCACTGGAGGTGTTTCTAAAAATCATGTCATAGTTATATCCAGGATATAACTCTTTGCTTGTATACTGCTTTTAAACCGGCTGTGTAAAACGCACCGATGTGAAGTTCCTCTGGCAAGTAATTATGACGTCATAATTATTCATACCAAAAGGGATTGTGGGTCTGTTGTGTTTGTCGTTACTACGTCCCCGTGTGAAAGGCCACGGGTGTCACAACCGGCGGGTGCGTCTTTTGAAACCGTGCTACCGGGGATGAGGCTTTCGGGTTCACTTGGGGTTTGCCTCACCATGACCTTAAAGTACTTCATTTAAAAAGGAGTTCCGGCATTTTGGGGAGGGTGGTTGGGGCTGAGGGTTAGGGATTGATGTCATAAATGGGGAGGGGTTACACTGTAAACAAAAACACGTCACAAAAGGGGTGGAATCATAACAAAATACGTCACACAAAGGGGCGTGGCTAAAAACATAAACAATAACAAGGGGGCGGGGCTTATAAGCCAGATTTTGGTATGTACTCCATACAGGCATATTTGGATAACACATCGATCACTGTTAAGATAAATTTCATGCCATTGTTTTCAAAGGCAAATCCTGTTAAACCCACAAGGTCTGCTTGCCACTGACAGTCTATGCAAGATACTATTGTTGCATTCCTAGGAAAATTAATTCTTGTGGGTTTATGAAGGACGTAGGCATCTTGCCCAGACAGCCATGCTTTGACCTGTTTCAGCGTTAAGTTTTTAATGCTCTTCCGCCCCGCGTTAAATAGTGATGTTGCACCCCCATAGCTGCCCGTACTTTCTGGTCTATAATACAATTCCTTCAGTACCTTTTTATACTTCATCCTGCACCGTTAACCCGTACAATAAAACACACGTCGCTCTTTAGCATAAACCTTTTCTTTGTAATTTACAACATGCTCTCACGAACTTGGTTAGCAGAATAATATCCGTCATCAGAGCTAGCATAATAGACAACCACGTCATCATCGTCCTCATCAACCTCTGTAGTTGCCGTACAGATGCAATCAACACCCCCACATGCACATCCTACAGCGTCGTTGTCATCGTTTGAAAAGTCCCTTTTACCAACCCTTGGTAGCCAAATGGGGTAATCACGACTCTTCAGAATCACGGGTTTAACATCATCATTAATATCCTCAGTAAACGTGCTGGTGGTATACTTCGTAGGGTTTCGATAATACGGGAAGTCATCTGTGGCTTCTTCCTCACTGGAGATGTTTCTAGTGATATACTTCGTAGGTCTTCGATAATACGGGAAGTCGTCTGTAGCGTCTTCCTCACTGGAGGTGTTTCTAAAAATCATGTCATAGTTATATCCAGGATATAACTCTTTGCTTGTATACTGCTTTTAAACCGGCTGTGTAAAACGCACCGATGTGAAGTTCCTCTGGCAAGTAATTATGACGTCATAATTATTCATACCGAAAGGGATTGTGGGTCTGTTGTGTTTGTCGTTACTACGTCCCCGTGTGAAAGGCCACGGGTGTCACAACCGGCGGGTGCGTCTTTTGAAACCGTGCTACCGGGGATGAGGCTTTCGGGTTCACTTGGGGTTTGCCTCACCATGACCTTAAAGTACTTCATTTAAAAAGGAGTTCCGGCATTTTGGGGAGGGTGGTTGGGGCTGAGGGTTAGGGATTGATGTCATAAATGGGGAGGGGTTACACTGTAAACAAAAACACGTCACAAAAGGGGTGGAATCATAACAAAATACGTCACACAAAGGGGCGTGGCTAAAAACATAAACAATAACAAGGGGGCGGGGCTTATAAGCCAGATTTTGGTATGTACTCCATACAGGCATATTTGGATAACACATCGATCACTGTTAAGATAAATTTCATGCCATTGTTTTCAAAGGCAAATCCTGTTAAACCCACAAGGTCTGCTTGCCACTGACAGTCTATGCAAGATACTATTGTTGCATTCCTAGGAAAATTAATTCTTGTGGGTTTATGAAGGACGTAGGCATCTTGCCCAGACAGCCATGCTTTGACCTGTTTCAGCGTTAAGTTTTTAATGCTCTTCCGCCCCGCGTTAAATAGTGATGTTGCACCCCCATAGCTGCCCGTACTTTCTGGTCTATAATACAATTCCTTCAGTACCTTTTTATACTTCATCCTGCACCGTTAACCCGTACAATAAAACACACGTCGCTCTTTAGCATAAACCTTTTCTTTGTAATTTACAACATGCTCTCACGAACTTGGTTAGCAGAATAATATCCGTCATCAGAGCTAGCATAATAGACAACCACGTCATCATCGTCCTCATCAACCTCTGTAGTTGCCGTACAGATGCAATCAACACCCCCACATGCACATCCTACAGCGTCGTTGTCATCGTTTGAAAAGTCCCTTTTACCAACCCTTGGTAGCCAAATGGGGTAATCACGACTCTTCAGAATCACGGGTTTAACATCATCATTAATATCCTCAGTAAACGTGCTGGTGGTATACTTCGTAGGGTTTCGATAATACGGGAAGTCATCTGTGGCTTCTTCCTCACTGGAGATGTTTCTAGTGATATACTTCGTAGGTCTTCGATAATACGGGAAGTCGTCTGTAGCGTCTTCCTCACTGGAGGTGTTTCTAAAAATCATGTCATAGTTATATCCAGGATATAACTCTTTGCTTGTATACTGCTTTTAAACCGGCTGTGTAAAACGCACCGATGTGAAGTTCCTCTGGCAAGTAATTATGACGTCATAATTATTCATACCGAAAGGGATTGTGGGTCTGTTGTGTTTGTCGTTACTACGTCCCCGTGTGAAAGGCCACGGGTGTCACAACCGGCGGGTGCGTCTTTTGAAACCGTGCTACCGGGGATGAGGCTTTCGGGTTCACTTGGGGTTTGCCTCACCATGACCTTAAAGTACTTCATTTAAAAAGGAGTTCCGGCATTTTGGGGAGGGTGGTTGGGGCTGAGGGTTAGGGATTGATGTCATAAATGGGGAGGGGTTACACTGTAAACAAAAACACGTCACAAAAGGGGTGGAATCATAACAAAATACGTCACACAAAGGGGCGTGGCTAAAAACATAAACAATAACAAGGGGGCGGGGCTTATAAGCCAGATTTTGGTATGTACTCCATACAGGCATATTTGGATAACACATCGATCACTGTTAAGATAAATTTCATGCCATTGTTTTCAAAGGCAAATCCTGTTAAACCCACAAGGTCTGCTTGCCACTGACAGTCTATGCAAGATACTATTGTTGCATTCCTAGGAAAATTAATTCTTGTGGGTTTATGAAGGACGTAGGCATCTTGCCCAGACAGCCATGCTTTGACCTGTTTCAGCGTTAAGTTTTTAATGCTCTTCCGCCCCGCGTTAAATAGTGATGTTGCACCCCCATAGCTGCCCGTACTTTCTGGTCTATAATACAATTCCTTCAGTACCTTTTTATACTTCATCCTGCACCGTTAACCCGTACAATAAAACACACGTCGCTCTTTAGCATAAACCTTTTCTTTGTAATTTACAACATGCTCTCACGAACTTGGTTAGCAGAATAATATCCGTCATCAGAGCTAGCATAATAGACAACCACGTCATCATCGTCCTCATCAACCTCTGTAGTTGCCGTACAGATGCAATCAACACCCCCACATGCACATCCTACAGCGTCGTTGTCATCGTTTGAAAAGTCCCTTTTACCAACCCTTGGTAGCCAAATGGGGTAATCACGACTCTTCAGAATCACGGGTTTAACATCATCATTAATATCCTCAGTAAACGTGCTGGTGGTATACTTCGTAGGGTTTCGATAATACGGGAAGTCATCTGTGGCTTCTTCCTCACTGGAGATGTTTCTAGTGATATACTTCGTAGGTCTTCGATAATACGGGAAGTCGTCTGTAGCGTCTTCCTCACTGGAGGTGTTTCTAAAAATCATGTCATAGTTATATCCAGGATATAACTCTTTGCTTGTATACTGCTTTTAAACCGGCTGTGTAAAACGCACCGATGTGAAGTTCCTCTGGCAAGTAATTATGACGTCATAATTATTCATACCGAAAGGGATTGTGGGTCTGTTGTGTTTGTCGTTACTACGTCCCCGTGTGAAAGGCCACGGGTGTCACAACCGGCGGGTGCGTCTTTTGAAACCGTGCTACCGGGGATGAGGCTTTCGGGTTCACTTGGGGTTTGCCTCACCATGACCTTAAAGTACTTCATTTAAAAAGGAGTTCCGGCATTTTGGGGAGGGTGGTTGGGGCTGAGGGTTAGGGATTGATGTCATAAATGGGGAGGGGTTACACTGTAAACAAAAACACGTCACAAAAGGGGTGGAATCATAACAAAATACGTCACACAAAGGGGCGTGGCTAAAACATAAACAATAACAAGGGGGCGGGGCTTATAAGCCAGATTTTGGTATGTACTCCATACAGGCATATTTGGATAACACATCGATCACTGTTAAGATAAATTTCATGCCATTGTTTTCAAAGGCAAATCCTGTTAAACCCACAAGGTCTGCTTGCCACTGACAGTCTATGCAAGATACTATTGTTGCATTCCTAGGAAAATTAATTCTTGTGGGTTTATGAAGGACGTAGGCATCTTGCCCAGACAGCCATGCTTTGACCTGTTTCAGCGTTAAGTTTTTAATGCTCTTCCGCCCCGCGTTAAATAGTGATGTTGCACCCCCATAGCTGCCCGTACTTTCTGGTCTATAATACAATTCCTTCAGTACCTTTTTATACTTCATCCTGCACCGTTAACCCGTACAATAAAACACACGTCGCTCTTTAGCATAAACCTTTTCTTTGTAATTTACAACATGCTCTCACGAACTTGGTTAGCAGAATAATATCCGTCATCAGAGCTAGCATAATAGACAACCACGTCATCATCGTCCTCATCAACCTCTGTAGTTGCCGTACAGATGCAATCAACACCCCCACATGCACATCCTACAGCGTCGTTGTCATCGTTTGAAAAGTCCCTTTTACCAACCCTTGGTAGCCAAATGGGGTAATCACGACTCTTCAGAATCACGGGTTTAACATCATCATTAATATCCTCAGTAAACATGCTGGTGGTATACTTCGTAGGGTTTCGATAATACGGGAAGTCATCTGTGGCTTCTTCCTCACTGGAGATGTTTCTAGTGATATACTTCGTAGGTCTTCGATAATACGGGAAGTCGTCTGTAGCGTCTTCCTCACTGGAGGTGTTTCTAAAAATCATGTCATAGTTATATCCAGGATATAACTCTTTGCTTGTATACTGCTTTTAAACCGGCTGTGTAAAACGCACCGATGTGAAGTTCCTCTGGCAAGTAATTATGACGTCATAATTATTCATACCGAAAGGGATTGTGGGTCTGTTGTGTTTGTCGTTACTACGTCCCCGTGTGAAAGGCCACGGGTGTCACAACCGGCGGGTGCGTCTTTTGAAACCGTGCTACCGGGGATGAGGCTTTCGGGTTCACTTGGGGTTTGCCTCACCATGACCTTAAAGTACTTCATTTAAAAAGGAGTTCCGGCATTTTGGGGAGGGTGGTTGGGGCTGAGGGTTAGGGATTGATGTCATAAATGGGGAGGGGTTACACTGTAAACAAAAACACGTCACAAAAGGGGTGGAATCATAACAAAATACGTCACACAAAGGGGCGTGGCTAAAAACATAAACAATAACAAGGGGGCGGGGCTTATAAGCCAGATTTTGGTATGTACTCCATACAGGCATATTTGGATAACACATCGATCACTGTTAAGATAAATTTCATGCCATTGTTTTCAAAGGCAAATCCTGTTAAACCCACAAGGTCTGCTTGCCACTGACAGTCTATGCAAGATACTATTGTTGCATTCCTAGGAAAATTAATTCTTGTGGGTTTATGAAGGACGTAGGCATCTTGCCCAGACAGCCATGCTTTGACCTGTTTCAGCGTTAAGTTTTTAATGCTCTTCCGCCCCGCGTTAAATAGTGATGTTGCACCCCCATAGCTGCCCGTACTTTCTGGTCTATAATACAATTCCTTCAGTACCTTTTTATACTTCATCCTGCACCGTTAACCCGTACAATAAAACACACGTCGCTCTTTAGCATAAACCTTTTCTTTGTAATTTACAACATGCTCTCACGAACTTGGTTAGCAGAATAATATCCGTCATCAGAGCTAGCATAATAGACAACCACGTCATCATCGTCCTCATCAACCTCTGTAGTTGCCGTACAGATGCAATCAACACCCCCACATGCACATCCTACAGCGTCGTTGTCATCGTTTGAAAAGTCCCTTTTACCAACCCTTGGTAGCCAAATGGGGTAATCACGACTCTTCAGAATCACGGGTTTAACATCATCATTAATATCCTCAGTAAACGTGCTGGTGGTATACTTCGTAGGGTTTCGATAATACGGGAAGTCATCTGTGGCTTCTTCCTCACTGGAGATGTTTCTAGTGATATACTTCGTAGGTCTTCGATAATACGGGAAGTCGTCTGTAGCGTCTTCCTCACTGGAGGTGTTTCTAAAAATCATGTCATAGTTATATCCAGGATATAACTCTTTGCTTGTATACTGCTTTTAAACCGGCTGTGTAAAACGCACCGATGTGAAGTTCCTCTGGCAAGTAATTATGACGTCATAATTATTCATACCGAAAGGGATTGTGGGTCTGTTGTGTTTGTCGTTACTACGTCCCCGTGTGAAAGGCCACGGGTGTCACAACCGGCGGGTGCGTCTTTTGAAACCGTGCTACCGGGGATGAGGCTTTCGGGTTCACTTGGGGTTTGCCTCACCATGACCTTAAAGTACTTCATTTAAAAAGGAGTTCCGGCATTTTGGGGAGGGTGGTTGGGGCTGAGGGTTAGGGATTGATGTCATAAATGGGGAGGGGTTACACTGTAAACAAAAACACGTCACAAAAGGGGTGGAATCATAACAAAATACGTCACACAAAGGGGCGTGGCTAAAAACATAAACAATAACAAGGGGGCGGGGCTTATAAGCCAGATTTTGGTATGTACTCCATACAGGCATATTTGGATAACACATCGATCACTGTTAAGATAAATTTCATGCCATTGTTTTCAAAGGCAAATCCTGTTAAACCCACAAGGTCTGCTTGCCACTGACAGTCTATGCAAGATACTATTGTTGCATTCCTAGGAAAATTAATTCTTGTGGGTTTATGAAGGACGTAGGCATCTTGCCCAGACAGCCATGCTTTGACCTGTTTCAGCGTTAAGTTTTTAATGCTCTTCCGCCCCGCGTTAAATAGTGATGTTGCACCCCCATAGCTGCCCGTACTTTCTGGTCTATAATACAATTCCTTCAGTACCTTTTTATACTTCATCCTGCACCGTTAACCCGTACAATAAAACACACGTCGCTCTTTAGCATAAACCTTTTCTTTGTAATTTACAACATGCTCTCACGAACTTGGTTAGCAGAATAATATCCGTCATCAGAGCTAGCATAATAGACAACCACGTCATCATCGTCCTCATCAACCTCTGTAGTTGCCGTACAGATGCAATCAACACCCCCACATGCACATCCTACAGCGTCGTTGTCATCGTTTGAAAAGTCCCTTTTACCAACCCTTGGTAGCCAAATGGGGTAATCACGACTCTTCAGAATCACGGGTTTAACATCATCATTAATATCCTCAGTAAACGTGCTGGTGGTATACTTCGTAGGGTTTCGATAATACGGGAAGTCATCTGTGGCTTCTTCCTCACTGGAGATGTTTCTAGTGATATACTTCGTAGGTCTTCGATAATACGGGAAGTCGTCTGTAGCGTCTTCCTCACTGGAGGTGTTTCTAAAAATCATGTCATAGTTATATCCAGGATATAACTCTTTGCTTGTATACTGCTTTTAAACCGGCTGTGTAAAACGCACCGATGTGAAGTTCCTCTGGCAAGTAATTATGACGTCATAATTATTCATACCGAAAGGGATTGTGGGTCTGTTGTGTTTGTCGTTACTACGTCCCCGTGTGAAAGGCCACGGGTGTCACAACCGGCGGGTGCGTCTTTTGAAACCGTGCTACCGGGGATGAGGCTTTCGGGTTCACTTGGGGTTTGCCTCACCATGACCTTAAAGTACTTCATTTAAAAAGGAGTTCCGGCATTTTGGGGAGGGTGGTTGGGGCTGAGGGTTAGGGATTGATGTCATAAATGGGGAGGGGTTACACTGTAAACAAAAACACGTCACAAAAGGGGTGGAATCATAACAAAATACGTCACACAAAGGGGTGTGGCTAAAAACATAAACAATAACAAGGGGGCGGGGCTTATAAGCCAGATTTTGGTATGTACTCCATACAGGCATATTTGGATAACACATCGATCACTGTTAAGATAAATTTCATGCCATTGTTTTCAAAGGCAAATCCTGTTAAACCCACAAGGTCTGCTTGCCACTGACAGTCTATGCAAGATACTATTGTTGCATTCCTAGGAAAATTAATTCTTGTGGGTTTATGAAGGACGTAGGCATCTTGCCCAGACAGCCATGCTTTGACCTGTTTCAGCGTTAAGTTTTTAATGCTCTTCCGCCCCGCGTTAAATAGTGATGTTGCACCCCCATAGCTGCCCGTACTTTCTGGTCTATAATACAATTCCTTCAGTACCTTTTTATACTTCATCCTGCACCGTTAACCCGTACAATAAAACACACGTCGCTCTTTAGCATAAACCTTTTCTTTGTAATTTACAACATGCTCTCACGAACTTGGTTAGCAGAATAATATCCGTCATCAGAGCTAGCATAATAGACAACCACGTCATCATCGTCCTCATCAACCTCTGTAGTTGCCGTACAGATGCAATCAACACCCCCACATGCACATCCTACAGCGTCGTTGTCATCGTTTGAAAAGTCCCTTTTACCAACCCTTGGTAGCCAAATGGGGTAATCACGACTCTTCAGAATCACAGGTTTAACATCATCATTAATATCCTCAGTAAACGTGCTGGTGGTATACTTCGTAGGGTTTCGATAATACGGGAAGTCATCTGTGGCTTCTTCCTCACTGGAGATGTTTCTAGTGATATACTTCGTAGGTCTTCGATAATACGGGAAGTCGTCTGTAGCGTCTTCCTCACTGGAGGTGTTTCTAAAAATCATGTCATAGTTATATCCAGGATATAACTCTTTGCTTGTATACTGCTTTTAAACCGGCTGTGTAAAACGCACCGATGTGAAGTTCCTCTGGCAAGTAATTATGACGTCATAATTATTCATACCGAAAGGGATTGTGGGTCTGTTGTGTTTGTCGTTACTACGTCCCCGTGTGAAAGGCCACGGGTGTCACAACCGGCGGGTGCGTCTTTTGAAACCGTGCTACCGGGGATGAGGCTTTCGGGTTCACTTGGGGTTTGCCTCACCATGACCTTAAAGTACTTCATTTAAAAAGGAGTTCCGGCATTTTGGGTAGGGGTGGGAGGGGTGGTTGGGGCTGAGGGTTAGGGATTGATGTCATAAATAGGGAGGGGTTACACTGTAAACAAAAACACATCACAAAAGGGGTGGAATCATAACAAAATACGTCACACAAAGGGGCGTGGCTAAAAACATAAACAATAACAAGGGGGCGGGGCTTATAAGCCAGATTTTGGTATGTACTCCATACAGGCATATTTGGATAACACATCGATCACTGTTAAGATAAATTTCATGCCATTGTTTTCAAAGGCAAATCCTGTTAAACCCACAAGGTCTGCTTGCCACTGACAGTCTATGCAAGATACTATTGTTGCATTCCTAGGAAAATTAATTCTTGTGGGTTTATGAAGGACGTAGGCATCTTGCCCAGACAGCCATGCTTTGACCTGTTTCAGCGTTAAGTTTTTAATGCTCTTCCGCCCCGCGTTAAATAGTGATGTTGCACCCCCATAGCTGCCCGTACTTTCTGGTCTATAATACAATTCCTTCAGTACCTTTTTATACTTCATCCTGCACCGTTAACCCGTACAATAAAACACACGTCGCTCTTTAGCATAAACCTTTTCTTTGTAATTTACAACATGCTCTCACGAACTTGGTTAGCAGAATAATATCCGTCATCAGAGCTAGCATAATAGACAACCACGTCATCATCGTCCTCATCAACCTCTGTAGTTGCCGTACAGATGCAATCAACACCCCCACATGCACATCCTACAGCGTCGTTGTCATCGTTTGAAAAGTCCCTTTTACCAACCCTTGGTAGCCAAATGGGGTAATCACGACTCTTCAGAATCACGGGTTTAACATCATCATTAATATCCTCAGTAAACGTGCTGGTGGTATACTTCGTAGGGTTTCGATAATACGGGAAGTCATCTGTGGCTTCTTCCTCACTGGAGATGTTTCTAGTGATATACTTCGTAGGTCTTCGATAATACGGGAAGTCGTCTGTAGCGTCTTCCTCACTGGAGGTGTTTCTAAAAATCATGTCATAGTTATATCCAGGATATAACTCTTTGCTTGTATACTGCTTTTAAACCGGCTGTGTAAAACGCACCGATGTGAAGTTCCTCTGGCAAGTAATTATGACGTCATAATTATTCATACCGAAAGGGATTGTGGGTCTGTTGTGTTTGTCGTTACTACGTCCCCGTGTGAAAGGCCACGGGTGTCACAACCGGCGGGTGCGTCTTTTGAAACCGTGCTACCGGGGATGAGGCTTTCGGGTTCACTTGGGGTTTGCCTCACCATGACCTTAAAGTACTTCATTTAAAAAGGAGTTCCGGCATTTTGGGGAGGGTGGTTGGGGCTGAGGGTTAGGGATTGATGTCATAAATGGGGAGGGGTTACACTGTAAACAAAAACACGTCACAAAAGGGGTGGAATCATAACAAAATACGTCACACAAAGGGGCGTGGCTAAAAACATAAACAATAACAAGGGGGCGGGGCTTATAAGCCAGATTTTGGTATGTACTCCATACAGGCATATTTGGATAACACATCGATCACTGTTAAGATAAATTTCATGCCATTGTTTTCAAAGGCAAATCCTGTTAAACCCACAAGGTCTGCTTGCCACTGACAGTCTATGCAAGATACTATTGTTGCATTCCTAGGAAAATTAATTCTTGTGGGTTTATGAAGGACGTAGGCATCTTGCCCAGACAGCCATGCTTTGACCTGTTTCAGCGTTAAGTTTTTAATGCTCTTCCGCCCCGCGTTAAATAGTGATGTTGCACCCCCATAGCTGCCCGTACTTTCTGGTCTATAATACAATTCCTTCAGTACCTTTTTATACTTCATCCTGCACCGTTAACCCGTACAATAAAACACACGTCGCTCTTTAGCATAAACCTTTTCTTTGTAATTTACAACATGCTCTCACGAACTTGGTTAGCAGAATAATATCCGTCATCAGAGCTAGCATAATAGACAACCACGTCATCATCGTCCTCATCAACCTCTGTAGTTGCCGTACAGATGCAATCAACACCCCCACATGCACATCCTACAGCGTCGTTGTCATCGTTTGAAAAGTCCCTTTTACCAACCCTTGGTAGCCAAATGGGGTAATCACGACTCTTCAGAATCACGGGTTTAACATCATCATTAATATCCTCAGTAAACGTGCTGGTGGTATACTTCGTAGGGTTTCGATAATACGGGAAGTCATCTGTGGCTTCTTCCTCACTGGAGATGTTTCTAGTGATATACTTCGTAGGTCTTCGATAATACGGGAAGTCGTCTGTAGCGTCTTCCTCACTGGAGGTGTTTCTAAAAATCATGTCATAGTTATATCCAGGATATAACTCTTTGCTTGTATACTGCTTTTAAACCGGCTGTGTAAAACGCACCGATGTGAAGTTCCTCTGGCAAGTAATTATGACGTCATAATTATTCATACCGAAAGGGATTGTGGGTCTGTTGTGTTTGTCGTTACTACGTCCCCGTGTGAAAGGCCACGGGTGTCACAACCGGCGGGTGCATCTTTTGAAACCGTGCTACCGGGGATGAGGCTTTCGGGTTCACTTGGGGTTTGCCTCACCATGACCTTAAAGTACTTCATTTAAAAAGGAGTTCCGGCATTTTGGGGAGGGTGGTTGGGGCTGAGGGTTAGGGATTGATGTCATAAATGGGGAGGGGTTACACTGTAAACAAAAACACGTCACAAAAGGGGTGGAATCATAACAAAATACGTCACACAAAGGGGCGTGGCTAAAAACATAAACAATAACAAGGGGGCGGGGCTTATAAGCCAGATTTTGGTATGTACTCCATACAGGCATATTTGGATAACACATCGATCACTGTTAAGATAAATTTCATGCCATTGTTTTCAAAGGCAAATCCTGTTAAACCCACAAGGTCTGCTTGCCACTGACAGTCTATGCAAGATACTATTGTTGCATTCCTAGGAAAATTAATTCTTGTGGGTTTATGAAGGACGTAGGCATCTTGCCCAGACAGCCATGCTTTGACCTGTTTCAGCGTTAAGTTTTTAATGCTCTTCCGCCCCGCGTTAAATAGTGATGTTGCACCCCCATAGCTGCCCGTACTTTCTGGTCTATAATACAATTCCTTCAGTACCTTTTTATACTTCATCCTGCACCGTTAACCCGTACAATAAAACACACGTCGCTCTTTAGCATAAACCTTTTCTTTGTAATTTACAACATGCTCTCACGAACTTGGTTAGCAGAATAATATCCGTCATCAGAGCTAGCATAATAGACAACCACGTCATCATCGTCCTCATCAACCTCTGTAGTTGCCGTACAGATGCAATCAACACCCCCACATGCACATCCTACAGCGTCGTTGTCATCGTTTGAAAAGTCCCTTTTACCAACCCTTGGTAGCCAAATGGGGTAATCACGACTCTTCAGAATCACGGGTTTAACATCATCATTAATATCCTCAGTAAACGTGCTGGTGGTATACTTCGTAGGGTTTCGATAATACGGGAAGTCATCTGTGGCTTCTTCCTCACTGGAGATGTTTCTAGTGATATACTTCGTAGGTCTTCGATAATACGGGAAGTCGTCTGTAGCGTCTTCCTCACTGGAGGTGTTTCTAAAAATCATGTCATAGTTATATCCAGGATATAACTCTTTGCTTGTATACTGCTTTTAAACCGGCTGTGTAAAACGCACCGATGTGAAGTTCCTCTGGCAAGTAATTATGACGTCATAATTATTCATACCGAAAGGGATTGTGGGTCTGTTGTGTTTGTCGTTACTACGTCCCCGTGTGAAAGGCCACGGGTGTCACAACCGGCGGGTGCGTCTTTTGAAACCGTGCTACCGGGGATGAGGCTTTCGGGTTCACTTGGGGTTTGCCTCACCATGACCTTAAAGTACTTCATTTAAAAAGGAGTTCCGGCATTTTGGGGAGGGTGGTTGGGGCTGAGGGTTAGGGATTGATGTCATAAATGGGGAGGGGTTACACTGTAAACAAAAACACGTCACAAAAGGGGTGGAATCATAACAAAATACGTCACACAAAGGGGCGTGGCTAAAAACATAAACAATAACAAGGGGGCGGGGCTTATAAGCCAGATTTTGGTATGTACTCCATACAGGCATATTTGGATAACACATCGATCACTGTTAAGATAAATTTCATGCCATTGTTTTCAAAGGCAAATCCTGTTAAACCCACAAGGTCTGCTTGCCACTGACAGTCTATGCAAGATACTATTGTTGCATTCCTAGGAAAATTAATTCTTGTGGGTTTATGAAGGACGTAGGCATCTTGCCCAGACAGCCATGCTTTGACCTGTTTCAGCGTTAAGTTTTTAATGCTCTTCCGCCCCGCGTTAAATAGTGATGTTGCACCCCCATAGCTGCCCGTACTTTCTGGTCTATAATACAATTCCTTCAGTACCTTTTTATACTTCATCCTGCACCGTTAACCCGTACAATAAAACACACGTCGCTCTTTAGCATAAACCTTTTCTTTGTAATTTACAACATGCTCTCACGAACTTGGTTAGCAGAATAATATCCGTCATCAGAGCTAGCATAATAGACAACCACGTCATCATCGTCCTCATCAACCTCTGTAGTTGCCGTACAGATGCAATCAACACCCCCACATGCACATCCTACAGCGTCGTTGTCATCGTTTGAAAAGTCCCTTTTACCAACCCTTGGTAGCCAAATGGGGTAATCACGACTCTTCAGAATCACGGGTTTAACATCATCATTAATATCCTCAGTAAACGTGCTGGTGGTATACTTCGTAGGGTTTCGATAATACGGGAAGTCATCTGTGGCTTCTTCCTCACTGGAGATGTTTCTAGTGATATACTTCGTAGGTCTTCGATAATACGGGAAGTCGTCTGTAGCGTCTTCCTCACTGGAGGTGTTTCTAAAAATCATGTCATAGTTATATCCAGGATATAAACTCTTTGCTTGTATACTGCTTTTAAACCGGCTGTGTAAAACGCACCGATGTGAAGTTCCTCTGGCAAGTAATTATGACGTCATAATTATTCATACCGAAAGGGATTGTGGGTCTGTTGTGTTTGTCGTTACTACGTCCCCGTGTGAAAGGCCACGGGTGTCACAACCGGCGGGTGCGTCTTTTGAAACCGTGCTACCGGGGATGAGGCTTTCGGGTTCACTTGGGGTTTGCCTCACCAATGACCTTAAAGTACTTCATTTAAAAAGGAGTTCCGGCATTTTGGGGAGGGTGGTTGGGGCTGAGGGTTAGGGATTGATGTCATAAATGGGGAGGGGTTACACTGTAAACAAAAACACGTCACAAAAGGGGTGGAATCATAACAAAATACGTCACACAAAGGGGCGTGGCTAAAAACATAAACAATAACAAGGGGGCGGGGCTTATAAGCCAGATTTTGGTATGTACTCCATACAGGCATATTTGGATAACACATCGATCACTGTTAAGATAAATTTCATGCCATTGTTTTCAAAGGCAAATCCTGTTAAACCCACAAGGTCTGCTTGCACTGACAGTCTATGCAAGATACTATTGTTGCATTCCTAGGAAAATTAATTCTTGTGGGTTTATGAAGACGTAGGCATCTTGCCCAGACAGCCATGCTTTGACCTGTTTCAGCGTTAAGTTTTTAATGCTCTTCCGCCCCGCGTTAAATAGTGATGTTGCACCCCATAGCTGCCCGTACTTTCTGGTCTATAATACAATTCCTTCAGTACCTTTTTATACTTCATCCTGCACCGTTAACCCGTACAATAAAACACACGTCGCTCTTTAGCATAAACCTTTTCTTTGTAATTTACAACATGCTCTCACGAACTTGGTTAGCAGAATAATATCCGTCATCAGAGCTAGCATAATAGACAACCACGTCATCATCGTCCTCATCAACCTCTGTAGTTGCCGTACAGATGCAATCAACACCCCCACATGCACATCCTACAGCGTCGTTGTCATCGTTTGAAAAGTCCCTTTTACCAACCCTTGGTAGCCAAATGGGGTAATCACGACTCTTCAGAATCACGGGTTTAACATCATCATTAATATCCTCAGTAAACGTGCTGGTGGTATACTTCGTAGGGTTTCGATAATACGGAAGTCATCTGTGGCTTCTTCCTCACTGGAGATGTTTCTAGTGATATACTTCGTAGGTCTTCGATAATACGGGAAGTCGTCTGTAGCGTCTTCCTCACTGGAGGTGTTTCTAAAAATCATGTCATAGTTATATCCAGGATATAACTCTTTGCTTGTATACTGCTTTTAAACCGGCTGTGTAAAACGCACCGATGTGAAGTTCCTCTGGCAAGTAATTATGACGTCATAATTATTCATACCGAAAGGGATTGTGGGTCTGTTGTGTTTGTCGTTACTACGTCCCCGTGTGAAAGGCCACGGGTGTCACAACCGGCGGGTTGCGTCTTTTGAAACCGTGCTACCGGGGATGAGGCTTTCGGGTTCACTTGGGGTTTGCCTCACCATGACCTTAAAGTACTTCATTTAAAAAGGAGTTCCGGCATTTTGGGGGAGGGTGGTTGGGGCTGAGGGTTAGGGATTGATGTCATAAATGGGGAGGGGTTACACTGTAAACAAAAACACGTCACAAAAAGGGGTGGAATCATAACAAAATACGTCACACAAAGGGGCGTGGCTAAAAACATAAACAATAACAAGGGGGCGGGGCTTATAAGCCAGATTTTGGTATGTACTCCATACAGGCATATTTGGATAACACATCGATCACTGTTAAGATAAATTTCATGCCATTGTTTTCAAAGGCAAATCCTGTTAAACCCACAAGGTCTGCTTGCCACTGACAGTCTATGCAAGATACTATTGTTGCATTCCTAGGAAAATTAATTCTTGTGGGTTTATGAAGGACGTAGGCATCTTGCCCAGACAGCCATGCTTTGACCTGTTTCAGCGTTAAGTTTTTAATGCTCTTCCGCCCCGCGTTAAATAGTGATGTTGCACCCCCATAGCTGCCCGTACTTTCTGGTCTATAATACAATTCCTTCAGTACCTTTTTATACTTCATCCTGCACCGTTAACCCGTACAATAAAACACACGTCGCTCTTTAGCATAAACCTTTTCTTTGTAATTTACAACATGCTCTCACGAACTTGGTTAGCAGAATAATATCCGTCATCAGAGCTAGCATAATAGACAACCACGTCATCATCGTCCTCATCAACCTCTGTAGTTGCCGTACAGATGCAATCAACACCCCCACATGCACATCCTACAGCGTCGTTGTCATCGTTTGAAAAGTCCCTTTTACCAACCCTTGGTAGCCAAATGGGGTAATCACGACTCTTCAGAATCACGGGTTTAACATCATCATTAATATCCTCAGTAAACGTGCTGGTGGTATACTTCGTAGGGTTTCGATAATACGGGAAGTCATCTGTGGCTTCTTCCTCACTGGAGATGTTTCTAGTGATATACTTCGTAGGTCTTCGATAATACGGGAAGTCGTCTGTAGCGTCTTCCTCACTGGAGGTGTTTCTAAAAATCATGTCATAGTTATATCCAGGATATAACTCTTTGCTTGTATACTGCTTTTAAACCGGCTGTGTAAAACGCACCGATGTGAAGTTCCTCTGGCAAGTAATTATGACGTCATAATTATTCATACCGAAAGGGATTGTGGGTCTGTTGTGTTTGTCGTTACTACGTCCCCGTGTGAAAGGCCACGGGTGTCACAACCGGCGGGTGCGTCTTTTGAAACCGTGCTACCGGGGATGAGGCTTTCGGGTTCACTTGGGGTTTGCCTCACCATGACCTTAAAGTACTTCATTTAAAAAGGAGTTCCGGCATTTTGGGGAGGGTGGTTGGGGCTGAGGGTTAGGGATTGATGTCATAAATGGGGAGGGGTTACACTGTAAACAAAAACACGTCACAAAAGGGGTGGAATCATAACAAAATACGTCACACAAAGGGGCGTGGCTAAAAACATAAACAATAACAAGGGGGCGGGGCTTATAAGCCAGATTTTGGTATGTACTCCATACAGGCATATTTGGATAACACATCGATCACTGTTAAGATAAATTTCATGCCATTGTTTTCAAAGGCAAATCCTGTTAAACCCACAAGGTCTGCTTGCCACTGACAGTCTATGCAAGATACTATTGTTGCATTCCTAGGAAAATTAATTCTTGTGGGTTTATGAAGGACGTAGGCATCTTGCCCAGACAGCCATGCTTTGACCTGTTTCAGCGTTAAGTTTTTAATGCTCTTCCGCCCCGCGTTAAATAGTGATGTTGCACCCCCATAGCTGCCCGTACTTTCTGGTCTATAATACAATTCCTTCAGTACCTTTTTATACTTCATCCTGCACCGTTAACCCGTACAATAAAACACACGTCGCTCTTTAGCATAAACCTTTTCTTTGTAATTTACAACATGCTCTCACGAACTTGGTTAGCAGAATAATATCCGTCATCAGAGCTAGCATAATAGACAACCACGTCATCATCGTCCTCATCAACCTCTGTAGTTGCCGTACAGATGCAATCAACACCCCCACATGCACATCCTACAGCGTCGTTGTCATCGTTTGAAAAGTCCCTTTTACCAACCCTTGGTAGCCAAATGGGGTAATCACGACTCTTCAGAATCACGGGTTTAACATCATCATTAATATCCTCAGTAAACGTGCTGGTGGTATACTTCGTAGGGTTTCGATAATACGGGAAGTCATCTGTGGCTTCTTCCTCACTGGAGATGTTTCTAGTGATATACTTCGTAGGTCTTCGATAATACGGGAAGTCGTCTGTAGCGTCTTCCTCACTGGAGGTGTTTCTAAAAATCATGTCATAGTTATATCCAGGATATAACTCTTTGCTTGTATACTGCTTTTAAACCGGCTGTGTAAAACGCACCGATGTGAAGTTCCTCTGGCAAGTAATTATGACATCATAATTATTCATACCGAAAGGGATTGTGGGTCTGTTGTGTTTGTCGTTACTACGTCCCCGTGTGAAAGGCCACGGGTGTCACAACCGGCGGGTGCGTCTTTTGAAACCGTGCTACCGGGGATGAGGCTTTCGGGTTCACTTGGGGTTTGCCTCACCATGACCTTAAAGTACTTCATTTAAAAAGGAGTTCCGGCATTTTGGGGAGGGTGGTTGGGGCTGAGGGTTAGGGATTGATGTCATAAATGGGGAGGGGTTACACTGTAAACAAAAACACGTCACAAAAGGGGTGGAATCATAACAAAATACGTCACACAAAGGGGCGTGGCTAAAAACATAAACAATAACAAGGGGGCGGGGCTTATAAGCCAGATTTTGGTATGTACTCCATACAGGCATATTTGGATAACACATCGATCACTGTTAAGATAAATTTCATGCCATTGTTTTCAAAGGCAAATCCTGTTAAACCCACAAGGTCTGCTTGCCACTGACAGTCTATGCAAGATACTATTGTTGCATTCCTAGGAAAATTAATTCTTGTGGGTTTATGAAGGACGTAGGCATCTTGCCCAGACAGCCATGCTTTGACCTGTTTCAGCGTTAAGTTTTTAATGCTCTTCCGCCCCGCGTTAAATAGTGATGTTGCACCCCCATAGCTGCCCGTACTTTCTGGTCTATAATACAATTCCTTCAGTACCTTTTTATACTTCATCCTGCACCGTTAACCCGTACAATAAAACACACGTCGCTCTTTAGCATAAACCTTTTCTTTGTAATTTACAACATGCTCTCACGAACTTGGTTAGCAGAATAATATCCGTCATCAGAGCTAGCATAATAGACAACCACGTCATCATCGTCCTCATCAACCTCTGTAGTTGCCGTACAGATGCAATCAACACCCCCACATGCACATCCTACAGCGTCGTTGTCATCGTTTGAAAAGTCCCTTTTACCAACCCTTGGTAGCCAAATGGGGTAATCACGACTCTTCAGAATCACGGGTTTAACATCATCATTAATATCCTCAGTAAACGTGCTGGTGGTATACTTCGTAGGGTTTCGATAATACGGGAAGTCATCTGTGGCTTCTTCCTCACTGGAGATGTTTCTAGTGATATACTTCGTAGGTCTTCGATAATACGGGAAGTCGTCTGTAGCGTCTTCCTCACTGGAGGTGTTTCTAAAAATCATGTCATAGTTATATCCAGGATATAACTCTTTGCTTGTATACTGCTTTTAAACCGGCTGTGTAAAACGCACCGATGTGAAGTTCCTCTGGCAAGTAATTATGACGTCATAATTATTCATACCGAAAGGGATTGTGGGTCTGTTGTGTTTGTCGTTACTACGTCCCCGTGTGAAAGGCCACGGGTGTCACAACCGGCGGGTGCGTCTTTTGAAACCGTGCTACCGGGGATGAGGCTTTCGGGTTCACTTGGGGTTTGCCTCACCATGACCTTAAAGTACTTCATTTAAAAAGGAGTTCCGGCATTTTGGGGAGGGTGGTTGGGGCTGAGGGTTAGGGATTGATGTCATAAATGGGGAGGGGTTACACTGTAAACAAAAACACGTCACAAAAGGGGTGGAATCATAACAAAATACGTCACACAAAGGGGCGTGGCTAAAAACATAAACAATAACAAGGGGGCGGGGCTTATAAGCCAGATTTTGGTATGTACTCCATACAGGCATATTTGGATAACACATCGATCACTGTTAAGATAAATTTCATGCCATTGTTTTCAAAGGCAAATCCTGTTAAACCCACAAGGTCTGCTTGCCACTGACAGTCTATGCAAGATACTATTGTTGCATTCCTAGGAAAATTAATTCTTGTGGGTTTATGAAGGACGTAGGCATCTTGCCCAGACAGCCATGCTTTGACCTGTTTCAGCGTTAAGTTTTTAATGCTCTTCCGCCCCGCGTTAAATAGTGATGTTGCACCCCCATAGCTGCCCGTACTTTCTGGTCTATAATACAATTCCTTCAGTACCTTTTTATACTTCATCCTGCACCGTTAACCCGTACAATAAAACACACGTCGCTCTTTAGCATAAACCTTTTCTTTGTAATTTACAACATGCTCTCACGAACTTGGTTAGCAGAATAATATCCGTCATCAGAGCTAGCATAATAGACAACCACGTCATCATCGTCCTCATCAACCTCTGTAGTTGCCGTACAGATGCAATCAACACCCCCACATGCACATCCTACAGCGTCGTTGTCATCGTTTGAAAAGTCCCTTTTACCAACCCTTGGTAGCCAAATGGGGTAATCACGACTCTTCAGAATCACGGGTTTAACATCATCATTAATATCCTCAGTAAACGTGCTGGTGGTATACTTCGTAGGGTTTCGATAATACGGGAAGTCATCTGTGGCTTCTTCCTCACTGGAGATGTTTCTAGTGATATACTTCGTAGGTCTTCGATAATACGGGAAGTCGTCTGTAGCGTCTTCCTCACTGGAGGTGTTTCTAAAAATCATGTCATAGTTATATCCAGGATATAACTCTTTGCTTGTATACTGCTTTTAAACCGGCTGTGTAAAACGCACCGATGTGAAGTTCCTCTGGCAAGTAATTATGACGTCATAATTATTCATACCGAAAGGGATTGTGGGTCTGTTGTGTTTGTCGTTACTACGTCCCCGTGTGAAAGGCCACGGGTGTCACAACCGGCGGGTGCGTCTTTTGAAACCGTGCTACCGGGGATGAGGCTTTCGGGTTCACTTGGGGTTTGCCTCACCATGACCTTAAAGTACTTCATTTAAAAAGGAGTTCCGGCATTTTGGGGAGGGTGGTTGGGGCTGAGGGTTAGGGATTGATGTCATAAATGGGGAGGGGTTACACTGTAAACAAAAACACGTCACAAAAGGGGTGGAATCATAACAAAATACGTCACACAAAGGGGCGTGGCTAAAAACATAAACAATAACAAGGGGGCGGGGCTTATAAGCCAGATTTTGGTATGTACTCCATACAGGCATATTTGGATAACACATCGATCACTGTTAAGATAAATTTCATGCCATTGTTTTCAAAGGCAAATCCTGTTAAACCCACAAGGTCTGCTTGCCACTGACAGTCTATGCAAGATACTATTGTTGCATTCCTAGGAAAATTAATTCTTGTGGGTTTATGAAGGACGTAGGCATCTTGCCCAGACAGCCATGCTTTGACCTGTTTCAGCGTTAAGTTTTTAATGCTCTTCCGCCCCGCGTTAAATAGTGATGTTGCACCCCCATAGCTGCCCGTACTTTCTGGTCTATAATACAATTCCTTCAGTACCTTTTTATACTTCATCCTGCACCGTTAACCCGTACAATAAAACACACGTCGCTCTTTAGCATAAACCTTTTCTTTGTAATTTACAACATGCTCTCACGAACTTGGTTAGCAGAATAATATCCGTCATCAGAGCTAGCATAATAGACAACCACGTCATCATCGTCCTCATCAACCTCTGTAGTTGCCGTACAGATGCAATCAACACCCCCACATGCACATCCTACAGCGTCGTTGTCATCGTTTGAAAAGTCCCTTTTACCAACCCTTGGTAGCCAAATGGGGTAATCACGACTCTTCAGAATCACGGGTTTAACATCATCATTAATATCCTCAGTAAACGTGCTGGTGGTATACTTCGTAGGGTTTCGATAATACGGGAAGTCATCTGTGGCTTCTTCCTCACTGGAGATGTTTCTAGTGATATACTTCGTAGGTCTTCGATAATACGGGAAGTCGTCTGTAGCGTCTTCCTCACTGGAGGTGTTTCTAAAAATCATGTCATAGTTATATCCAGGATATAACTCTTTGCTTGTATACTGCTTTTAAACCGGCTGTGTAAAACGCACCGATGTGAAGTTCCTCTGGCAAGTAATTATGACGTCATAATTATTCATACCGAAAGGGATTGTGGGTCTGTTGTGTTTGTCGTTACTACGTCCCCGTGTGAAAGGCCACGGGTGTCACAACCGGCGGGTGCGTCTTTTGAAACCGTGCTACCGGGGATGAGGCTTTCGGGTTCACTTGGGGTTTGCCTCACCATGACCTTAAAGTACTTCATTTAAAAAGGAGTTCCGGCATTTTGGGGAGGGTGGTTGGGGCTGAGGGTTAGGGATTGATGTCATAAATGGGGAGGGGTTACACTGTAAACAAAAACACGTCACAAAAGGGGTGGAATCATAACAAAATACGTCACACAAAGGGGCGTGGCTAAAAACATAAACAATAACAAGGGGGCGGGGCTTATAAGCCAGATTTTGGTATGTACTCCATACAGGCATATTTGGATAACACATCGATCACTGTTAAGATAAATTTCATGCCATTGTTTTCAAAGGCAAATCCTGTTAAACCCACAAGGTCTGCTTGCCACTGACAGTCTATGCAAGATACTATTGTTGCATTCCTAGGAAAATTAATTCTTGTGGGTTTATGAAGGACGTAGGCATCTTGCCCAGACAGCCATGCTTTGACCTGTTTCAGCGTTAAGTTTTTAATGCTCTTCCGCCCCGCGTTAAATAGTGATGTTGCACCCCCATAGCTGCCCGTACTTTCTGGTCTATAATACAATTCCTTCAGTACCTTTTTATACTTCATCCTGCACCGTTAACCCGTACAATAAAACACACGTCGCTCTTTAGCATAAACCTTTTCTTTGTAATTTACAACATGCTCTCACGAACTTGGTTAGCAGAATAATATCCGTCATCAGAGCTAGCATAATAGACAACCACGTCATCATCGTCCTCATCAACCTCTGTAGTTGCCGTACAGATGCAATCAACACCCCCACATGCACATCCTACAGCGTCGTTGTCATTGTTTGAAAAGTCCCTTTTACCAACCCTTGGTAGCCAAATGGGGTAATCACGACTCTTCAGAATCACGGGTTTAACATCATCATTAATATCCTCAGTAAACGTGCTGGTGGTATACTTCGTAGGGTTTCGATAATACGGGAAGTCATCTGTGGCTTCTTCCTCACTGGAGATGTTTCTAGTGATATACTTCGTAGGTCTTCGATAATACGGGAAGTCGTCTGTAGCGTCTTCCTCACTGGAGGTGTTTCTAAAAATCATGTCATAGTTATATCCAGGATATAACTCTTTGCTTGTATACTGCTTTTAAACCGGCTGTGTAAAACGCACCGATGTGAAGTTCCTCTGGCAAGTAATTATGACGTCATAATTATTCATACCGAAAGGGATTGTGGGTCTGTTGTGTTTGTCGTTACTACGTCCCCGTGTGAAAGGCCACGGGTGTCACAACCGGCGGGTGCGTCTTTTGAAACCGTGCTACCGGGGATGAGGCTTTCGGGTTCACTTGGGGTTTGCCTCACCATGACCTTAAAGTACTTCATTTAAAAAGGAGTTCCGGCATTTTGGGGAGGGTGGTTGGGGCTGAGGGTTAGGGATTGATGTCATAAATGGGGAGGGGTTACACTGTAAACAAAAACACGTCACAAAAGGGGTGGAATCATAACAAAATACGTCACACAAAGGGGCGTGGCTAAAAACATAAACAATAACAAGGGGGCGGGGCTTATAAGCCAGATTTTGGTATGTACTCCATACAGGCATATTTGGATAACACATCGATCACTGTTAAGATAAATTTCATGCCATTGTTTTCAAAGGCAAATCCTGTTAAACCCACAAGGTCTGCTTGCCACTGACAGTCTATGCAAGATACTATTGTTGCATTCCTAGGAAAATTAATTCTTGTGGGTTTATGAAGGACGTAGGCATCTTGCCCAGACAGCCATGCTTTGACCTGTTTCAGCGTTAAGTTTTTAATGCTCTTCCGCCCCGCGTTAAATAGTGATGTTGCACCCCCATAGCTGCCCGTACTTTCTGGTCTATAATACAATTCCTTCAGTACCTTTTTATACTTCATCCTGCACCGTTAACCCGTACAATAAAACACACGTCGCTCTTTAGCATAAACCTTTTCTTTGTAATTTACAACATGCTCTCACGAACTTGGTTAGCAGAATAATATCCGTCATCAGAGCTAGCATAATAGACAACCACGTCATCATCGTCCTCATCAACCTCTGTAGTTGCCGTACAGATGCAATCAACACCCCCACATGCACATCCTACAGCGTCGTTGTCATCGTTTGAAAAGTCCCTTTTACCAACCCTTGGTAGCCAAATGGGGTAATCACGACTCTTCAGAATCACGGGTTTAACATCATCATTAATATCCTCAGTAAACGTGCTGGTGGTATACTTCGTAGGGTTTCGATAATACGGGAAGTCATCTGTGGCTTCTTCCTCACTGGAGATGTTTCTAGTGATATACTTCGTAGGTCTTCGATAATACGGGAAGTCGTCTGTAGCGTCTTCCTCACTGGAGGTGTTTCTAAAAATCATGTCATAGTTATATCCAGGATATAACTCTTTGCTTGTATACTGCTTTTAAACCGGCTGTGTAAAACGCACCGATGTGAAGTTCCTCTGGCAAGTAATTATGACGTCATAATTATTCATACCGAAAGGGATTGTGGGTCTGTTGTGTTTGTCGTTACTACGTCCCCGTGTGAAAGGCCACGGGTGTCACAACCGGCGGGTGCGTCTTTTGAAACCGTGCTACCGGGGATGAGGCTTTCGGGTTCACTTGGGGTTTGCCTCACCATGACCTTAAAGTACTTCATTTAAAAAGGAGTTCCGGCATTTTGGGGAGGGTGGTTGGGGCTGAGGGTTAGGGATTGATGTCATAAATGGGGAGGGGTTACACTGTAAACAAAAACACGTCACAAAAGGGGTGGAATCATAACAAAATACGTCACACAAAGGGGCGTGGCTAAAAACATAAACAATAACAAGGGGGCGGGGCTTATAAGCCAGATTTTGGTATGTACTCCATACAGGCATATTTGGATAACACATCGATCACTGTTAAGATAAATTTCATGCCATTGTTTTCAAAGGCAAATCCTGTTAAACCCACAAGGTCTGCTTGCCACTGACAGTCTATGCAAGATACTATTGTTGCATTCCTAGGAAAATTAATTCTTGTGGGTTTATGAAGGACGTAGGCATCTTGCCCAGACAGCCATGCTTTGACCTGTTTCAGCGTTAAGTTTTTAATGCTCTTCCGCCCCGCGTTAAATAGTGATGTTGCACCCCCATAGCTGCCCGTACTTTCTGGTCTATAATACAATTCCTTCAGTACCTTTTTATACTTCATCCTGCACCGTTAACCCGTACAATAAAACACACGTCGCTCTTTAGCATAAACCTTTTCTTTGTAATTTACAACATGCTCTCACGAACTTGGTTAGCAGAATAATATCCGTCATCAGAGCTAGCATAATAGACAACCACGTCATCATCGTCCTCATCAACCTCTGTAGTTGCCGTACAGATGCAATCAACACCCCCACATGCACATCCTACAGCGTCGTTGTCATCGTTTGAAAAGTCCCTTTTACCAACCCTTGGTAGCCAAATGGGGTAATCACGACTCTTCAGAATCACGGGTTTAACATCATCATTAATATCCTCAGTAAACGTGCTGGTGGTATACTTCGTAGGGTTTCGATAATACGGGAAGTCATCTGTGGCTTCTTCCTCACTGGAGATGTTTCTAGTGATATACTTCGTAGGTCTTCGATAATACGGGAAGTCGTCTGTAGCGTCTTCCTCACTGGAGGTGTTTCTAAAAATCATGTCATAGTTATATCCAGGATATAACTCTTTGCTTGTATACTGCTTTTAAACCGGCTGTGTAAAACGCACCGATGTGAAGTTCCTCTGGCAAGTAATTATGACGTCATAATTATTCATACCGAAAGGGATTGTGGGTCTGTTGTGTTTGTCGTTACTACGTCCCCGTGTGAAAGGCCACGGGTGTCACAACCGGCGGGTGCGTCTTTTGAAACCGTGCTACCGGGGATGAGGCTTTCGGGTTCACTTGGGGTTTGCCTCACCATGACCTTAAAGTACTTCATTTAAAAAGGAGTTCCGGCATTTTGGGGAGGGTGGTTGGGGCTGAGGGTTAGGGATTGATGTCATAAATGGGGAGGGGTTACACTGTAAACAAAAACACGTCACAAAAGGGGTGGAATCATAACAAAATACGTCACACAAAGGGGCGTGGCTAAAAACATAAACAATAACAAGGGGGCGGGGCTTATAAGCCAGATTTTGGTATGTACTCCATACAGGCATATTTGGATAACACATCGATCACTGTTAAGATAAATTTCATGCCATTGTTTTCAAAGGCAAATCCTGTTAAACCCACAAGGTCTGCTTGCCACTGACAGTCTATGCAAGATACTATTGTTGCATTCCTAGGAAAATTAATTCTTGTGGGTTTATGAAGGACGTAGGCATCTTGCCCAGACAGCCATGCTTTGACCTGTTTCAGCGTTAAGTTTTTAATGCTCTTCCGCCCCGCGTTAAATAGTGATGTTGCACCCCCATAGCTGCCCGTACTTTCTGGTCTATAATACAATTCCTTCAGTACCTTTTTATACTTCATCCTGCACCGTTAACCCGTACAATAAAACACACGTCGCTCTTTAGCATAAACCTTTTCTTTGTAATTTACAACATGCTCTCACGAACTTGGTTAGCAGAATAATATCCGTCATCAGAGCTAGCATAATAGACAACCACGTCATCATCGTCCTCATCAACCTCTGTAGTTGCCGTACAGATGCAATCAACACCCCCACATGCACATCCTACAGCGTCGTTGTCATCGTTTGAAAAGTCCCTTTTACCAACCCTTGGTAGCCAAATGGGGTAATCACGACTCTTCAGAATCACGGGTTTAACATCATCATTAATATCCTCAGTAAACGTGCTGGTGGTATACTTCGTAGGGTTTCGATAATACGGGAAGTCATCTGTGGCTTCTTCCTCACTGGAGATGTTTCTAGTGATATACTTCGTAGGTCTTCGATAATACGGGAAGTCGTCTGTAGCGTCTTCCTCACTGGAGGTGTTTCTAAAAATCATGTCATAGTTATATCCAGGATATAACTCTTTGCTTGTATACTGCTTTTAAACCGGCTGTGTAAAACGCACCGATGTGAAGTTCCTCTGGCAAGTAATTATGACGTCATAATTATTCATACCGAAAGGGATTGTGGGTCTGTTGTGTTTGTCGTTACTACGTCCCCGTGTGAAAGGCCACGGGTGTCACAACCGGCGGGTGCGTCTTTTGAAACCGTGCTACCGGGGATGAGGCTTTCGGGTTCACTTGGGGTTTGCCTCACCATGACCTTAAAGTACTTCATTTAAAAAGGAGTTCCGGCATTTTGGGGAGGGTGGTTGGGGCTGAGGGTTAGGGATTGATGTCATAAATGGGGAGGGGTTACACTGTAAACAAAAACACGTCACAAAAGGGGTGGAATCATAACAAAATACGTCACACAAAGGGGCGTGGCTAAAAACATAAACAATAACAAGGGGGCGGGGCTTATAAGCCAGATTTTGGTATGTACTCCATACAGGCATATTTGGATAACACATCGATCACTGTTAAGATAAATTTCATGCCATTGTTTTCAAAGGCAAATCCTGTTAAACCCACAAGGTCTGCTTGCCACTGACAGTCTATGCAAGATACTATTGTTGCATTCCTAGGAAAATTAATTCTTGTGGGTTTATGAAGGACGTAGGCATCTTGCCCAGACAGCCATGCTTTGACCTGTTTCAGCGTTAAGTTTTTAATGCTCTTCCGCCCCGCGTTAAATAGTGATGTTGCACCCCCATAGCTGCCCGTACTTTCTGGTCTATAATACAATTCCTTCAGTACCTTTTTATACTTCATCCTGCACCGTTAACCCGTACAATAAAACACACGTCGCTCTTTAGCATAAACCTTTTCTTTGTAATTTACAACATGCTCTCACGAACTTGGTTAGCAGAATAATATCCGTCATCAGAGCTAGCATAATAGACAACCACGTCATCATCGTCCTCATCAACCTCTGTAGTTGCCGTACAGATGCAATCAACACCCCCACATGCACATCCTACAGCGTCGTTGTCATCGTTTGAAAAGTCCCTTTTACCAACCCTTGGTAGCCAAATGGGGTAATCACGACTCTTCAGAATCACGGGTTTAACATCATCATTAATATCCTCAGTAAACGTGCTGGTGGTATACTTCGTAGGGTTTCGATAATACGGGAAGTCATCTGTGGCTTCTTCCTCACTGGAGATGTTTCTAGTGATATACTTCGTAGGTCTTCGATAATACGGGAAGTCGTCTGTAGCGTCTTCCTCACTGGAGGTGTTTCTAAAAATCATGTCATAGTTATATCCAGGATATAACTCTTTGCTTGTATACTGCTTTTAAACCGGCTGTGTAAAACGCACCGATGTGAAGTTCCTCTGGCAAGTAATTATGACGTCATAATTATTCATACCGAAAGGGATTGTGGGTCTGTTGTGTTTGTCGTTACTACGTCCCCGTGTGAAAGGCCACGGGTGTCACAACCGGCGGGTGCGTCTTTTGAAACCGTGCTACCGGGGATGAGGCTTTCGGGTTCACTTGGGGTTTGCCTCACCATGACCTTAAAGTACTTCATTTAAAAAGGAGTTCCGGCATTTTGGGGAGGGTGGTTGGGGCTGAGGGTTAGGGATTGATGTCATAAATGGGGAGGGGTTACACTGTAAACAAAAACACGTCACAAAAGGGGTGGAATCATAACAAAATACGTCACACAAAGGGGCGTGGCTAAAAACATAAACAATAACAAGGGGGCGGGGCTTATAAGCCAGATTTTGGTATGTACTCCATACAGGCATATTTGGATAACACATCGATCACTGTTAAGATAAATTTCATGCCATTGTTTTCAAAGGCAAATCCTGTTAAACCCACAAGGTCTGCTTGCCACTGACAGTCTATGCAAGATACTATTGTTGCATTCCTAGGAAAATTAATTCTTGTGGGTTTATGAAGGACGTAGGCATCTTGCCCAGACAGCCATGCTTTGACCTGTTTCAGCGTTAAGTTTTTAATGCTCTTCCGCCCCGCGTTAAATAGTGATGTTGCACCCCCATAGCTGCCCGTACTTTCTGGTCTATAATACAATTCCTTCAGTACCTTTTTATACTTCATCCTGCACCGTTAACCCGTACAATAAAACACACGTCGCTCTTTAGCATAAACCTTTTCTTTGTAATTTACAACATGCTCTCACGAACTTGGTTAGCAGAATAATATCCGTCATCAGAGCTAGCATAATAGACAACCACGTCATCATCGTCCTCATCAACCTCTGTAGTTGCCGTACAGATGCAATCAACACCCCCACATGCACATCCTACAGCGTCGTTGTCATCGTTTGAAAAGTCCCTTTTACCAACCCTTGGTAGCCAAATGGGGTAATCACGACTCTTCAGAATCACGGGTTTAACATCATCATTAATATCCTCAGTAAACGTGCTGGTGGTATACTTCGTAGGGTTTCGATAATACGGGAAGTCATCTGTGGCTTCTTCCTCACTGGAGATGTTTCTAGTGATATACTTCGTAGGTCTTCGATAATACGGGAAGTCGTCTGTAGCGTCTTCCTCACTGGAGGTGTTTCTAAAAATCATGTCATAGTTATATCCAGGATATAACTCTTTGCTTGTATACTGCTTTTAAACCGGCTGTGTAAAACGCACCGATGTGAAGTTCCTCTGGCAAGTAATTATGACGTCATAATTATTCATACCGAAAGGGATTGTGGGTCTGTTGTGTTTGTCGTTACTACGTCCCCGTGTGAAAGGCCACGGGTGTCACAACCGGCGGGTGCGTCTTTTGAAACCGTGCTACCGGGGATGAGGCTTTCGGGTTCACTTGGGGTTTGCCTCACCATGACCTTAAAGTACTTCATTTAAAAAGGAGTTCCGGCATTTTGGGGAGGGTGGTTGGGGCTGAGGGTTAGGGATTGATGTCATAAATGGGGAGGGGTTACACTGTAAACAAAAACACGTCACAAAAGGGGTGGAATCATAACAAAATACGTCACACAAAGGGGCGTGGCTAAAAACATAAACAATAACAAGGGGGCGGGGCTTATAAGCCAGATTTTGGTATGTACTCCATACTACTAAGGCAGTGTTTTTCAACCTTTTTTGTGCAAAGGCACACTTTTTTCATGAAAAAAAATCATGAGGCACACCACCATTAGAAAATGTTAAAAAAAATTAACTCTGTGCCTATATTGACTTTATATAAAGTAATTCTAGGGCCTAGAAGACAGAAAGGAGGACCCAAGCAGTGGGGGGGGGGAGGGTCCCCTGCCCGGTCAGCTTGGAAGGATCTTTCCCTGCCCAGTGAAGGTTGAAGGGGCTGCAGGAAGGGCCAAAGTGACATCCACGAAGCTGATCACTCCAATCAGGGAAGGGGAGCGGCACCTTTGTCCCATCCTGAGAAAGCCCCTGGCAGCCTGGGCTGCCTCTGGGTTCCCCTCCTCCAGGGAAGGGAGCATTGGTGATGGGCAGGCGGCTGCCCGGGGCAGTCTTGGAGAGCGAAGGTGAGGACCTCCTTTGTCCAAATGGGGATCTCTCTTCCGCTACCCACACCGCCAGTGGTCAGCCTCTACCCCCCCCCAGCCCGCTTCCCTCCCTTTCTTCGGGTCGGGCCGTTGGAAGGGGCGGGTTGGGCTGAGCCGGGCGGCGGACGAGACTCCTTTCTCAGCCGCGCAGGGCTCCTGGCGGACCCTGGCCCCGCGGGACTGCAGCTCCCTTGGACGTTTGAGGACGAGAGGGGCGCTTTGGCCATGGTAGTGATCCTTCGTTTATTCCCTGGAGCCGTCGGCCGGGCTGGGCATCTTTGGCTTGAAGCCAGCGAGAGGGCCCCTGTGCCCCAGCGGAGAGCGGGCGGGCTGTGGGCTCCCGGTCCCCACATCAGTTTGCCTCAGTTGGCGCGGCTCCAGGGTCACTGCCTGTCAAGCGGGACACCAGGTCGCGCGCCACCCCTTTTGCTCCAATTCGGGGTGTCCTGTTCTGTCGAGGCTCGCGGCGAGGCGGCGCTCGAAACCTGCCACCTGCCCCGAACGGAATGCGCCGCGCGAAATGTCTCCCCCGCAGCTCCGGCTGTCCAGGAGGGTGGCCGGTCGGACCCAGCGCGGTCTCACGTACGGCGCGGCAGCGGGAGCGAGCAGGCGGGCGGCGACGGCGGGTGGGGGGGTCTCAAGCCCCAGAGGCGCTCGCGGGGCAGAGCGGCATCCCAGGCGCGCCGCACGCCCCGCCCGAGCCACACGGTAGTTGGCCGGCGTGGAGGAGAGAGCCAGCGGGGCGAGGAGACAGGAATCGCCTCCCCCGATGCACCACGGAGTCCTGCCGACGAAAAGGTCGGCTGGCACGGGTCATCCTGCCGCTCATCCAGCCGAGAGCTGCCGGCCCGCAGCAAGCTTGTCTCCTGCCGCTTGTCTCCTGCAGGGGTGGCGCGACGCGGGGGCGTTTCTGCTCGGCCTCCTCCTGCGACTCTGCGGGCGAGGAAGAGGTTGGTGGCTGCTCACACACACACACACATTCTCCCAAGCACAGAGCGGGAAAGGCGAGCAGCGACACCGGGCTGCTTCCTCCGCCGCCGCCTTCATGCAACGTGCACATTCCCTCTCTCTCAATTTCTCTTGGCTTGCAGCTGCAGCTGCTCTCAGGCAGGGTCAGCCCAGAGCCTGCAATGACAAGCCCCACCCTTGCGCGGCTCCCTCCCTCGGGCTCGTCGTCCCCTGGAGAAAATAGGATCGCGCACGCGTGCAACGGCCACGGGGCTTGCCGTAGCTCTGGTTCGGGTGAAAGGGACGACGGCGGCGGGAGATTAAGCGAATTCGCCCCGAAGGCTCCCAAGACAACAGAGGCATTTTAAAAACGATTTTTTGGGGGAAGGGGGGGGGGCGAGTGTTTTTCCCACGGCACACCTCACACTGTGCCGCGGCACACTAGTGTGCCGCGGCACAGTGGTTGAAAAACACTGTACTAAGGGATTAAAAGGGAGCCAACACAATTTGGAATACACTGGGCTGTTTGTATAATGGGTTTGGAGATGTTGGTGCCGCTGTTGGCCTTTCAACTGTTATTCTGCATGGTGAGTTTGCTTACTCTCTTGTAACCCCTTCCTCTCCTCTCCTACCTAGGGGTAGGGAAAGAAAAGGCACAAGTGGGGCACAGGATAATGCATACCGACTGTAATGTTAATCGTGTAAGTGAAAAATGCTGTGAAATCATGCATGTATCGATTGTAAAGTTATTGTTAGAGCACCAGCATAACTTCAAATAGTTACTGAACAAATTAATTAGTCAGTGAGGTTTTGATGTCACTCCGTTTCTCAGAGACGTATATTACTATAAAAGATCCCAGCTTTGTATGTTGGGAATTACTATTAATGAATTGGTTCGACAATCTTCAATGATCTTCCAGGTTGCCTGACCACCTCTGGCACTGAGTTTTTTTGAGTGCCCATGTAACTCTAAATAAATAAATAAAATACTGTTGTAGAATCATACAAGTCTGAAAGTAGAAATCTCCTTTGCCCCTCCTGTGCTCCAAAAGAGGATTGAAGCCTCGGAAACAGGCCCTGGTTATTTAACAGAGGTGTTGATTGACCACCAGCTTATCAAGTAGTTTAGGAACTGAGGGATTGTCAGCACAAGACACAACGAACCAACCAACCGGAAGACATTGTATAAATGTGAAGCATAGAATAGCCCAAAGAACATACATACAAGAGCAGAGTTGGAAGGGACCTTGGAGGTCTTCTAGTCCAACCCCCTGCCTGGGCAGGAAGCCCTATACCATTTCAGACATGGCTGTCCAACATCTTCTTAAAGACTTCCAGTGTTGGGGCATTCACAACTTCTGCAGGCAACTTCTGTTCCACTGGTTAATTGTTCTTAACTGTCAGGAAATTTCTCCTCGGTTCTAAGTTGCTTCTCTCCTTGATTAGTTTCCACCCATTGCTTCTTGTTTTACCCTCAGGTGCTTTGGAGAATAGTTTGACTCCCTCTTCTTTGTGGCAACCCCTGAGATATTGGAAGGCTGCTATCCTGTCTCCCCTGGTCCTTCTTTTCATTCAACTAGAGATACCCAGTTCCTGCAACCGTTCTTCGTATGTTTTAGTCTTCAGTCCCAATCTTTGTTGCTCTTCTCTGCACTCTTTCCAGAGTCTCCACATCTTTTCTACATCGTGGAGACCAAAACTGGATGCAAATATTCCAAGTGTGGCCTTACTAAGGCCTTATAAAGTGGT
Organism: Thamnophis sirtalis; assembly: GCF_051295495.1. Classification (NCBI taxonomy): domain Eukaryota; kingdom Metazoa; phylum Chordata; class Lepidosauria; order Squamata; family Natricidae; genus Thamnophis; species Thamnophis sirtalis. Next base: position 907,539 of record NW_028261398.1, on the reverse strand, counting down.
ATTAACCCTTCACGTGATCTTGATTCTCTCCCTCTGTTGATGCAGCCTAGAACTGTGTTGGCTTTTTTGGCAGCTGCTGCACACGGCTGGCTCCTATTTCAATGGTTGCCTGCTAAGACTCCAAGATCCCTCTCAGAGTTACTGCTGTTGAGCAAGGTACCACCTGTACTGTACCTGTGCATTTGGTACCACCTATTGATTGAGGATGGGCAGAGTCTTTTTTCCCCCCCACTAAGCCATCTCCATCTTTCATTCCAGCCTCAGTCTCCCCTGTTAGCCCTGTGAAGGAATCCAGCCTATTTATTTTATTAAGTTTAAGCACTACCGATCTCACAGTTCCAGAAGAAGCACAACCAGGAGGAACAGCCCTGTCTTTATTGCACGGCTGCATTGACAGGACCTTGCAAGGTGCTGGGTTCCCCCATGGAAATGGAGATGGGGTAGGCTGCCCTACGACAGCCATAGGTTAGCCCATCCCCATCGGGGGAGCCCAAATCAAGATTGGACTGGAAACCAGGGGAAGAGGGGGTGAGACTGTGAGGAAGGGGGAGGAAAACCAGGGCAACAGACCCCCTGACAAGCTCTCAGGGGAGAGAACAGGGCAGCCCCCCCTGCAAGACTCCAGCACGGCTTCAAATTTACCCAACCTCAGCTGTGAAAGCCCTTTTAGTGTCAGTGTTCCAAATATCATCCCAGTTTTCCCAGTTCTAGTTTCCCAGTTCGGCTGAACAAGCAGTGGTGGTGGCAGGAGGCTCCGCCCACCCACCTAGACACTTCTGTGCACGCACTGAAGCATTGCGCAGTGCAAGCACAAGCAAATCGGTAGTAAACCGGTTAGCAACCCACCACTGGTCCGGTTGATCTGCAATTTCCTGCAACTTGGTCTGAAAGTCCCCATACCAAATGAATAGGTATAAAGCAGAGGTTCCCAAACTTGGCAACTTTAAGACTTGTGGACTTCAACTCCCAGCTCTGTTGGCTGCAGAATTCTGGGAGTTGAAGTCCACAAGTCTTAAAGTTGTTTGGGAGCCACTGGGATAAAGGAGCTGGTCCCTGGCTCAAAAGGAGTAACTGAGAGGGATCCAAGTCTCAGCCAGCAGTGTGCGGCCTCTTCCAAAAACGGCAATGCAGTTCTAGGCTGCTTCAACAAAGGGAGAGTTTCAAGATCGTGGAATTTGCTGGGACCATTTCACATTGCACTTCATACATTTGCACTTTGTGCATTGCATGTTAAAGAAGAATTATTACTCAAGTACATACAAATAAATACTGCAATGGAGCTTGCCATCAAGGTCATAGCTAGGGACGGACATAAAGGGGGTCAGTCACCTGACCAACCAGAACGTTACTGGGGTATTTTAAAGGGCTTTGCTGATGGGTCCCCAGCCAAGGGGGCAGTTTTAGACAGAGCCAAGTGGGGCCACGTTTCCCACCTTAGGAAGTGTATTTCTGATTTATGAAGCCCCAATGTGGAAGCGGTTCGCCTTTGCTTCTTCCAGGCAGAGTGGAGATCTCTTTGTGGTCTCCTGTCTCCAAAGCCAATTGGGCCCATTTAAATTAGAGGCCAGCTGGCAGCTGCCATTCACGGGACACGCTTGGCATGGGATGACCTTTCCCAGGATCCCCAACCGTCCTTTCTGGAAAACAGGCCACTGCAGCCCCTGAGCATGTACAGAGTTTATTTGCGCCCCCTGTTCCCACCCCGCCTTCTCCGGCCCCTGTTTGGTCGTAGCCAGATTTGTCCGGAGCTGGGGGGGCTTTTTGGTCTCCTTGGCTGGGACGTCCAGCGGCTCTTGTCCCATGGGGGGCCTCGGGGTCTCCTCCGCTGCAGGGTTGGGGGTCCCTGTGGCCAGAGGGCATCCTCAACCGCAGGGGATCCGGTCTAGGGGATCAAGTCCAGAGGAGCCACCGAAGCAGAGCAACTGCAGGAGCCTCTCCAGCTCCTTCTCCAGGGGCCCCAGAGCTCCCCCCCCCGCGGCTGGTCTCCCCCCTGCTCAGCCCCAAAGGGAGGAGGGGTCCTTTTCCCCCCCTGCAGGAAAGGGTGGGGGGATCCCCTCCTGGGATCCGCTTCTCCCCCCCCCCTTGGGATCCCTGGCTTTCCAGTGGATCCCCCTGTCCCTCCTGGGCTCCCTCGTCTCCCAATGGCCTCCCAGGATCCCCTCGGGCTGAGCTCCGTCCCTTCCCGGGATCCCTTCGGCTGCTTGGCTCCTGGCCCGGCGGTTCTCCTCCTGGGGGTGGCGGGGCCTTTTCCCAGGGGTCGCCCGAGACCCCCGGGGGGAGCCTGGCAGGAGAAGCCGGGGAAGGGAGGAGGCGGGCCTTCCCTTCGGAGCCTCCCCTTCAGCTCCCCGGGCGAAGCTCCGCCGCCCCCGCCAGGAGCCTCCCGCGCCCAAAGGAGCCGCCCGAAGGGAAGGGGCGGCGGGAGGGGCGGGGCCACCACGGCTCCTCCCACCGAAGCCCCGCCCTCCCTCCGCCTGTCCGGGTGGCTGGCTGTGGGCAGGGGGCGGGGCGGAAGGAGGGGCCGGAGTGGGGACAGACGCGCAAGCGCAGAGGACGCTGGGAAAGCAGCTCCCTCCCAGCGACGGCGCTCGGTGGGCGGAGCTACGGAGGCCGAGACGGACCGTTGCTGAGGCGGAAAACCAGGCGCGGAGAATGAAATAAAAGAAAGGAACGTGGCGGCGAAGGGAAGGCTGGAGCCCAATTTGCGCTTGGGGGTCACCGCTGCAGGAGGAACCGTGTCGAACGGCATCAGGAAGGCTGAGAACCGAACTGTTCTAGCGGGTCCCTTTCTCTCCTTCGGGGGAACGACAAGGAGGCGGTGCCTGGAGAGGAGGAGGCGGGGCTTCACAGGAAGGAGGGGTTGGGAAATGGAGCGCCTTCACTTTCGGAACCAGTGAGCTGACGGAAGGAGCGGTCCGCTTCGGAGGCGGAGAAGCCGGAAGTAAGTAGAGGCTGCTGGGGCGGAGGGGCACCCTGGGAGGGTCTCCTTCGGGTCCTCGTGAGGGGGGGTCTCGGCCTGGGCCTCTCCTGCGGTGAGGGGGACGCCGCCGTGACCCGCCTCTCTTTCTCCCCTGCAGGAGGACGGAGGAGCCCGGCGGGGGAGGGAAGGAAGTAAGCGCCGCCCGAGGGGAGGAGGAGGAGAGCAGGCCCCGCGGAGCAGCCCCGGGAGACGGCGGGGAAAGGCCGGGGGGCTCCGGAGCTGCAGGAGGGATGAGCCCAGCGGGAGCCCGGGAAAGGCGGCTGCCTGGAGGGCGATGCGGGGAGGAGGAAACGGGGGGAGAGGCCAAGACGGGCCTGGAGAGCGGAGGGTCCTTCGGAAGACCCCGGAATCCCCAAAGGATCCAGGAGGAAGAAGAGATATATCAGTGCCCGGAATGTGAAAAATTCTTCAAGAGAAATGAGTATCTTCGAAAGCATCTAAAGGCCCATTCAGGAGAAAAACCTCATAAATGTCTGGAGTGTGGAAAGAGCTTCAGTGAGAGGAGCCACCTTTATGCACATCAAAGGATCCACACAGGAGAAAAACCTCATAAATGTCTGGAGTGTGGAAAGAGCTTCAGTCGGAGGAGCCACCTTTATGCACATCAAAGGATCCACACAGGAGAAAAACCTCATAAATGTCTGGAGTGTGGAAAGAGCTTCAGTGAGAGGAGCACCCTTTATGCACATCAAAGGATCCACACAGGAGAAAAACCTCATAAATGTCTGGAGTGTGGAAAGAGCTTCAGTCAGAGGAGCCACCTTTATACACATCAAAGGATCCACACAGGAGAAAAACCTCATAAATGTCTGGAGTGTGGAAAGAGCTTCAGTCAGAGGAGCCACCTTTATGCACATCAAAGGATCCACACAGGAGAAAAACCTCATAAATGTCTGGAGTGTGGAAAGAGCTTCAGTCAGAGGAGCCACCTTTATACACATCAAAAGATCCACACAGGAGAAAAACCTCATGAATGCCTGGAGTGTGGAAAGAGCTTCAGTCAGAGGAGTGACCTTTATAAACATCAAAGGATCCACACAGGAGAAAAACCTCATAAATGTCTGGAGTGTGGAAAGAGCTTCAGTCGGAGGGGAAACCTTTATACACATCAAAAGATCCACACAGGAGAAAAACCTCATAAATGTCTGGAGTGTGGAAAGAGCTTCAGTCGGAAGGCCAGCCTTTATGCACATCAAAGAATCCACACAGGAGAAAAACCTCATAAATGTCTGGAGTGTGGAAAGAGCTTCAGTCAGAGGGGCCACCTTTATGCACATCAAAGGATCCACACAGGAGAAAAACCTCATAAATGTCTGGAGTGTGGAAAGAGCTTCAGTCAGAGGGGCAGCCTTTATACACATCAAAATATCCACACAGGAGAAAAACCTCATAAATGTCTGGAGTGTGGAAAGAGCTTCAGTCAGAGGAGCAGCCTTTATAGACATCAAAGGATCCACACAGGAGAAGAACCTCATAAATGTCTGTTGTGTGGAAAAAGCTTTAGTCAGAGGAGCCACCTTTATGCACATGAAAGGATCCACACAGGAGAAAAACCTCATGCATGCCTGGAGTGTGGAAAGAGCTTCAGTCAGAGGGGCAACCTTTATACACATCAAAAGATCCACATAGGAGAAAAACCTCATAAATGTCTGCAGTGTGGAAAGAGCTTCAGGCAGAGGAACAAACTTTATGCACACCAAAGGATTCACCCAGGGGGAAAAACCTCATAAATGCCTGTTGTGTGGAAAGAGCTTCAGTCAAAAGGGAAACTTGTTCAGCATCAAATAATCCACACTACAGAGAAACTCTACCAATGCCTGGAGTGGGGAAAGAGCTATACTGAGCGTAGAGGCCTCCATCAAGACCAAATAATTCACAAGGGCGTGGGAGAAGTCACAGAGTGTGTCTTGGGAATTGAATTTTGCATCCAATTTGGCCAATTGTGAATTGACACGCTAGGGATTTGTCCCAAGTGCACAAACTTCCAGTGTCCTAACAAAGCAACAGAATAATGATATCCATGATAATTGTAATTCCAATAAGGGGGTTGAGTAAAGAGGAGATTAAGAAAAGTAAATAGTTGCCAAATAAGGGAGTTTCCCAGGCTGATTAAGAAAGGACTTTTCAAGTGTACATGCTAGATGTTTCAACTGGCTACAATGAGATGCCATTTCTCATGTGAATGTTCTCTTCTGTAATGCAATTCTCATTTCAGTGCTGGTGCTTAATATTATGGGATGTTACTGTCCACGTCTCTGATATAACTGTAGCTGAGCAGGATGATTTCTTCCATGCTTTAAAAACAGGCTGATCTATATTTATAAATATATGTTTTCTATATTTTTTTAAAAAAAATCTTATTTCTTCCATACAATCAATTTTTCTTTTCTACTTTTTCTACTGTGTTGAGTATAAAATGAAACCTGGTTCTGTTTCCTCTTTGGTTGAGGGAAATCTGTTTGCTACAATACTCTAATAAATTGCTTTTAAATTGACATCCCACTTGGTGCTTAATTGGAACAATTGTTCTGTCATTATTTGATTCGCTCTATATAGGTTTTCCAAATGTCCGAACCATGTAAGACCATCTCCAGACATCTGACACTCTTGCCAGTTGGATCCCCAGAATGGTCCCCTTGTCTTCCAGCAGAAACCGCTACAATGGACTCTCTTAAGGCCAAGAAAACTTCATATTCTCGTATCTCACCTCTTCGACCTCCCACTAGGTGCAGTGATTAGGTGTTTCCCAGTTGTCAGGATGGTTAAAGTCCCCTATTTTTATGCTTCCTGTTAACCAGCTAAATGATTAGCAAAAGGTTCTTCTAGTTCCTCTGATTGGATAATCCGGAGTTTACACCTATGGTAACCACATTCCGTTTTCCTTTCATAATAACCCAAGTGCATTTAATGAAGGATTTGGGGGGGGGGGATTTAGTGGGTTTTTTTTTTGCAATTCTAAAAAGGGTTAGCTGTTGATGTGTAACTTCACCTCTTCTTCTATTGCGTCTGTTTTGAAATTTTTAAATGCTTCTGGGTTTCATCCCACCAGGTTTCAGTAATGGCAAGAATGTATTTGTTCTCATGCACTAAGAGAAAATTTACTCAATCATTGAATTGAACAACATGGATGTGCTTTAAAAAATACACGGCTAATAACCTTTGTCTTAGTAACAATTGCAGTTGAACTTATACACCGCTTTACAGCCTTCTCTAAGGGGTTTACAAGAGTTAGCATATTGCTCTCAACAATCTGTAAGCGCTTTCCGGCCCAGTCCCTGAACTCCTAGAGCAAATCTTGTGAGTAGATCTCTTCAGGAAAGAGCCTCTGCAATGCATGGCCTTCGTGAAAAGAGGATCTTAGCTGCTGTCCTGAAAGTGGGCACCATTCTGAGAGCACCTGCAGTGATTTTTGGCCACTCCAACATGGCAGCCACTTTGTGGACAGCACTCCGTGGCTTCCACTCTCTAGGGAAGCTGAGGGCCAAAGCAGCTGCTCTCTTCCAGCATCCTAATCTAATGGGATTCTGGAGATCCTATTTGGAAGGACGTATGAGCCACAGCCCTGCCTTAATGGAACTTCCACATGCAGGGAAGTAGGCAGTGGGGCACCCCGAGGGTCTCCCTGGGGCCCAATACTCTTTCCTTAGGAATACCAACTAGCATTAATTACTAGGTAAGCGGGGAAGGGAGCAGGAAGGGACCTGGGGGGGTGTCACTTAGTGTGACAGCCAATTGATCGACAAACACAAGATGTGAGACCAGAATATTCTTCTATTTTGGTACCAGGATAGAAGGACCCTGGCCTTGAAAGCCTCCAAGTCCCAGATTACAGTTTTACACTCAATTTGTATACTCCCAGGTGAGTCACACACCCTCCCTTGCCCTGCCAATAATGCCAGTAGTATTTATTGGTTAGCTGAGTTACAGCCCCCCCCCAAAGCCTTTACACTTGTTATTCTTAAATAGCGACACCTCAGGCCACCTATTGCCTATCCCAGGTCACAGGTATCTTGCAAAGCTTCTAGTTTCATGTTCTAGCCATGTGGTTTTGGGGGTTTTCCTGTAAGGGGGCTATTCTTGCATTCAACATCCTGGCTAAGTGGTTTCTGACAGGTAAATTGTTTCCTTCTGTGGAAGCCCAAAGATTCAGGAAAGAATTGCAATTGAGTCCAAGGCTCCAGAATGAGAAGTGAGGATGGAAGGTGGACTAAATTATGATTACGCTCAGGTACCACCAAGAGTTTCCCACAAAAGGAAGATAAGGCCAGGAGAGAAACTGCACAGAGGTTCCTGAACTACAAAGAGGGGGGGGGGGGGAGACACCAGTATTCTAAAATGACTTTTATCTTCTTCCCTGAAGGATTTGACCCTCCCAAATGTAGGCGACCCACAACAATAAAAACGTGCTTTAACATTTGCAAAGCCGCCAGGAGCCTCCGGGGTTCAGGTGGCCGGGAAATTTCAATGGTGTTGATTATAAGACCCGGAAGGATGGCGACATTCAAGGCTTCTTTCAGGCTGGCAACAGCCATCGCCACCTCGCCCGCTCCTCCTTCCAGCGGGGGGGGAGGAAGGGGGTCTTGGTGCCAGGCGGCCAGCAGCACCTGGACCCAGCTGCAACCCCCCCTTCTCCACCCCACCTGCCCCAGGAGGAAAGGGGGCCACGCGGAGATGCCCAGGGGCTGCAGGCTGAATGGGGCGGGGAAGGGAGCAGCTCCGGGGAGGCAGAAAGGGTTCCGGCCCAGGAAAGCCGAGGCTGCCCATGGGACCCTCCCTCCGTTCCCGTCCATTGCAGCCCCTTTGGGAATCCCCCATTCGCCCCCATCGCCCCCCCCTCTTTAGTTTGGCTAAGCCGGGCGAAGGGGAGGGAGCGGCGGGGCGGAGCTAGCGGCGCAAGGGAGGAGCCAAACGAAGGGAGGGAAGGCGGCCGCTGCAGAGTCGAGTAGGGGGTGTGGCCCGGCGACAGCCCGCCATTGGGGTGGGGCAGAAGCTGCTCCGATGCAAATGAGGCGAACTGGCGGGGAAAGCGCACGGGGCGTGACTAGAAGAGGAAGAGGCGTTGCTTGGCTGAAGGAGACTCTCACATTCGGATTCCATGCAGCCGCTGAAGGACTTTCCCGATTCGAGTGCGCATGCGGCCTGATGCAGGTGGGGGGGGAGCAGGGGATGCCGGGAGTGGAAGTCCAGGAGGGTCCTCCGCAGAAGGGAGGCCTGGTCTGGCGGGGGGAGGCCGGGAGGGAGGGCCGCGGGAGGCAGAGGCTTCGGCCTCTCTCTCTCTCCCCCCTGCAGGAGGACGGAGGGAGCCAGGAAGGAAGCGCCGCCCGAGAGGAGGAGGAGGCCCCAAAGGATCCAGGAGGGGGGGGCTCCTTCCAAGGCTCCTGAGCAGGTTTGTGCAGGTAGACTGCCTCTGTCAAGGGAGGCTCCACTCATTAACGTGGCTCTGGATGAACCTCCCATCGCCTCCCCTTCCTTTCGCCAGGCTCCTTCGTCTGCATCCACTTAGTAGTTGCTGTTTAAAGACCCGCTTGTCTTCTCCCCAATTGGGGTCTGAGCCTGGTGTGGAAGCCAATGATGGACCCAGGCAGGAGGGGCAGGTTTTCTGATTGCTTTTTATTGGAGGACTCCAAGGAAAAATGTTCCTGGTCAAAAGGCCAAGAACAAAGGATTAAGAAAGCTTTATACATTTTCACTAAAGGAGAAGGCGGGACAAGGTGAAATAATAAGAAATATCCTCTAAAAAACACTTTACCAATAATTCTACCATTTGTTCTATTGGTCTCTAGCTGTGCCATTCCTAAGCCTTGGCTAACGAAGGCCCCAGGAGTTCTCTAACAGGCCTTTCATTGGCTGCCGGCCATCTCTATTCCTAACTTTTAGCTGAGCTCTGCAGGTTGTCTAATTCTCCTTACTTTTATCCACTTTCTAGCTACCCATAATTGCTGCAAGCTTTACACATGCATATTTCCTGTTGATAAGCATTCTTTGTTCTTGTGAGAGAGACAGAGCCCCAGACCCCAATTACAGTCTTCCTGCTTTACTTTCAAGTGTGTGCTATGACCTTGCTTTAGCACCCAGCCCATCATCCCCACCCCCCTTTGAATCTGAAAATGATCTCATTTTCCAAGGTTCACCCAACAGCAATATCCCTGCACTGGGAGACCTCCTGGTTTACTTACAGGTGGGGAGGCAAAGCAGAAGGCATTGTAATGCACAACAGGTGATTAAGAGAACGATGACTTTGCCTCCCAGGGTCATTATTAGGTCCTTAACCAGTGAAATCAGGCAACCCTCCTGTCAGTCAATGCCACTTCTCTTTCCATTCGTCCATGGGGGAGGGGGGGTTGCAGCTCTCTTTGTGATGTGTGTAGTTCAGCTGTGGAATTCCAGGATTTCTCCAGAATCTGCACACAGCATTGTTGTCCAAGTAGTGCTCACCCATCTCCTTAGGATGCCAATATCATATCTAGAGCCATTCTATTCTGAACTGTCATTGTCCAAATGGCTTCTTGTTCTTTGGCTGCAGCAATAAAAAAACTCCCCAGTCTCCTTGGCTAGGATTTCCCCCACCGCTTGTATGTGATACAAAGCATTATTGAGGGACCAGAGCCCACGGAGCAAAGAAAGGGGTTCAGGTACTTTCTGAGTTGTTCAAGATTCCTATGGTTTCCAGTCTTCCATTCAGGTAAAATGGGCATAACATAGGTACCCACCTATATGGGAAGAGCACAGATACATAACAAAATCACCCCCCCCCCAAAAAAATCATGTGGTCTCATCCCAAAGGTTGTTAAGTTTATTTGTCTTAATATCTTAGCCTTCATGCACACAGTCGCACCAATCAGCTAGTGGTAATAATTGGGTAACTCCTAATCCTTGTGTGGGTAGCCACAAACACCTTTTGGGGAAATGTTCTAATTGAGAAAACACCTACGGGAGATGGCAGTTCTCCTCTCACACAACTATGGTTCCGGAGGCTTTTGGTTCCAGAACAATAACTTCAGTCCCAGTTCTGCTACTGAGAAAGTCACAGGCTGCGCAGTCCAGGAATCCGGACGGGCAGATCGTGGGTATTTCTTCACTCTGGAAGTGATCAATCCAAGATGCCCGGCCTTCCACTTTTAGGGCTGTATGGGTGGTCTGAAGCCCTTGAAAGGGTCCCTTCCACTGCTGATCCAAGGAGGTTGTTGGTCCCCGCGTCTTTACAAGTGTCCCGTCTACAGGCTGAAACGGATGCCCTGGGTGATCTAGTCCTGCAGATAACGAATTTTGTTTTAAAGGAATCCTTAGAGGTGTATCTGGTAGAATAACTTTGCTCTCTACCCGCCACCCATCGTTCCCCTCCTTGCCTCCGATAAACTTGGCCCATGCCCTGTGCCCGGGTGTATAAGAGGCCGGGGAAGGGGGTATGGAAGGAGACATGGGAATTCGGGTAGCTGTTCCATCTGAGTGTCGTAGGGCAGCTTCCTTAGCAGCCCTATCTGCAGCCCGGTTCCCTTTCTTGTAAAGGGTGTCTTCCTTAGAATGCCCCTTGACATGTATGACTGCTACTTCTTTTGGCTGACAGACTGCTTCCAACAATTCTAAAATTTGTGGACCATACTTAATAGTTGACCCCTTTGCATTTAACAATCCTCTTTCCTTCCATAAAGCTCCATGGGTGTGTCTTTACTGGTAGTGATTCGGCTTCCATAACTTCCCACAGTGGGACCACTGCATATCCCGCCTTTCTCAGACCTTCCATCATAAAGCTACCACCATCTGTAAACCATTCACAGTCAGCATTTGGGAGAGGCTGAGCATTTAGATTGGGTCTACTGGCATATACAGACTCCACCACCTGTACGCAATCCTGATGCAATTCAGTATCCACCTGGGGCAAGAGTGTAGCTGGATTGAGGGTATCGCACACCTCTAATTGAATGACTGGGGAGTCAAGCAGGATAGTCCGATACTTGGCTTGGCGGCCCCCAGTCATCCAAAAGGCCCCCTTCGCTTCCATAATCTCCTGAACCCCATGTGGGACTTTGACTATTAGATGTTCTCCTGGTGTTAACTTTTGGGCTTCCTCAACCAGCAGGGCAGTTGCTGCCCTCAGACATCCAGGCCCTCCCAATGCCCCCCCCATATCTATTTGCTTACTATAATATGCCCCAGGCCTTTGCCATGAGCCTAGTTTCCAGGTGAGAACTGCTGCAGCAATGCCTTCCCACTCATGTGCGAAGAGGGTGAGAGCTCTAGTGGGGTCCGGAAGCCCCAGTGCTCTCACAAGCTCACACTTTATTTGTGTGAATGCGTGTTGGCGTTCTCCAGTCCATTCAAATATTTTCCCATCCCCTTTGACAGCCTCATAAAGGGGCTTGACAATAAATCAAATATTAAGAATCCAAACTCTACCAAAACCAGCCTTCCCCAAGAATCCCAATTGTTTTCTATTAACAGAGGGCTTTCATAGATTGCTTCCCTCTTTAGGCTAAAGGTCTTTGCTGTCCTGTAGAGACGCCAACCCCTAAGTTTTCACCTCCTGCTGTGCAATTTGGGCTTTTGTTGTTTCAGGCACATTATATAGGCCTTTCCTGAAGCCCCCCAAAAAGGTATCTCATCCTCGGTAGTCCGAGGAACAATACACCTCTTAAGAACAGATCTTCTGGCTCCTGTATCTGTTAACATCTCATGTTTAGATCCCCCAATTGGGACTTCCGCAGAGGTGGGTTGGGGGAGCCACAGCTCCCTGCCCCTGGCCTCTTCCCCCTTCTTTTTCTGCTCGCATGGCTATAGCCACCAGGCACCCACTCTTCCAATATCCTTCTTTTCCGCATGTAGCACACTGGTAAGGTCCCACCTTTCCTCTTCCATGCCCAGACTGCTTTCGGGTTCCCTAAACTCCCACTCCTCTCCTCTCCTTTGTCCCCCTTCCTCCCACCTTTTCCTGCCTAAGGGCATCTGCTAGGAAGACAGCATTTCTGCCAGCCTTCTGGATTTCTTTCTCATTTCTTCCTACCCTCCAGGAGGCTATCTCAGCCAAGTCTGAAATGCCTTTCCACGGACCTCCTCCTACTTTCCGTAACTTTTCTTCTAATGTCCTCTGCTGAGTTCCCTATAAAAAATCATGTTCATTGTTTCCTGATTATCTGAAGCTTCAGGATCTAAATCAGGGTATTAGCTAAAATCCTGGTATATCCTTTCAAGAAAAGTCCTCAGGACTCCCGTCTTTCTTTTGCCTTATTTCATACACTTTTACCAGAGTCTTAAATTAGGGAACTCCATTTTTGGATTCCATATAAGATTGAGAATTCAGTAGCCTCGTGTTGTCCCCATCATCACCCAGATCCCATTCTGGCTCCGTGAGGGGGGGGGGCATTCCCACCGGCTGTCATTCTCATTCTTCTCCGTTTTTTTAACTGCCGCTCCACTGCCTTTCTCCCCCCCCCCCCAGCAGTCTGTTTCTCTGGTGTTAAAAGGACATCCGTCAATGTCTGAATGTCTGCCCAAGTGGGGCTATGCGTCCTTATAGTAGATAAGCACAGAGAGTGCATTTTCTCTGGGTCTTCCCTATAACTGGGGTTTTGTTGCTTCCAATTATAAAGGTCGGAAGTAGAAAATGGGGTGAAAACGAGCCCTCGACCACATCTATTTCCTCCTCCTGCCACTATATTTTCTCCGAGTGAGCCTGCAGCATCTCTGGTTTTAGTTTTGAATGAGATTGGATTCCACAAGAGTCACTCGCGGATTACGTTGTTCCTCAGCCTCCCCCCTTCCCTGGGGTCTCTATGTCTGGAGTATCCCATTCCTTTAGTAAGTAGGGGATGGCAGACCAGTCTCCGAGTCCTCCAGTTTAACCAGAGGAGCACTGGGTTTCTTTGTAAGAAAGGGAATCAAAACATTTAACCCCTTTCACAGTCGGGGATAGGGACTCTACACACACAAGCATTGACACATCGGCATACTTACAGATTTATCCTCCATTCAAACTGCTTGCATAAAAATCCACCTACAAATATTTCCTTTCATACTTTCTCCAGGGAAACCAATCATTATCATTATTTTAGGGAGCTTTCACAAGCGCACGAGCTCCATTTTTTCCAAATCCCTTTTTAAAAGTAAAATAAGAAATAATAATAAGGTCTTTTTCTTTATTGTTATTAGAGGGTCTTACTCCTCTCCCAAGTCTTGGACACAACACAGAAACACAGAAACGCCACCTCCACACTCCTCTAACAGAAATGGACTATTAACAAGTTTCACCAATAATCTCAAATCTTTTGTTCCTGCAATATTGCTTTTAGTTGCTCCAGAAGTCCCATATTATGAGCTCCCTGAAATGGCCAAAAATCACCTGGATTGTCCAAGGGACGTTGAGGTCAGACAGACATTCAGTGATGAGAAAAAGGCTGCCTTTGATCCCTATATCTAATCCTCCTCATATCTCAGATTGAGGCAAAATCCAACCCACTGGCAAATCTTTGGGCAGCTTCCCTGTTGGCGGATCTCTGCATCGCCCCTTGATTTTCAGAGCACTCAATCACTGTCAAAAGAGCTCTGAGGGCGGCTGGCAGTGCAGAAACACCCAGTCTTCCTGCTTTCCTTTCAAGTGTGTGCCATGACTTTGCTTCAGCCGCCAGCCCATCACCCTCTTTTCATGTGGGGCCTGGCAGTTTCCTCCTGCAACTTTCTCCTGTCTGGATGATGCAACCCCCAGCTAATCCCCCAGGGTCGGAGGCTTTTATTTTTGAATCTCTCATTCCCTGCAGTTGGACTGGAAGTCCTCCAAAGTCCCTTCTTCCTCCTCCGTTATTCTGTGTGAAGGTGGGCATCCATGGGTCCTGGTTGTGTGAACTAAATCCTGTGTGCACAACCATCCTTCCAATTACCCATTTCGCCTCTTGGGAATACACTTTGTGGGCCTTTTAAAAATCAGTAACGTCCAAATAGGGATAAAAGGAGCGTAGCTGAAATCAGGGACCGACCAGCCATCCAGCTATACTGCAGAACCAAACAGGCCACGATCCGGCCAGGTTTCTTCTCTCAATCCCGGATAAAAGCATGTTAGTTTCCTGGCTAAGCAGACCAACGTTCCTTGAATTCCAGGCCCCTCCAGACCTCCTCCCTCCATCCGAGAGTTCGGGCTTTGCGAGGGAGTTGAGCAGGGCAGGAAAAAACCAGCTCAGGTCTTCTGAGGCAAAGGAAACCGTCTCGAGGTGGTCTCGGCTTCCCTCCCAGGAGCTCATATCCTGCCATGTTTGTGGCGAAAACGGCTCACTGATTCTTCATAGAAGAGAGGAATGCAAACCCTCAGATGAGGACCACAATCAGGGCCCAAATCTCTGTGGCTGAGCAAGGTGGTTGCACAGTGAGTTGATGCAAATGACTGCCGTTGTTAAGTGAATCACATGGTCGTTGAGCAAATCCAGCTCCCCCCTCTTTGACGTGGCATGTGGGAAGGTCCTAAACGGCCATCCCAACGACAGACCCGTCCCTGGGATGATGCTGCGGCCATCCTAAGCGCTTGCCGTATCAAATAAACAAGTAATCTTGCTGGTTGCCCAAGTGCCTAGATTTTGATCACCTGACCACGGGGGAAATACAGCAACCGTCATAAGTGCGAGGACTGGTTGTAAGCCACGCATTTCAGCGACATAACTACTGACAGTCGCTAAATGAATGGATTTACGTTGAAGATTACCTGCCTGCTTTTCCAATTAGACTAGGGAAAGATTATTTTGACGATTTAAACAAAATAGTGTTGAAGTATATTTGGCAGGGAAAGAAAGCAAGAATAAAATTAAAGTTGTTACAAAATGCTAGAACAAGAGGAGGATTTGGCTTACCTAACTGGGAGTTATTCTACCAGGCAACAAGCCTGATGTGGGTTAAGGAGTGGATAACATTAAGAAATTCTAGATTATTGACTGTAGGAGGACATGATTTGTTGTTGGGATGGCAAGCTTTCTTATGGTACAAGGGAACTAAAATGCAGGGGTATTTCAGAAGACATTATATATGGGAGGCTTTGTTGTTAAATTGGGAGAAGATTAAAAGGCAACATTACTTAAAAAATCCAGTCTGGTTATCAACTATTGAAGCATTTTCATATCCAATAACATGCAAAAAGGAACAAACAATTAGATCTGGTGAAATATTGAATGCAAAGGGTGAACTTAAATCGATGCAAGGACTTGAACAGCAAGGTATAAAGATGAACTGGTTTTCATATGCGCAAATACATTCTAGACTACGATAAAGATCTTAAAAGGGAAGGTTTCCATGATAAAATGACTGATTAGATAAAATTTTGCTACGTACTGGTGAAAAGGTAATTAAAAAACTATATGGATACTTATTAGAGGTTAAGCTAGAAGAAGAACAAGTTAAAGAATCTTTGATTGCTTGGGGGGGAAACTTTGGACATGGGATTGACTTAGAGAATTGGCAGAAATTGTGGTCTCAAAATTATAAAATGACAATGTCAACAGCATATAAAGAAAATTTGTATAAGATGTTTTACAGGTGGCACCTGTCCCCGACGAGAATGTTCAAGAATAAATCTGAAAAGTGTTGGAAATGTCATCAGATACCAGGGTCATATGTGGTGAACTTGTTTAGAAGCTAAAAGATATTGGACTAAAATCCACACTTGGTTGGAAAAAATGATATAAAATATAAAGACTTTAAACCAGAGATCTTTTTATTGGGAATTATACCTGAAACATACAATAGAGAATTGAAATATTTGATTGTAAATGTGTTAACAGCAGCTAGAATTGTATTTGCTAAAAATTGGAAAAATGAGAAAATACCAACACAGGAGGAAGTTATTCACAAAATAATGGAATGTGCTGAAATGAGTAAATTGACATTTGACATTTAGAGAACAAGAAGATAAACAATTTTACAGGATATGGGGTTTATTTTATCAGTGGTTAGATTAAAAAAAAACATGGAAATGAAAGACATTAGAGAATGTTATCAATACAAGAATAATAAAATGATACAGAATATAACATAAAATATATTATTATTGGCTAGATTTAAGATGATGTAATGAATTGTTATAATATAAATGGTTCCACCACAAAACCGTGTTCGACTAAAGCGCGCTCGACGAAACCGCGTAGCTGACGTCATCAACAGGGCGACAACAGCGCGGAGACAGACGCACGCTGTAAACCCTAAACCTAAAATTAACCCCTAAACGTAACCCCCCTAAACCTAACCCTAACCCTTAACCTAACTCTAAACCTAACCCTTAAGCTAACCCTAAACGTAACCCTTACCTTAAGTTGAATCGGCTTGCTTTCAAAGCTCTATTTAAAGCGCCCTTCTTTCTCCGCGCCGGCTGTTGTCGCCCTGTTGATGACGTCAGCGACGCGGTTTAATCGGGCGCGGCCTAGTCGAGCGCGGTTTTGGCGGCTGACGAATATAAATGAACCCTATATCTAATATATCTCATTTAAAATGAAGGAATAATAGTGATAGTCAAACAAATGAGGTACAATAATAACAATGTACACAAATATATTCAATTGGATAATATGTGATTTCATATCAATTGTCATAACTGTCTCGGGCTTTTTCCAGCCTCGGGATCTGATGAGACACCTGGACGTCAGACGTTTGCCACAGGTGTCAGGGGAGTCAAAGGCCCAAAGGGAGAGCTCGCCAGAGCCCAAAGTGTCCATCTCCATGTTGCCATGATTCCACAGGAAGATCCGACCATCTCCCTGATAAAATAACTTTAAGTGGCTCAGTGTCAAAGTCATCATCTTAAGGATGGGGGGAAATCCAAACTTAGTTTTCGGTAACTAGCCTTGGTTGGCTCTTGAATCTTGACAGGTGGAAGTGTATAATCCATGCAATGCAAAAGGAAGCAGCTAGGCAGAATTCCTCTTTTCTTACAAAAACGAAACAGAAGAGATCAGCATAACAACAGAGCATGCGCCCATACAGTCATGTAGCCAAAGGCAGGACTGGGACCCACCATTGCTTAATATTTAAATTAATAACTCTTAAGCAAAAAGATTTAATACCTTCCATATTCTGGACAATACCTAAAATAAGGTCCTACAATGTGGGAAAGCCAAATGACAAACGTATTCAACATTTTCTGGATTGCTTTCACAACTAACGGTTAAACGGAGAGAAAAAATGATCATTAGTCCAGAGTGTCAGCGTTCCAAGTATCATGTAGAATTAAATCAGAGTCCAAGGCAAAATGATCCTTAAAGTTCCAATTTAATAAGACAGGCATGTTGGCATCGTGCTGTGGGATCCCAATTCTGAGAGTTACATGAGGATCCCACCCAGTTAAAAGTTCGTTATCTTTTTTTTAAAATAATTTTATTTTTTATTACATAGACAACATCACATAACAATAGGAAAAAAAAACAAAGGGAAAAGGAAAGGAAAAAAAAAGAAAGAAAAAAACCCCATCATCCCATACAATATGTCATTTGATCACAGGTGCATCCCTACTACGTTTCCCCCCATATACACATCCCGTATCTCTCTGTTGTATATTTAATAGACACCACAATAACCTAGGGTTTAAAAAAAATAGAAAAACCATCATCACATGCAGCATGTCGTTTGGTTACAAGTGTTTTAACATCTGCATCTTCAAATAATATTTACCGTCTCAAATATTTGATCTAATATAACTAAAGACCTCATTTTCATTCTACAATATATATTCAGTTAACATTAGCATTATTTTTCCCCAGGAAGTATACTTCTATTTATTGTTAACCTTGCATTTCATACCTTCAAACAGAGATCTGATTCCTTCATTTTTCAACAAAGCATCGCTGCCTATATATACCAGTTTTCATTTGTTCCCCTATTAGAATTGCTTATCAGCAGCGAAATATCATTATAATAAGTTCTTAACCTTATACATTATATCCCCAGACCTTATATTAATACTTCATTGTGTCATTATTAGATTATTTCACAGCATAATTATATCATCATTTACTTTTTTCAATTAAGGTATAAGTATATCATTTTTCATTTCCAAAGTTTTTTTTTCCCCCTAGCCACCGATAAAACAAATCCCATATCTTATAAAATTGTTCATCCTCTTGCTCTCTAATTTCAAATGTCAATTTACTCATTTCAGCACAGTCCATTATTTTTCGGATAACTTCTTCCTGTTTTGGTATTGTTTCGTTTTTTCAGTTTTTTGCAAATACAATTCTGGCTGCTGTTAACACATTTACAATCAAATATTTCAATTCTCTATTGTATGTTTCCGGTATAATTCCCAATAAAAAGATCACTTAGTCTAGTCTCTAGCTTCTCGGTTTTCTTCTCTCCTTCTTGGATTTTATTTTCAATTTTTTGAATCCTGTCTTCGTATTTCAACATCCAGTTGTGTATGCTTTCAACTTTCCCTTACATTTTATCAACTTTTTGCACTATGCTTTGATTTTGTTGTTCCATTACCTCCATTTTTTTTATAAGAGTGTCTAACTTGCTATCTTTACTGTCAATTCCTGCTTGCATTTTCTGCATCATTTGCATAAGTGTTTCAAAATTTGCTTCCTTCTCTTTTTCATGCTGGGACATGGTCTGTGTTGTCCTCTGGCCTCCCGCAGGTGTGGAGACGGAGGTTGATGTAGATCCAAAAGCAACTGCTTTTCTACTCATAGCCAATTAGTATTAGAGGGTGGAGGGTTATAAGTACAGTGGATGAAGTACGTAGAGTACACAGGGGAAAGGAGGGAGAAATGAGGAAAAGGGGAGAGAGAGAAAGGAAAAGAAAGAAGGTAGAGAAAAGGAAAGGAAAAAAAAGGAACTCTTCCAACTATTTTGTTCAAAATTTAAATTGGATCATCTGTTGATGTCCCAATTTCTTCAGAAAAGAAAGAAATACAGTGAGAATACAAAAGAAGATATATACATATACATATACATATACATATACATATACATATACATATACATATACATATACATATACATATACATATACATATACATATACATATACATATACATATACATCATATACATATACATATACATATACATATACATATACATATACATATACATATACATATACATATACATATACATATACATATACATATACATATACATATACATATACATATATATATATATATATATATATATATATATATATATATATATGTTTTCTGAGGTTTTCGCGGGTGTTAGTATGTAGGTCTCTAGTTGTTCGGGTTTTCTCCCGCGTAGAATTGGATATGTCTTTGCGACGTTTCGACGAAGTCACATTCGTCATCTTCAGGCTGCTGCTGACTACTTCAGGTTTGGTGTTTCCAGGAGTAGTCCTGGAAACACCAAACCTGAAGTAGTCAGCAGCAGCCTGAAGATGACGAATGTGACTTCGTCGAAACGTCGCAAAGACATATCCAATTCTACGCGGGAGAAAACCCGAACAACTAGAGACCTATATACACACACACACACACACACACACACACACACACACACACACACACACACACATATATATATATACATGATGATTTTAATATCTACTTTTTAATATATGGTAAAAAGTAATGTGTATTGCTGGTCTTTGATAGTAATAAAGATTTATACTCTACGAAAGCCAGGATGTTATTCTATGAGGTCTCTAACTGTATAAAAAGGAGCCACTCTATGGATCTCAAACCTTACATTGTGAATTCACTCTCCCCCCTTCCAGGAGAGTGGTTATGTTTTTAAAAAAAACACTTTTTCTCTCTCTCCACATTTTTGGAACTTAGAGAAATACACAACTTTCTACGAGTTTTCTATCGATCAACTCTCAATGTAAGTCTTTTCACACAAAATAAAAAATCAAAGTTCTCACCTTTCAACCTGGACAGGTATAAAATACATTTCTCTCTCTCCCTCCCTCTCTCTCCACTTACATATGCCAACAACTTTTCCAGCCCTCCCCCCTCCAGGTCTTAGAAATCACAGAGAGACAGAGAGGGAGAGGGAGGGAGGGAGAGAGAGAGAGAGAAAGAGGGAGAGAGAACATCATTTCCAGATCTGTGGAGATTGTTGTTGGTCTTCCCTAAAGTTTACTTCTTTGGAATAACAACCATTAAAGCTGCAACTACTCATTTGCTGACTTCTCATAACTCCTCAAATCTGTGGGATGCTTGGATCCCACATAGGATCTTCAAAGGGAAACAAAAGATCTCTAGCATTCTCTGGTGTCTCTGATCCAACTTTCCCCACAAACATCCCTTTCTCCTCCCCGGGACTGGAGACTAAAACCTATGAAGAACGGTTGCAGGAACTGGATATGTCTAGTTTAACGAAATGACTAGGGGAGACATGATAGGAGTCTTCCAATATCTCAGGGGTTGCCACAAAGAAGAGGGAGTCAAACTATTCTCCAAAGCACCTGGGAGTAGAACAAGAAGCAATGGGTGGAAACTAATCAAGGAGAGAAGCAACTTGGAACTGAGGAGAAATTTCCTGACAGAAGAATTAATCAGTGGAACAGAAGTTGCCTCCAGAAGTTGTGAATGCCCCAATACTGGAAGTCTTTAAGAAGATGTTGGACAGCCATTTGTCTGAAAGGGCTTCCTGCCTTGGCAGGGGGTTGGACTAGAAGACCTCCAAGGTCCCTTCCAACTCTGCTATTGTATTAAATTAAACATAGTTTGTAACTCATACCATATAGGATTATGAGTAGAAATAATGCTTTTAAACAATTAAGCCATTTTTGTAGGATTTTCACCATATGCTGGCGTAATCTAGGCACCTCCCATTGGGGGACGATTGGGGCTTGGGTTACCCCATCTGGAACAGGGGCTGCCCTCTTAGGAGAGCTAAATATTAGTGGGAGAAGTTCCATGGAGGGGGGGGGGCATCTGGTAAAATATCTGAGTGATTTCAATATGGTGCAATTGCTCTCAAAGATGGGCTCATTAGAAAAGAATTTATTTGGTTGGGGAGATTTGGGGGCCTCCCGGACTCCCCCCTTTTTTCCCTCCGTCTTTGGAGGCAGCTTTTGCGGCGCCCCTCCGAAGGCAGCACGGGCAGCGCCTGCCCTCTAGTGGCCGCCTGTGGGAAATGCCCGGGAGACCCTCCCAACATTCAGGCTGCTTGAAAGGGGGAGCAAGGCGGGCGGGCGGGGGAGGGGGGGGCAGCAGCGCTCCTTGCCCTCCATGGAGCCCCCCCACCCTTTGCCCCGCCCATTTTCCCTCCCCACGTGCGGGGGGCGGGGGGGGGCTTTGTGCATGCTGCGCTTTCTGCATTGGCACGTGGCGTTTTGCATCCTACCCCGTTTGTCCAAACAATCATCTTTAAACAATCTTGGGCGTTTGTGTAGTTGTGTGTCCAGTGGGTGGTGTGGAAAATGGCAAAACTGACTTAAAGAATGTCTCTAATTTGGTTCCGAGTTGGAAATCGCTGCTGGGCTTTTTGCTCGAAGCTGGAAGAAAATGTGAATCTTTTTTTATTTTGGATGATTAGGATGATTTTGTAAGTGTAGAAAGAGCTTGAAATGTTGTTGAGAAGCAAAAAGGTCGGAGGGTTTTTTGTGTCATCTTCTGTGGTGGCCTCCAACCTTGGCAACTTTAAGACCTCTGGACTTCAACTCCCAGAGTTCCTCAGCCAGCAAAGCTGATCTACTGCACCAAAGAAACTCAGAAGTCATCAAAGTTGTTGAAAAGAGCCAAGAACCGAATTGCTTTTACACAACGCTCAGTGACTCTCCTCTCCCATCGGATGAGTCCTGGACTTATAACGGTTCATTTAGCGACCATTTAGTGACATTTCCGTTTGTCCGCTTCTGACCACTACAGCATCCCACCGTCACGCGATCAAACTCCAGATGCCGGGTAACGGGTTCATATTTACGACGGTCGCATCATCCCGGGGTCACGAGATCCCCTTTTGGGACCTTCCAACAAGCGAATTCAATGGGGAAGCCAGGCTCACTTAACAACCACGTTACTCACTAAAAATTCCAGTGATTCAATTTGACAAGTATGGCAAGAAAAGTCAGCAGTGGGGCTGGGGGGGGGTTCTGCCCTACTGAGGGTATCAGGTCTGGGGTCTCTCCCGTCCTCTGGAGATCACCTTCCTTCCGCCTCCTCCAGCCTGGGATGGCAGCCCAACAGGTGTGGTTGTGTGTGCAGAGGCAGTGTGATGAGTGACCCACATCCCTGCCTCCCTGGGGAGCCCCACGTGGGATGGGGGACCTCAAGCCAAGCAACCCTCCCCACCAACAGCCCCCCCCAAAGAGTCCACTCCCCCCCCCATTCCCAATGAAAGAAACACAACAGCCGTAGTTTTGGATGACTATATTGGTTTTAAAAAATACAAATACTGCACAGTTCCCATCAGAGCACAAAGCATCCCTTGGCAGACCCCTCCCCCGACAGCACCCCAAGTTAACAGCACAATGAAAAAGGGAGGGGCTGCTGGGGGGAGGGGAGAGAAGGATGGAGAAAGAGCGTCCGGCTGGAGCAAAGACCCCTCCTCAATCAGTAAGCATCTGCACCAGGCAGGAGCAAGCAGTGGGCTGGTTTAGTTGGTGCCCCCTCCTCCTTTCCCACCCCCCCCCAGTTTAAAGGCAGGCTTGCTCTCCCCACGAAGGAGGCAGGGCGCCCCTCAGCAGCCGGGGGTCTCCCTCCTGCCAGGGTTCCTGAGGAAAGAGCTTTCAAAAGGCGCCTCTCTCCAAGTGCAAACGAGATCAAGGGCAGGAGAAAAGGGGGGCTGGGGGGACCCCCGTGGGATGCAGAAGTCAGAGGGACCAGAGCTGGTTCCGACTGCAATCCCAGCTGGAAGCAGAGAGGCAAAGAACCATCTCCTCTGGGCCAACTGGGCAGGACAGGTTAGGGGGTGGGGGTGAGGCTCAGGATTGTCTCCCTCCAGGCATATGGGACGTACGTGAAGGGGGGCAGAGGAAGTCCAGGGGAGCCTCTAGAGGAACCCTGCAGCTCTTCCTCCTCCCTGGGAAGCCGTGCAGAGTCGGGGGAACCATCATCCTTGGTGAGAAGTCCTTCCCCATAGGAGGGTCCACCGTTTCCCAGCAAATTCTCAAAGGGGGGGAAGGGCCCATCCAAAGGGACTGGGGGGGGGGCAGGGATCCCATCCATGGATCCTCTGGGGTGGGAAGTGTCCAAGGAAGAGATCCATGGGTCAGGAAGCCAGCTACCCATCAAAGGCTGAGGAGCATCAGGTTGAAGAACATGACCTTAAACCAGGGTTTCTCCATCTGGCCAACTTTCAGAATTCCCCAGCCAGCAAAGGTTTAAGGCAGTGGTTCCCAAACTTTAAGCTCTGCTGGCTGGAGAATTCTGGGAGTTGAAGTCCACAAGTCTTAAAGCTGCCAAGTTTGGGAACCACTGGTTTAAGGTTAGGCTTCCAGTCCCAAACCGCATACAAGAACTACGTTTCCCAAACTTAACCAGACCTGAAGGCACCACACGAGGCTGCAGATCTCTGCTCCAAGCCCAGGAGAAGACATGGTCCTGTCCTCCTGGTGGAATAGAGCGGGGGGGGGCCTTTTGGAAAGCACAGCTGGCCCCTCCCCCTCCCCTGGCCAAAAGGCATCCGCTCTGCCTCAGAGCCCAAAGACCCACATTTCCCCCCCTTGACTAGAAACAGCCAATCGCACAGCAGGCAGTTGAAGGGACTTTTCCCAAGCCCATCCTCACCATTCCTGCGCCCTGGAAGGCAGCCTGAAGCCCAGGCGTTCCCCTAACAGACTCAGGGAACCCACTTCTACACCCACCCCTTGGCAAGGCCCTCTAGACAGGCTCAGGCACCGTGTGCCATGCGTAGGGCTGGGCAAGGGGGGGCCGGGCGGAGAGGTCAGCATTGCTGCAGAAGGAAACCCTCTTAAGCAGCTTCTCTTCTTCCAAAGGGAAACGTCTCTACTCAACGTTATTCCTTGAAGCAAAAGAGGGGCTGTCCGCTTAATTTCCCATCAGGTGGATGGATTTGGACAACGGACCAGCTTTTCTGCAGGGGGAGTGAAATCAAACTTCATTTAAGAAGTAGGACGTCACCCTCAATGGAACCAGAGGGAGGAAGATTCCTGAAACACCTGGGATTTTTGAACAGAGGACAATTGATTTGATTTGATTTGATTTGATTTAATAAATTTTATAGGCCGCCCAATCCCGAAGGACTCCGGGCAGCTTACAGAAAATAAATTTTAAAAAGTGAAGAGTTAAAAAAAACGGAGGAAAACAAATTAAAAAACCACATCATGCACCCAGTCTAATCGGGGATGGACCTCGGTCAAGAGGTCAACAGCCCCAGGCCTGCTGGAATAGCCAGGTTTTGATAGCCTTTCGGAAGGCCATGAGAGTGGGGAGGGATCTCTGGGGATAGTTCATTCCATAGGGTCGGGGCGGCTACAGAGAAGGCCCTCCCCCGGGGAGCCACCAGCCGACATTGTCCGGTTGACGGCACTCGGAGAAGGCCCACCCTGTGCGATCTTATCGGCCGTTGGGAGGTATGCGGCAGAAGACGGTCTCGCAGATATCCGGGTCCCAGGCCATGTAGGGCTTTAAAAGTAATAACCAGCACCTTGAATCGTGCTCGGAGACCGATAGGGAGCCAGTGCAGCTCACGGAGGATAGGTGTAGTGTGGGTGTATCTTGGTACACCCAGTATCATTCGCGCAGCTGCATTCTGGACTAATTCTGGACTCCTAAGTTGCAGACCCTCTCTGAGCGGAGCAAATTTTCTCCCTCTAGGCTTAGGGCGGGCTACCTGGGCTGTCCTTAGGGGGCAACATCCACAGCCACTCGGTCTTGTCGGGATTGAGTGCGAGTTTGTTCACTCCCATCCAGACCCTAACAGCTTCCAGGCACTGGCACATCACTTCCACCGCTACGCTGAGTTGGCACGGGGCGGAAAGATACAACTGTGTGTCGTCCGTGTACTGGTGGTATTTAATCCCGTGCCGATGAATGATCTCACCCAGTGGCTTCATGTAGGTATTAAATAGGAGGGGGGGACAAGACCGACCCCTGCGGCACCCCATAATTAAGGGGCCTAGGGGTCGACCTCTGCCCCCCAACCAACACCGACTGTGACCTGTTGGAGAGGTAAGAGGAGAACCACCGTAGAACGGTGCCTCTCACTCCCACCTCCTCCAGCCGTCGCAGAAGGATACCATGGTCGATGGTATCGAAGGCCGCTGAGAGGTCAAGGAGCACTAGGATAGAGGAATGTCCTCTATCCTTGGCCCGCCAGAGATCATCGGTCAGTGCGACCAAGGCGGTTTCAGTGCAGTATCCAGGCCTGAAACCAGACTGAAAAGGGTCTAGGTAATCTGCTTCATCCAAGGTCCGTCGGAGTTGAAGGGCCACCACCTTCTCAACAACCTTCCCTAGAAAAGGGAGGTTGGAGACGGGACGATAGTTTTTAAGAATAGCTGGGTCCAGAGAAGGCTTCTTGAGGAGGGGTCTTACCACCGCCTCCTTCAGGGGCTGCAGGAAAGATCCCTCCTGCAGAGACGTGTTCTTGATCCCCTGGAGCCAGCCTCGTGTGACCTCCCTGCTGGTCGAGACCAGCCAGGAGGGACACGGGTCCAGCAAACAGGTGGAGGCACTCATCGCTCCCATGGCCTCATCCACTTCCTCAGGGGTGACAAGCTGGAACTCATTCCAGGAAATCTGAGCAAGACCCTCCCTCGGCATCTCCGCTGGTTCTGTCCAAGTGGAGTCAATGGAGCCTATGTAGAGCAGACATTCTAGAAGTTCTAAAGTGAGGGCAATTTGGATTTTAATTGGAGAATCCCTGAATGTCCATCTCCTAAAGTGTTTTAATGCAGGTATTAAACAACCTGATTTGGGCCGGAGGGGACTGAGGACACGAGGTTAAATTCATGTTTCTCAAACGTGGCAATTTTAAAACTCGACTCCCAGGAGTCCCCCATACTGGCTGGGGAATTCTGGGAGTTGAAGTTCCTCCGCCTTAAACCTGCCAGGGCTGAGGACCCTGGGTTCAACAGGGGGCATCCCTCAAGTATCATTGCAACCCAAAACGGGTTCCGTCTGAAGGTCTCCCTCCCATTTTCAAAATGTAAACGAAGGTCAACTCTCGGCTTGTAGATTCTTCAAAAGAGTTGGACTCTTTTGCTCAAGGGCACGCTGGGAAGCAAGGCAGAAGTTAACCATGGTTAGTTAGTGGTCAACACCCCCCCCCCCAGGGGGAAGGTTAAGTGCAACAAATTTAAAGAGATTTCCCTGGAAGAGAGTTTCACAACCCCACCAACTTTAAGATGGGGTACGGACGGACTGGCTGGGGAATTCTTGGGAGTTGAAGTCCCCCCTCTTAAAGTTGGTGAAGTTGACAAACGGTGGCCCAGAAGGAGGAGAAAAACTTTGTGATTTTTGATTCGTTTTTCAAAGAAAACTTTGGTATTCAAGCAGACACAGACGGATCCTGTCCTTTTGCAGGCTCCCCCCCCTTACTAGAAGAAACATATGACAATTCTAGGACTTTTTTCCTTTTTGGCAGTAATAGATTCACCTCTTTGGCAGGTTTTAAACTTCCTTTTAAACCTTTGAGATAGAAAAAAGACCTCCCCCACCCCCTTAAAAAACCTGAAGCATCTTTAGCGTATTTATATAGAGATATATATAGAGATATAGATATATGTAATAAAGTATAAATTCTTGCATAGAAAATAACTTCTTTTAAAAATGGTTTCCTCTTTTTCTGAGCAGGTAAAGGACAGAGAGCTCCATAAAGCAGATTTGAGTGCATGTCGGGAACATCGGACGATTACATGATGCTGCAGTTTGAAGGACCCTAAGAGGGGGGAGAGAGAGAGAGAGAAGACTGACATAGAGTCAGAAGGGACCTCAGAGGTCATCTAGCCCAGCCCCCTCCCCAAGCAAGAGACCCTCTTCCGTTCCACACAAATGGCCTTGATTGCTACTTAAGAGCCTCCAGGGACGAAGCACGGAGGAATTGTTCTCGCAATCAGGACATTTCTCCCTCATTCTAGGTTCAGGGCCGATCCAGAACTGGGCCTCCCTCAAAATGCCAGCAAGGGAATTGTGGGAGAGGCAGGCGTGGCTGCCAGTCCAAAAGGCTTATGGGGAGGGACACGTGGACCTGCCTGCCCAGGGGAAGAACAGCCCCTTCCCCAGAGCTAAGGCTGCCTCTGTGTGACCAAACCTCCGGGGAGACAATCGCCGAGACCATTTTCCAAAGGGCAAAGTTTTCTGCATAAAAAGTCTCCCACCTCAGGGGGGTCTTTGACAGCCCCCCCCCCCCAATGCAGCCACTGGGCAGCCCCAGCGGAGGCCACTCCTGTTTGTTTGGCAGAGGGGCGGGAGGGGGTCTGTGGGCGGTGGGCTGGCTGGCCAGACTGGCTCCGCCCACTGTGTGCGCACATACGCGCACACACGGCTGTCCTCCTGCTTTAGGCCCCTGAAGGGTAACCTGTGGCATGCGGCGCCCTCTTGTGGCCAAGCCCCAGCTCAGCTCCGCCACGCTTGTGCATGCGCTTCCAGCAGGCCAGCAGCTCTTCGGGTTCTGCCGTGAATGCGCAGAGGTGGGGGGGGGCACATGCGGGGGCCACATGTCATGTGCAGGAGATGTGTGCATGTATGCGCAGGGCTACATATGCGCGGCGGCCACACACACATTGCATTGGGGGGTTGGGAGCACATGGGTGCCTCCTTGCGTTCGCATGGTTTGGGGACTCGGTCTGGAAGGGAGCTCAGAGGTCTTCTAGTCCAACCCCTGTTGAAGCCGGAGACCGAATTCCATGCCAGACAACGCATACGCTAAGCCTGGGCACAAAGCCAACTGGAGCTGACTGTTCTCATGTGAACGTTGCAGCCTTTCAGGGTTTTCAGCCCACCCCACGCCTGCTGTTCAGTGGGGACCATCCCGGCCTTCCCCAAATGCCCTGGCTGAGGAGCCCCGTGTGGCACAGAGGGTGCCAGGAAGCCCTGGGATGCCCACAGTCATCTCTCTGCCGCCCTGGAAGGACTGACAGTGCACAGTGATCGGTCTCTGGAGCTTCCCCGTCAGGGGGAGGAAGGGGGGCACTCAGAATCGGAGGCCTCCCACCACAAAGCCCCCTCCTCCTCCGGCCCAGGATCACACATGCCCGCTGGGGCGCCCCCAGACTGACCTGCTGGCGTGGGGTGGAGTGCCCAGGATGTAGGAGCGGGGCAGGAGGCTCTCCCCGAGGCTGGTGCCTCCACTGCGGTAGCTGCGCGTGATGGTCAAGCTGGAGGAGGAGGAGCCGGTGGACATGGTGCTGGTGCCCACATTCGTGCCCCCGGATGACTTCTCTGCCGGCTGCCCACATGTGCCACACAACACTGTGCGAGAATGCAGGTTGTACTCGCCCGGATCTCCGCTGGCACTGCAGTGGCTCTGGAGAAGGGAGGAAGAGGGGAAGAAGCAGAGCTTGGCGCCACCCGGACCGAGACCCCACCTGGGGCTGGAGATGCTGGATTCGGATCTGGGGGCTCCTTGGTGCCTTTTTAAAACACAGCCCAGTCTAGAATCCACGTTACATTTAACTATTCCAGAAATAAAAGATTACACTGGAATTGAGGCTAAACGCATTTCTCTCTTTACTCGTTAGATTTACAAGCCTGTTAAACGGGAGCAGGTTAACCAGCTGAAGGCTAAATTTGCAAAGTGGTCTGAAGTCTCCAATGGACACAAAGGCAAAACTTCCGTTCTTCCCATTTCAGGCTTTGATTAAGAGGCCTTTGTCTTGTATTTCCTTTCAGTAGCTGTGAATGCTGGGGAAGGTTCCACCCTGGGATTCCCGAGATCTCCTCATTTCCACCCACTCCACACAGAGGGGAAGTTTGCCCAGAGTCTGAGACACGGACGGCCTGTCAGTTTAGTCCATGAAATGAACAATAAATAAGGACTGGCTTTACTCCATTTATTTGGCCCTTTTGTTTAAAACAAGGAGAGGCAGGCAAGGATTTCAGGGATCCTTGGTGCTGCCGGAGCTTCCTTGAAACGCCTGCAAGAAAAAGGGCAAACTCGGAGAGCCCCCCAGGATCCCTCGTGTCAGTGGCTGCCTGTCTCCCCCCTGCTCAGCCCCAAAGGGAGGAGGAGGAGTCCTTTCCCCCCCCTGCAGGAAAGGGTGGGGGGGATCCCCTCCTGGGATCCGCTTCTTCCCCCCCTTGGGATCCCTGGCTTTCCAGTGGATCCCCCCGTCCCTCCTGGGCTCCCTCGTCTCCCAACGGCCTCCCGGGATCCCCTCGGGCTGAGCTCCGTCCCTTCCCGGGATCCCTTCGGCTGCTCGGCTCCTGGCCCGGCGGTTCTCCTCCTGGGGGGGGGGGGAAGGGCCTTTTCCCAGGGGTCGCCCGAGACCCCCGGGGGGAGCCTGGAAGTCTTCGGAGCCTGCGTGCTGCGTCTCCCTGGCAGGAGAAGCCGGGGAAGGGAGGAGGCGGGCCTTCCCTTCGGAGCCTCCCCTTCAGCTCCCCAGGCGAAGCTCCGCCACCCCCGCCAGGAGCCTCCCGCGCCCAAAGGAGCCGCCCGAAGGGAAGGGGTGGCGGGAGGGGAGGGGCCACCGGGGCTCCTCCCACCGAAGCCCCGCCCTCCCTCCGCCTCTCCGTGTGGCTGGCTGTGGGCGGGGGGCGGGGCGAAAGGAGGGGCCGGAGTGGGGACAGACACGCAAGCGCACAGGACGCTGGGAAAGCAGCTCCCTCCCAGCGACGGCGCTCGGTGGGCGGAGCTACGGAGGCGAGAGGGACCGTTGCTGAGGCGGAAAACCTGGCGCGGAGAATGAAATACGTGGCGGCGAAGGGAAGGCTGCAGCCCAATTGGGCGCTTGGGGGGTGGAGAAACCGGAAGTAAGTAGAGTCTGCTGGGACGGAGTGGCAGCCTGGGAGGGTCTCCTTCGGGTCCTCGGGAGGGGAGGCCTCGGCCTGGGCCTCTCCTGCGGTGAGGGGGACGCCGCCGTGACCTGCCTCTCTTTCTCCCCTGCAGGAGGACGGAGGAGCCCGGCGCCGGAGGGAAGGAAGGAAGCGCCGCCCGAGAGGAGGAGGAGGAGAGCGGGCCCCGCGGAGCAGCCCCTGGAGACGGCGGGGAAAGGCCGGGGGGCTCCGGAGCTGCAGGAGGGATGAGCCCAGCAGGAGCCCGGGAAAGGCGGCTGCCTGGAGGGCGATGCGGGGAGGAGGAAACGGGGGGAGAGGCCGAGACGGGCCTGGAGGGCGGAGGGTCCTTCGGAAGACCCCGGAATCCCCAAAGGATCCAGGAGGAAGAAGAGAGATATCAGTGCCCGGAATGTGAAAAATTCTTCAAGGAAAATAAGTATCTTCGAAAGCATCTAAAGGTCCATTCAGGAGAAAAACCTCATAAATGTCTGGAGTGTGGAAAGAGCTTCAGTCAGATGCGCAGTCTTTATGCACATCAAAGGATCCACACAGGAGAACTTCTTAAATGTCTGGAGTGTGGAAAGAGCTTCAGTCAGAGGAGCAGCTTTTATAGGCATCAAAGGATCCACACAGGAGAAAAACTTCATAAATGTCTGGAGTGTGGAAAGAGCTTCAGTGAGAGGAGCAGCCTTTATAGACATCAAAAGATCCACACAGGAGAAAATCCTCATAAATGTCTCGAGTGTGGAAAGAGTTTCAGTCAGAGGAGCAATCTTTATGCACATCAAAATATTCACACAGGAGAAAAACCTCATAAATGTCTGGAGTGTGGAAAGAGTTTCAGTCAGAGGAGCCACCTTTATGCACATCAAAATATTCACACAGGAGAAAAACCTCATAAATGTCTGGAGTGTGGAAAGAGCTTTAGTCAGAGGAGCAGCCTTTATACACACCAAAAGATCCACACAGGAGAAAAACCTCATAAATGTCTGGAGTGTGGAAAGAGCTTCATTCAGAGGAGCAGCCTTTATGCACATCAAAGGATCCACACAGGAGAAAAACCTCATGAATGTTTGGAGTGTGGAAAGAGCTTCAGTGAGAGGAGCAAACTTTATGCACATCAAAGGATCCACACAGGAGAAAAACCTCATGAATGTTTGGAGTGTGGAAAGAGCTTCAGTCAGAGGGGCAACCTTTATGCACATCAAAGGATCCACACAGGAGAAAAACCTCATAAATGTTTGGAGTGTGGAAAGAGCTTCAGTCAGAGGAGCAATCTTTATGCACATCAAAGGATCCACACAGGAGAAGAACCTCATAAATGTTTGGAGTGTGGAAAGAGCTTCAGTCAGAGGATCAATCTTTATGCACATCAAATGATCCACACAGGAGAAGAACCTCATAAATGTCTGGAGTGTGGAAAGAGCTTCAGTCAGAGGAGCAACCTTTATGCACATCAAAGGATCCACACAGGAGAAAAACCTCATAAATGTCTGGAGTGTGGAAAGAGCTTCAGTCAGAGGAGCAACCTTTATAGACATGAAATGATCCATTTAGGAGAAAAACCTCATAAATGTCTGGAGTGTGGAAAGAGCTTCAGTGAGAGGAGCCACCTTAATACACACCAAAAGATCCACACAGGAGAAAATTCTCATAAATGTGTGGAGTGTGGAAAGAGCTTCAGTCAGAGCAGCAACCTTTATGCACATCAAAGGATCCACACAGGAGAAAAACCTCATAAATGTCTGGAGTGTGGAAAGAGCTTCAGTCGGAGGAGCCACCTTTATGCACATCAAATGATCCACACAGGAGAAAAACCTCATAAATGTCTGGAGTGTGGAAAGAGCTTCAGGCGGAGGAGCCACCTTAATACACACCAAAAGGTCCACACAGGAGAAAAACCTCATAAATGTCTGGAGTGTGGAAAGAGCTTCAGTCAGAGGAGCAACCTTTATGCACATCAAAAGATCCACACAGGAGAAAAACCTCATAAATGTCTGTAGTGTGGAAAGAGCTTCAATCAGAGGAGCGACCTTTATGCACACCAAAGGATTCACCCAGGGGGAAAACCTCATAAATGTCTGTTGTGTGGAAAGAGCTTCAGTCAAAAGGGAAACTTATTCAGCATCAAATAATCCACACTACAGAGAAACTCTACCAATGCCTGGAGTGGGGAAAGAGCTATACTGAGCGTAGAGGCCTCCATCAAGACCAAATAATTCACAAGGGCGTGGGAGAAGTCATAGAGTGTATCTCGGGAATTGAATTTTGCATCCAATTTGGCCAATTGTGAATTGACACGCTAGGGATTTGTCCCAAGTGCACAAACTTCCAGTGTCCTAAAAAAGCAACAGAATAATGATATCCATGATAATTGTAATTCCAATAAGGGGGTTGAGTAAAGAGGAGATTAAGAAAAGTTAATAGTTGCCAAATAAGGGAGTTTCCCAGGCTGATTAAGAAAGGACTTTTTCAAGTGTACATGCTAGATGTTTCTACTGGCTACAATGAGATTCCTTTTCTCATGGGGATGTTCTCTTCTGTAATGCAATGCTCATTTCAATGCTGGTGCTTAATATTATGGGATGTTACTGTCCACGTCTCTGATATAACTGTAGCTGAGCAGGATGATTTCCTCCATGCTTTAAAAACAGACTGATCTACATTTATAAATATATGTTTTCTATATTTTTTTAAAAAAAATCTTATTTCTTCCATACAATCAATTTTTCTTTTCTACTTTTTCTACTGTGTTGAGTATAAAATGAAACCCTGTTCTGTTTCCTCTTTAGTTGAGGGAAATCTGTTTGCTACAATACTCTAATAAATTGCTTTCAAATTGACATCCCACTTGGTGCTTAATTGGAACAATTGTTCTGTCATTATTTGATTCGCTCTATATGGCTTTTCCAAATGTCCGAACCATGTAAGACCATCTCCAGACATCTGACACTCTTGCCAGTTGGATCCCCAGAATGGTCCCCTTGTCTTCCAGCAGAAACCGCTACAAGGGACTCTCTTAAGGCCAAGAAAACTTCATATTCTCGTATCTCACCTCTTCGACCTCCCACCAGGTGCAGTGATTAGGTGTTTCCCAGTTGTCAGGATGGTTAAAGTCCCCTATTTTTATGCTTCCTGTTAACCAGCTAAATGATTAGCAAACGGTTCTTCTAGTTCCTCTGATTGGATAATCCGGAGTTTACACCTATGGTAACCACATTCCGTTTTCCTTTCATAATAACCCAAGTGCATTTAATGAAGGATTTGGGGGGGGGGGAGGTTTAGTGTTTTGTTTTGTTTTTTGCAATTAAAAAAGGGTTAGCTGTTGATGTGTAACTTCACCTCTTCTTCTATTGCGTCTGTTTTGAAATTTTTAAATGCTTCTGGGTTTCATCCCACCAGGTTTCAGTAATGGCAAGAATGTATTTGTTCTCAGGCACTAAGAGAAAATTTACTCAATCATTGAATTGAACAACATGGATGTGCTTTAAAAAATACACGGCTAATAACCTTTGTCTTAGTAACAATTGCAGTTGAACTTATACACCGCTTTACAGCCTTCTCTAAGGGGTTTACAAGAGTTAGCATATTGCTCTCAACAATCTGTAAGCGTTTTCCGGCCCAGTCCCTGAACTCCTAGAGCAAATCTTGTGAGTAGATCTCTTCAGGAAAGAGCCTCTGCAATGCATGGCCTTCCTGAAAAGAGGATCTTAGCTGCTGTCCTGAAAGTGGGCACCATTCTGAGAGCACCTGCAGTGATTTTTGGCCACTCCAACATGGCAGCCACTTTGTGGACAGCACTCCGTGGCTTCCACTCTCTAGGGAAGCTGAGGGCCAAAGCAGCTGCTCTCTTCCAGCATCCTCCTCTATTGGGATTCTGGAGATCCTCTTTGGAAGGACGTATGATCCACAGCCCTGCCTTAATGGAACTTCCACATGCAGGGAAGTAGGCAGTGGGGCACCCCGAGGGTCTCCCTGGGGCCCAATACTCTTTCCTTAGGAATACCAACTAGCATTAATTACTAGGTAAGCGGGGAAGGAACTGAAGGGAGCAGGAAGGGACCTGGGGGGGGGGTGTCACTTAGTGTGACAGCCAATTGATCGACAAACACAAGATGTGAGACCAGAATATTCTTCTATTTTGGTACCAGGATAGAAGGACCCTGGCCTTGAAGGCCTCCAAGTCCCAGATTACAGTCTTACACTCAATTTTTATACTCCCAGGTGAGTCACACAGACTCCCTTGCCCTGCCAATAATGCCAGTAGTATTTATTGGTTAGCTGAGTTACAGTTGCCCCCCCCTAAAGCCTTTACACTTGTTATTCTTAAATAGGTACACCTCAGGCCACCTGTTGCCTATCCCAGGTCACAGGTATCTTGCAAAGCTTCTAGTTTCATGTTCTAGCCATGTGGATTTGGGGGTTTTCCTGTAAGGGGGCTATTCTTGCATTCAACATCCTGGCTAAGTGGTTTCTGACAGGTAAATTGTTTCCTTCTGTGGAAGCCCAAAGATTCAGGAAACAATTGCAATTGAGTCCAAGGCTCCAGAATGAGAAATGAGGATGGAAGGTGGACTAAATTATGATTACGCTCAGGTACCACCAAGAGTTTCCCACAAAAGGAAGATAAGGCCAGGAGAGAAACTGCACAGAGGTTCCTGAACTACAAAGAGGGGGGGGGGGAGACACTAGTATTCTAAAATGACTTTTATCTTCTTCCCTGAAGGATTTGACCCTCCCAAATGTAGGCGACCCACAACAATAAAAACGTGCTTTAACATTTGCAAAGCCGCCAGGAGCCTCCGGGGTTCAGGTGGCCGGGAGATTTCAATGGTATTGATTATAAGACCCGGAAGGATGGCGACATTCAAGGCTTCTTTCAGGCTGGCAACAGCCATCGCCACCTCGCCCGCTCCTCCTTCCAGCGGGGGGGGGGGGGAAGGAAGGGGGTCTTGGTGCCAGGCGGCCAGCAGTACCTGGACCCCCTGCAACCCCCCCTTCTCCACCCCACCTGCCCCAGGAGGAAAGGGGGCCACGCGGAGATGCCCAGGGGCTGCAGGCTGAATGGGGCGGGGAAGGGAGCAGCTCCGGGGAGGCAGAAAGGGTTCCGGCACAGGAAAGCCGAGGCTGCCCATGGGACCCTCCCTCCGTTCCCCTCCATTGCAGCCCCTTTGGGAATCCCCCATTCGCCCCCATCGCCCCCCCCTCTTTAGTTTGGCTAAGCCGGGCGAAGGGGAGGGAGCGGCGGGGCGGAGCCAGCGGCGCAAGGGAGGAGCCAAACGAAGGGAGGGAAGGCGGCCGCTGCAGAGTCGAGTAGGGGGTGTGGCCCGGCGACAGCCCGCCAATGGGGTGGAGCAGAAGCTGCTCCGATGCAAATGAGGCGAACTGGCGGGGAAAGCGCAGGGGGCGTGACTAGAAGAGGAAGAGGCGGGGCTTGGCTGAAGAAGGAGACCCTCACTTTCGGATTCCATGCAGCCGCTGAAGGAGTTTCCCGATTCGAGTGCGCATGCGGCCTGATGCAGGTGTGGGGGGGGGAGCAGGGGATGCCGGGAGTGGAAGTCCGGGAGGGTCCTCTGCAGAAGGGAGGCCTGGTCTGGCGGGGGGAGGCCGGGAGGGGGGGCCGCGGGAGGCGGAGCCTTCGGAAGACCCCGGGGGCCCCAAAGGATCCAGGAGGGTCGGGGGGCTTCAGAGGAAACGGCCTCCTTCCAAGGCTCCTGAGGAGGTTTGTGCAGGTAGACTGCCTCTGTCCAGGGTGGCTCCACTCATTCATGTGCCTCTGGATGAACCTCCCATCGCCTTCCCTTCCTTTCGCCAGGCTCCTTCGTTTTTTTCAATGTTTTGTGGTTATTTGACTACATGAAATGAAATGGGACTTTGAAATCTTTATTTACTGCTCTGGACCTGCAGTATGTTTGGGTATGAAATTGAATTTCTAGTCCTCTTTAATTTATACTGTTGCAGAAAATGAGACAAGGCCAGCTCTTTGTCAAAGGGAAAGGTTTATTTGCGCAAAGGTTCAGGAGCAAAACCTGAACCCCGAATGACAGTTCTGTACAGTCTTTTCTACTCTTTGACAATTTATCGATCATGCCCAAATACCTGGCCTTCCTGTGTCACGTAGACCTCTACACAATCTCCCAAAACAGAGGCATGACATTGATTACTCATTTACCTCCCCACAGGGGGTATTGGTACAAATATCCTGTTTCATTTGTTTTAGTTAGGGGAAGCAAAGAGAACAAGTAATCTTAAGGGTAACCATTCCTTTATCCCATTCCACATGGTAAAGAAACTTTTAATACCCAAAGAATCTGTCTAGTTGTCAAATTCTCTTTTAATACTATACTGTTAAGTAGCATATTCCCACAAAACATAAATAATGGCGTTATCTATGTGTTTCTTATATTTTGTAAAGAAAAAATGCAGAAAATGTTTTCTATTTCTTGTGCTAGAATTTATTTCTAACTTATCTCCCTTTTTCTTGAGGTTCTCCAACTCAGCTTTTTTGGGTGGAGATAAAGTTCCACCGCAGTTTTAAATCTTTAAATCTGAAAATTATGATGAACCCCAAAAAACAAAACATTCATTTTAGTCCTGGTTTGAATCTGCTAGAAAGACAGTAAAAACAACTTACCAGCTCTTAAGAAAAGCACTGAGAAGCAGAGTCGGAGAACAATCTTGTGAGACATTTCAAAGAAACTTTGTCCAACTTTTTCAAAATGGATCGTTGTCCGCACTTATCACTGTAAACAGGCTTCCCCTTTCGTGGGAGGGGAATGGACACTTCAAAGTATTGTAATGTGCATCCTCTTTTTCTTACTCATTGTGTTAATAATCTAAAACAAAATTAAAATTATACAATTTTATAATCGTATAATTAATACTATTAATACGATATAAAATTCAACGAGGGTGAAACACACTAAATCTGGCAAAGCTGCCTTGCACCAACCTGGCCTGCCCATAGAATAGCAGCCACTTTGAGACACATAAACCTGGTCTGAACATATTGCATTTCTTGTAGTAAATATATTTTATAAACAATTAAAAAATAAAATTCCCCCCAAAATAATTAAAAAAGATATTCTATAAATAAAAGAAATCCTTAAAAACCATTGTTAAGTATTACACCAGCAATAATTTACATTGTAACCATTTCAAACTATTCCACAAAGAATAAGTTGAAGTAAAACCATTTTAAAAAAATTTATATTCAATACTTTGAAATGTATTGTGCATAGAATTTTTAAAAATTCTATTCTACCAAAATAAATTGAAATAAACCATTTTTAAAAATTCTATGCACAATATTTTGACACACTTCCCTCCTTGCTAGGTTTTTTTAAAATGGTCCCCATTACTCTTCATTGCAAGGCAAGAAGAACATTACTATCTAACTATGATTTGGAGACTCAATCTCTGCTTTTATCTAGTTATTTTACTGTTAACATTAAGTAGCTTTTAGGATTCTTTCCATCAAATTTTCTCTCCATCTAAAGCAGTGCTTCTCAACCTTGGTCCACCTGAAGATGCATGGACTTCAGCTCCCAGAATCCGCCAAGCCAGCTGGCTGGGGAATTCTGGGAGTTGAAGTCCACGCATCTTCAGGTGGACCAAGGTTGAGAAGCACTGACCTAAAGGAATCAGATTCTATCCCTGGCTGCTCATCCAAGGAGACGTGATGTTAATCCACAGGTGTAGGAACCAAAAATGTTTTGCTCCCCAAGACCCCCTCCCCCGCATTTGAAGCAGTGAGAATGACCATTCTGTCTCCAGAGAAAGGGTGGTTAATGTACAGGTAGTCCTTGACCACAGCTGAGCCCAAAATTTTTCTTCCTGAGACATTTGTTAGGTGAATTTTGCCCCATTATACCACCTTTCTTGCCACAGTTCTTAAGTGAATAACTGCAGCTGATAAGTTAGTAGCATAAGTGAATCTGGTTTCCCCATTTGACTTTGTCAAAAGGTCACAAAAGGTGATTACATGACCCCAGGACACTGAAACCATCATAAATACGAATCTGTTGCCAAACATCAAAATTTTGATCGCATGACCGTGAGGATGCTGCAATGGTCGCTAAGTGTGAAAATGGTCGCTAAGTGTGAAAAATGGTCATCAGTCACTTTTTTCAATGCCATTGTAACTTTGGTCACTAAATGAACTGTTTGAAAGCTAAGGCTAGCTTGCATTATAATGCCTAATGCTGGCTTACATTTTCAAGAGAGAGAAGGTAAACTCCTTATTAGAATTGAAATAGAAATGAATAGAGTAGAGTAGAGTAGAATAGAATAGTTTATTAGCCAAGTGTGATTGGACACACAAGGAATTTGTCTTTGGTGAATATGCTCTCAGTGTACATAAAGAAAAATAAAATAGAATACATTCATCAAGAATCATAAGCTGCAACACTTAGTGATAGTGTTAGGTTACTAATAAGCAATCAATTTATACTAGGAAACACATTATTGGATTTTTAAATTACTGGATTTTCTTTCAAAGAAACTCAGTATGTGCTTCCTGATTATTAAAAGTGCAAATTCAGTGTCAATGACTCCTGACTATTTAAAAAAAGATTTTATCCAAAATAAATTGAAATAAACCTTTTTTTAAAATTCTATGCACAATACTTTGAAATGTTTTAGGATTTTAGTTGTAGTACCCCCCTTTCCAGGGTGAGAAGATGTCTGCAAGTAATTCTATCTTGTTTTTGTGCTATATTCATATTTTCAATTGCATGTCTAGGAATTGCCCACATGGGTATCTTGTCATTTAATTTATGTTGATATTTTTTCCAGACCCGCAATAAAGCATTTCTTAAAATATGACTTTTAAAATTTTTATCCAATTTTTTGTTAAATAACAGGTAAGCATGCCAACCATATACCAAATCATGTCCCTCAATATTCAGTATCCTATCATTGGTTAAATCGATCCAATCACTAATTACGGATAATACCACTGCATCATAATATAGTTTTAGATTGGGTAGTTTCAAACCTCCCCTCTCACGTACATCTTGCATTATTTTCAGCTTTACTCTCGGCTTCTTTCCTGCCCATACAAATTTATTGATACCCTTCTGCCGTTCTAAAAGATTCACATCTTTTTTAAGTATAGGTAACATTTGGAAACGAAATAAAAATTTTGGTAAGATATTCATTTTCACTGCCGCTATTCTTCCCAACAAAGATAAGTGCAACTTATCCCATTTTTTCATCTCTATCTGTATACTATGCCAGAGTGGTTCATAATTATACTTATATAATTTCCCATTTGAGATTAAGATATTAACTCCGAGATATTTGACCTTTTTGACTACCTCACATCCTAGCATTCCTCCTAGTTCTTCCTTTTGTTTAGTATTCATATTTATGGCTAATATTTTTGTTTTCCCTAAATTTATTTTAAAACCAGACACTTGACCATATTGATTAATCGTATTCATTAGGATCATACTAGATTCCTGCGGTTGATCCAATATTATAACCAGATCATCCACAAAAGCACGTACTCTGTATTCTTGCTGCCTAATCTTAATTCCTTTTAGACCATCCAAGCCCCGTATTTTATTCAACAATGCTTCCAAAGTTATAATAAACAATAGTGGGGACAAGGGACAACCCTGTCTTGTACCTTTTCCAATTTGAAAAGAGTCTGTTAAACTTCCATTGACTATGATTTGAGCCGTTTGCTGTTGATATATTGCTTTGATTGATTGTAAAAAACTTTCTCCTATTTGCATTTTTTGCAATGTCTTCAACAAGAATTGCCAATTAACTCGATCAAAGGCTTTCTCAGCATCCAGAAATATGAACGCAGCAGGAATTTGATTGTTCTTTCCCAAATATTCTAATGCATTAATAATTAATCTTACATTACTTTTCATTTGTCTCCCTTGAATAAAACCTGTTTGGTCAGTGTGTATCAATTGTTGAATAACCAACATTAACCTGTTTGCTAGTATTTTAGTAAAGATTTTATAATCTACATTAAGTAATGAGATAGGTCTATAGTTTTTTGGTTGAGTAATATCTTGATCTTCTTTGGGTATCAGAGATATAAAAGCTGTCTTCCAAGATGGAGGAACGGAAGAAGGTCTCGTAAAAATGAAGCTAAGATTTGAATAAACAATTAAAGTTCTCGCATACCAGTCCTGCTCGTGTTGAAATCAAATAAACCAAGCCTTGTTCTGAGAAAGAGAGAGCTTACTTCATGCTGCAAAGGCAGCTGGAGTTCCCCGGCACGGAGACAGTTCTGCCCTTAGCTGCCCCCCCTCTCCTCGCAGACACACAAACTGCAAAGATCAGAAGGCACTTGCTCAACAGAACCCGCTCACCTTCTCTTCTTTGCCCGAAGAGTAAGGTAAACAACCTGCCAGACGTCTGATAGATGATTGTCTAACAGATAACGCGACCAGGAATTCGGGAGCAGCTATGTTAAGCTGCTTCCATCAGTAAGCCCCTCCCAGGAAGTCAGGAAAAAACTTCTTAAATGCAGTTCAGGCAATTTATGTATGACAAACTGCGACATTACTGGTAAATGGAGAAGAGGTGGATGTCAAATATCATGCAGAATTAAATCAGAGTCCAAGGCAGATCTATCCTTAAGGTTCCAATTTAATAAGACAGACATGTTGGCATCATGCTATGGAATCCCAATACTGAAAATGACATCACAATTCCACCCAGTTAAAAGTTCATGATCTTGTCCCCACACCCACAATCCATCACATGGTCCAATCTTCTTCTTCCACGCTGGCATCCACACCCAGCTGCTTCCGGTCAGGTGTGCTAGTGCGGAGACAAAGGATGACCTTGGCTTCTAGTAAAGAATGAAAACAATACATTCCACAATCTCACTCCTGTCTATTTCCCCCTCCCATCAACTCTACTAAAGAAACAGCATAATGAAATAAGAGAAAGTGGCAAAATTCTAAAAGGAATATAATTGCAGGCCTGACAGCGGGTGATATTGAGATTGGTAAAGGCACAAGACAAGGATGCCCGTTATCCCCCCTGCTGTTTATCCTTACATTAGAACCCCTTCTTAGAATAGTGAGTAGTGATATACAAATTAAAGGGTTACGAACTAAAGCTCAGGAATTTAAGGTCCAGGCTTTTGCCGACGATGTGATGGATGCAAGGAGCAGGCAGGTGAGCAGGCAGCAGGTAAGGTGGCCTGGTTGGCAGGTTTAGGCAGCCAGGCGAGGCTGGGGACGGGGGGGTGGCAAGAGAGGCCTCAGCTGGCGATTCTGGGGCCCTTCCTCCACTGCAAGGCTCCGGAGGCTCGGTCAGCATTCCCGTGGCCATGTTTTTAAGCCGGCAGCCAGGTGGAGGCCTTCGTTACTGGTGCAGCCGCTTTTGGGGCGAATAGGGCTTCGGTTTTCAGCCCGACAGCCCCAAAAGCCTCATCTGGGCATCTATTGCAGTTGCGAGGAGCCAAGGAGGGTAAACTAGGACGTAAACTGAGATTTGGACATTAAGTGTGAAACCTACTGGGTCAGGCTGGACAGCCTCTCGGGACCCTTATTAAAAAGCCACATAGGCAGAGTTGCAGCTTGCAAAAGAACAGGAAGCCGGTGCCTAACCACAAGATGTTCCAGCCAACGTCCCTATGTCAAAACCTATGTCAAAAGTCCAAGGTTCAATTAAAGTTCCTTAATGGCACGAACTCCATAAACAAAAGGAGAAGTAAGATCCCGTCTCCTTCTAAGGCTTCTCTCCTCAAGGCAACCACTAAGAAGTGAGTTAAGTGTTTCCGTGTTGCAATGCTTTTGAGAACATATAAGAACGCCTGCTTCGATAATGAAGGGTGTTCAGAACTTGCGATGCTAAGCCATGGGCTCCCTTTCTGAACCTGGCTGCCAAATAGACTTTTCCCGTATCCTGAGAAGTCTTAACGCCTGTCATTTTCTGCAAGAAGGGCATGGAGAAGAGCGTGAAGATTCTCGGTGCTTGAGGCTTGGTTTAGCCTCACTGGATGTCACAGACTCCTTTGTCCAGTCCTGGCCATATTCTATGTTCCCTACGAGGAAGGACCTCCGTGGGAGGCGGAGGCTTCGGCCTCTCTCTCCCCCCTGCAGGAGGACGGAGGAAGCAAGGAAGGAAGCGCCGCCCGAGAGGAGGAGGAGGAGGAGGAGGAGGGTCCTTCGGAAGACCCCGGGGGCCCCAAAGGATCCAGCAGGGGGGGCTCCTTCCAAGGCTACTGAGCAGGTTTGTGTATGTAGACTGCCTCTGTCCAGGGAGGCTCCACTCATTAATGTGCCTCTGGATGAACTTCCCATCGCCTTCCCTTCCTTTTGCCAGGCTCTTTTGTGTTTTCTTCCGTCACCCCAGGTGAGCTCCCTCCATCGTTTCTGCTAAGGCGAGAGAATCCCCACGTAATACGGCCATGCAGGACAGGAAAAAGAAATCCTGTCTCCCTTGAACAATTTCTGCCAAAAGAAAATCCTGCGTGGCTTCATGGTGCTGAATCCCCAAGGACATGACGCTCTTTTGCCCATCTTCCAAATGTTGAGGGCTCCAGCAGCAGAAGACCCAGAAAGAATCCAACTTGGAGAATATCAACATTGCATGATTTCCTGTTTCTTTTTTCCCCCAACAATGAGATATTGATTTCTATGAGGAAATTCACTAGCAGGAGATTCTCCTCCTTAGCTCCTCTTTAACTGGGGACGGTCTCCTTTTGGGAGGATATGAAGCTGAAGAAGTAGAGAGGAGTAGGGGAGAGGAAAGGGAAAGAAGAAAGAGGAAAGGAGAGGCAGATGGGGAGGGATAGGAAGAGAGGAGAGAGGATATGAAGGGGAAGAGGTAGAGGGGATTAGGGGAGAGCAAAGGGAAGAAGGGAAAGGAGAGGAGAGGGAGATGGGGAGGGATGAGGAGGGGAGTAGGGGAGAGCAAAGGGAAGAAGGAAGAAAGACAGAGGAGAGGGGATATGAAGGGGAAGAGGTAGAGAAGAGTAAGGGAGAGGAAAGGGAAGAAGGAAAGGGGAAGAAAAAAGAGGAAAGGGGAGGGAGATGGGGAGGGATAGGAAGAGGAGGAGAGAGGATATGAAGGGGAAGAGGTAGAGAGGAGTAGGGGAGAGCAAAGGGAAGAAGGGAAAGGAGAGGAGATGGTGATGGTGAGGGATAGGATCCTCTACCGTCCTTTGTGGAA
Organism: Thamnophis sirtalis; assembly: GCF_051295495.1. NCBI lineage: Eukaryota > Metazoa > Chordata > Lepidosauria > Squamata > Natricidae > Thamnophis > Thamnophis sirtalis. The sequence continues at coordinate 864,579 of NW_028261398.1, read as the reverse complement.
AAGGGGTCCTTTCCCCCCCCCTGCAGGAAAGGGTGGGGGGTGATCCCCTCCTGGGATCCGCTTCTTTCCACCTGGTCCCCAATCCCCCCCCTTGGGATCCCTGGCTTTCCAGTGGATTCCCCCGTCCCTCCTTGTCTCCCTCGTCTCCCAATGGCCTCCCGGGATCCCCTCGGGCTGAGCTCCATTCCTTCCCGGGATCCCTTCGTCCCCAGCGATCCCTTCGGCTGTTTGGCTCCCAGCAGCTTCCTTTCTCTCCTTTGGGGAAGCCTGTGGGTGGAAGGAAAAGGCCAGGCTTTGGGGGGGCGTCCCAGAATCCCCCAGACGGCCTGCTTTACAAGGGGTGGACTTCAAATCCCAGAATTCCCTAGTCGGCCTAAGCCCCTCCCGGATTCCCTGGGTGTGTTTCTTTATATAGGCCTGTCTGCCTGTCTATGTGTCCCAGGTGGGGAATGGAGTCCTTGGCCTGAACTGGCGGTGGGGAAATGCTTCCTTTCTCTCCTTTTTTCTCAATTTTTTTGTCAAGTTTAAGAATTTCTTCTGACTGAGCTTCTGCTCCAGATGTGAGAGACTGAGGAGGAAGCGGAACCTTTCACACAATCCTCAACTTATGACCATTTTTGTAACAACTGTTCACAGTTGTGACAGCACTAAAAAAAAACCCAGACCTGGCGAGTTTTATAATGCTTAAATGCTCAATATATTATAATGCTAAACTTAGGGAAAGAATGTTAATATGAATGTGAAAGACGTGGCAAAAGAGGAACGAGGTTGCACAGAGGAGTTTGCACCCAGACGACACACGGCATAAGGGAAGATGGAATGTTTATTTTTGTAATTGAAAAATAATAAAAGAGTTTTATAAAGAGTTTTATAAAAAAAGACTTAATAACCAATAGTGCTTCTTTTAATTCTTTCTTAATTTCCTTCCTTCCTTCCTTCCTTCCTTTCCCTTCCTTCCTTCCTTCCTTCCTTCCTTCCTTCCTTCCTTCCCTTCCCTTCCCTTCCCCTTCCTTCCTTCCTTCCTTCCTTCCTTCCTTCCTTCCTTCCTTCCTTCCTTCCTTTCCCTTCCTTCCTTCCTTCCTTCCTTCCTTCCTTCCTTCCTTCCTTTCCCTTCCTTCCTTCCTTCCTTCCTTCCTTCCTTCCTTCCTTCCTTCCTTCCTTCCTTCCTTCCTTCCTTTCCTTCCTTCCTTCCTTCCCTTCTTTCCTATTTTGTCAATGTGTTCCTATTTCAATGCAAAATTCTGTGGTGGGTTTTTGAAGAGACCCCACTGAGAATCTCTGCCAAATAGTTTCCGTAGCCGGTCAGGTTGAAGCTGGAGGGCTGCCCTTCCCTTTCTTTGAGGCTGAGGGATGGGGAAGGCCAGGCTTTGGGGGGGCGTCCCAGAATCCCCCAGATGGCCTGCTTTACAAGGGGTGGACTTCAAATCCCAGAATTCCCTAGTCGGCCTAAGCCCCTCCCGGATTCCCTTGGTGTGTTTCTTTCTATAGTCCTGTCTGCCTGTCTATGTGTCCCAGGTGGGGAATGGAGTCCTTGGCCTGAACTGGCGGGGGGGGGGAAATGCTTTAGAAAGGGGGGAAAAGGAGTTCCAAGCAGCAGTTGGGGGACAATCTGCTGTGCCTGATGGTCTGCAGGGTTCCTGCTTGTTGCAGGGGAGATTTTGAGTGAAGTCCAGCTGCTTTTGCGTTGTGCAGCCACGCCCACCCCAGTCACATGGCCTCCAAGCCACGCCCACAGAACCAACAGGGGAAAGTTTTGAATTCCACCATTGATACATGCGTCTATGTGTTTGTGTGTGCGTGTGTGCGTATGTGTGTGTTTCTCCAGCCTGTGATCTCATATCATACCTTTCACCCAAAATAAAGAAATAAAAACTCTTTTTCCTTTTATGCAATGCAGGGAATCCCCCTAAAATCCTCAGCTGAACTCCCGGGGGGGGGGGGGGAGGTGCTGCGGGTGCAGCCAGAGGGGGGGGGGTTCCCTGGCTTGGTCATGGTGTGAATCCATCTCAGGTGGTGGTCAGTTCCTCCTCCTCCCCCTGGGGGCTTCTGGGAGACTCTGGGTGTGAATCCCCCCTTCTCTGCCTGCCAGGTATCCCTCCAGCCCCTCCCCCTGAGGCCCACCTGTCTGCCCCCCTTCCTTCTGCTCCCCCCACTGGCCCCAGTCCTAGGTGACGAAGAGGAGGCTCCAAGCACAGAAGCCGCCCAGGGGGGGGTCATTGGGGGCACCCAGGAGGCCTCCCCCTTCAGGGACTCCAGCAGGGGCTCCTGGGAGGGCAGCTGCTGCTCCCGGGGGGCTTTGGACCCCCCACCAAAAGGGACCTGAGCAGGGAGAGGAAGGAGTGACCCCGAAGGCTTTGGGCAGCCATGATGGTGGATCAGGGCAACAAAGAGCTGGGCTGGGTGGGGAGGGCTGGGTCTCCCCTGCTGGCAGGTACAGCCCCCCCCAGCCCCCTCCCCTCCCTCCGTTGTGACATCAGAGGTGACCCCCCCTCCCAGTCATTAAGCAACAGCCACTGGGGGGGCGGGCAGCCAGGCCCTTTGCAGGCAGGTTTCCAGGAGATGCCAGCTTGGCTCAGGGGCTCCGATGGTTGGGAGAAGTTGGCAACACCAGAGATGGAGAGTATGAAACAATTGAAAACAGGAAAGGAACTGTTGGAAGAAACGCCCTTCTGGGTTGGGCTCCAAGTGGGGGAAAAGACACTGGAGACATGGAGGCTGCTTGGAAAGATGGTTTTAATGGTGGACAAGACCACATGGTTTGAGATCCTGAGCAGAAAAGGTGATCACATGCTTCAATATTGGTGGAGAAGAAGAGAAGGGAAGGGAGGGGCTGAGATGCTGAGTCCCTGGTTTTATGCCCTCTCTGGCCTTTGATCTTGAGCTTGCATTCTGATTGGTTGTCAGACTCCCATGGGCCCATGCAGGGGCAACTCTCTAGGCTGCGTTTTGAATCCAGGTTTGGTTGAGTTCTCAGATGCCATGTGGTCAGTTGAGTAATATTATCATGCTTTTACTCCCATCCCCCTGGAGCTGCAGTGGAGAAGACTTTATTATGTAAAGTGGACTAGCTTGGCCTTCTCAATGGCCCATTAACAGTGGGGGTGGGCAGGAAGCTACAGGCAACTATTATGCCTTTTGAAAAATGTTTCTTTTCATATCCAGAGAAATATTCTGCCTTTTCAATATTTCCTAGGATATTTCATTTTTCTGGGAGAGGGCTGGATGATAACTTCCCTCCATTATCTTGGAAAAAGGAGATGTTGAGTATTTCTCCAAATTAAAACAGGGAAGGAACATCCATTGTCTTGGAAAGAGGAGATGGTGATTATTTGTCCAACTTAGGACAGGAAAGGAACCTCCTTTACCTTGGAAAAAAGGAGATGGTGAGTATTAAATAACTTAAAACAGGACAGGGACTATTTTATCTTGGAAAAAGGAGGTGGTGAGTATGGAAAGGAACCTCCATTGTCTTGGAAAAAGGAGGTGGTGAGTATTTGTCCAATTTAAAACAGGAAAGGAACCTCCATTATCTTGGAAAAAAGGAGATGGTGAGTATTTGTCCAATTTAAAACAGGAAAGGAACCTCCATTGTCTTGAAAAAAGGAGAAGGTGAGTATTAAACAATTTAGAACAGGAAACAACCCTCCATTGTCTTGGAAAAAGGAGTGTATGGGGATTCCTTTTCAGGAAAGGTACCCAAATTAATTCGGAGAAATGAGAGGAGTAGTAAACTATGTGGGGATTCTTTTATGGAAAAGCTACGCAAATTAATTTGGACTAATGAGAAAAAATAGGTGAGTATTTGGGAATTCTTTTACAGAAAAGCTACCCAAATTAAATTGGAGAAATGAGAACGAATAGGTGAGTATGTGGGGATTCCTTTTCAGGAAAGGTACCCAAATTAATTTGGAGAAATGAGAAGGAATAGTCGAGTATGTGGGGATTCTTTTACAGAAAAGCTATCCAAATTTATTTGGACAAATGAGAAAAAATAGGTGAGTATTTGGGGATTCTTTTACAGAAAAACTACCCAAATTAAACTGAACAAATGAGTAGGAATAGGTGAGTATTTAGGGATTCCTTTTCAGGAAAGGTACCCAAATTAATATGGAAAATGAGGAGAAGGAGGTGAGTATGTGGGGATTCCTTTTCAGGAAAGGTACCCAAATTAATTTGGAGAAATGAGAAGGGGGAGGTGAGTGTGTGGGGATTCCTTTTCAGAAAAGGTACCCCAAATTAATTTGGAGAATTAGGAGGAGGTGAGAAAGTGGGGATTCCTTGTCAGGAAAGGTACCCAAACTAATTTGGAGAAATGAGAAGGAGGATGTGAGTATTTGGGGATTCCTTTTCAGGAAAGATACCCAAATTAATTTGGAGAAATGGGAAGAAGGAGGTGAGTATTTGGGGATTCCTTTTCAGGAAATTAATTAATTTGGAGAATTAGGAGGTGGTGAGTATTTGGGGATTCCTTTTCAGGAAAGGTACCCGAAATTAATTTGGAATAAGGAGAATGAATCGGTGAGTATTTGGGGACTCCTTTTCAGGAAAGGTACCCAAACTAATTTGGAGAAATGAGAAGGAGGAGGTGAGTATTTGGGGATTCCTTTTCAGGAAAGGTACCCAAACTAATTTGGAGAAATGAGAAGGAGGAGGTGAGTAAGTGGGGACTCCTTTTCAAGAAAGGTAACCAAATTAATTTGGAGAAATGGGAAGGAGGAGGTGAGTATGTGGAGATTCCTTTCCAGGAAAGGTACCCAAATTAATTTGGACTAATGAGAAGGAATAGTCAAGTATGTGGGGATTCTTTTACAGAAAAGCTACCGAAATTCATTTGGGCAAATGAGAAAAAAAAGGTGAGTATTTGGAGATACTTTTAGAGAAAAACTACCCAAATTAAATCGAACAAATGAGAAGGAATAGGTGAGTGTTTGGGGACTCCTTTTCAGGAAAGGGACCCAAAAATATTTGGAGAAATGAGAAGGAGGAGGTGAGTATGTGGGGATTCCTTTTCAGGAAATTTACCCAAGTTAACTTGGAGAAATAAAAAGGAGGAGATGAGTATGTGGGGATTCCTTTTCAGGAAAGGTACCCCAAATTAATTTGGAATAAGGAGAAGGAGGAGGTGAGTATTTGGGGATTCCTTTTCAGGAAAGGGACCCAAATTAAATTGAAGAAATGAGAAAAAATAGGTGAGTATTTGGAGATTTTTTTACAGAAAAACTACCGAAATTAAATCGAACAAATGAGAAGGAATAGGTGAGTATTTGGGGACTCCTTTTTAGGAAAGGTACCCGAAATTAATTTGGAATAAGGAAAAGGTGAGTATGTGGGGATACCTTTTCAGGAAAGGTACCCCAAATTAATTTGGAGAAATGAGAAGGAGGAGGTGAGTATTTGGGGATTCCTTTTCAGCAAAGGTACCTGAATTTAATTTTGAGAAATGAGAAGGAATAGTCGAGTATTTGGATATTCTTTTACAGAAAAGCTACCCAAATTTATTTGGCGAAATGAGAAAAAATAGGTGAGTATATGGGGATTCCTTTACAGAAAAGCTACCCAAATTAATTTGGCGAAATGAGAAGGAGGAGGTGAGTATGTGGGGATTCCTTTTCAGGAAAGGTAGAAAAATTAATTTGGACTAATGAGAAGGAATAGTCGAGTATTTGGGTATTCTTTTAGGGAAAAGCTACCCAAATTTATTTGGACAAATGAGAAAAAAATTGTTGAGTATTTGGGGATTCTTTTACAGAAAAACTACCCAAATTAAATTGAACAATTGAGAAGGAATTGGTGAGTATTTGGGGACTCCTTTTCAGGAAAGGTACCCAAAATTAATTTGGAGAAATGAGAAGGAGGAGGTGAGTATGTGGGGATTCCTTTTCAGGAAAGGTGCCAACAATTAATTTGGAGAAATGGGAAGGAGGAGGTGAGTATGTGGGGATTCTTTTACAGTAAAGCTACCCAAATTTATTTGGACAAATGAGAAAACATAGGTGAGTATTTGTGGATTATTTTATAGAAAAGCTACCCAAATTAAATTGAACAAATGAGAACGAATAGGTGAGTATGTGGGGATTCCTTTTCAGGAAAGGTACCCAAATTAAATCGAACAAATGAGAAGGAATAGGTGAGTATTTGGGGTCTCCCTTTCAGGAAAGGTACCCAAATTAATTTGGAGAAATGAGAAGGAGGAGGTGAGTATTTGGGGATTCCTTTTCAGGAAAGATATCTCAAATTAATTTGGAGAAATGGGAAGGAGGAGATGAGTATGTGGGGATTCATTTTCAGGAAAGTTATCCAAATTAATTTGGAGAAATGGGAAGGAGGTGAGTATGTGGGGATTCCTTCTCAGGAAAGGTACCTAAATTAATTTGGAGTAATGAGAAGGAGGAGGTGAGTATGTGGGGATTCCTTTTCAGGAAAGGTACAAAAATTAATTTGGACTAATGAGAAGGAATAGTCGAGTATTTGGAGATTTCTTTTAGAGAAAAGCTACCCAAATTTATTTGGACATATGAAAAAAAATAGGTGAGTATTTAGGGATTCTTTTACAGAAACGTACCCAAATTAAATTTAACAAATGAGAAGGAATAGGTGAGTATTTGGGGATTCTTTTACAGAAAAACTACCCAAATTAAATTGAACAAATGAGAAGGAATAGGTGAGTATTTGGGGACTCCTTTTCAGAAAACGTTCCCAAAATTAATTTGGAGAAATGAGAAGTAGGAAGTGAATTTGTGGGGATTCCTTTTCAGGAAAGGTACCTAAAATTAATTTGGAGAAATGAGAAGGAATAGGTGAGTATTTGGGGATTCTTTTACAGGAAAACTCCCCAAATTAAATTGGAGAAATGAGAAGGAATAGGTGAGTATTTAGGGATTCCTTTTCAGGAAAGGTACCCTAATTACTATGGAAAAATGAGGAGAAGGAGGTGAGTAAGTGGGGTTTCATTTTCAGGAAAGGTACCCAAAATTAATTGGAGAAATGAGAAGGAGGAGGTGAGTATGTGGGGATTCTCCAGTGCACTTCTCGGAGAGTCCAATGCCGGGGTTAACACAGCCTATCTGCCCTTGGACTGAGTGATGTTTTTAGTTGAGCACGCCTCCCTTTGCCTCTGCTTTCCCAGTTCGAAAACTCAGTCCGCCGGTTAGGACTGTTTTTGGGAGAACTCCAGTCTAAGGTTAGATAGGCTGGAAAGTTTCCCACTTTGGACCATGTTTGGCTTCTCAGATAGAGAAAATTACATCTACTGTAAGAACTGTCAAATTTGTCTCCATTGAGACTTCTGTCGCTTTAAAAGGGCTACCGGGCTTTCTATGCTGCTGCTGGTCGCAAGCGCTCCAGAGGATCGAGAAAGCTCGCCCAGCGGATGCTGGTGAGCGGCAGGAGCGGCTAGTGGGGTGAGCGATTTCCCCAGCCAGGACAGCCAGGCGAAAAGAAGCCCCAGAGAAGGCTCTGAAGCCTGCAGGCCGTATTGCTAGGGATCCCTCAGCTGCTCCATTCTGCCAGGCAACAGCGGCGACGATTGGAACCTTCGCGCGCTTTTCTGGGCTGTGAGGCTGGAAAGAGCGGGAAGCGGCTGCGCACGCACCTGCCGCCATTTTGGATCGCTCCAAATTGCTGTGAAGAGCGGCGAGAGCACAGATTGTGCGAGGAAGGCTGCTAGTGAGAGGCAGGAGAAGCGAAGAGCCAGGCAGCCCAAGTGGAGCCACAGCCAGCCCTCAGCGACAGCAAAACGCCACAGGGAGGCTGGGGACTAGCCTGGGGAGCCAGCTAGTCTCTCCCTCCTGAGAGGAAGATAAATCTCGGGGAACCGAGGGCCGTGGGAGGAAGGAATCCGACCCCCAGGCGGCCCTTCCCTCCTCCTGAAGATTCTGCCAGCGCATTTGAGCCTCAACGGCCAGCGCGTGCCCATCCCAGCTCCAGCTATCTCCCAGGCCTTGTGGGGACCTGAAATGGCAGAGGAATGCAGGGAGGCCTTAGGGGAACAGGCAGGGCCCTCCAGCAAACGCAGCAAGCTGGATCCCTCTGTGAAAAAAGGCAAAGGGCACAAGGGCTCACTTGAAAGGTCTTCACCGAGAGCCACAGTGGATCCCAGGGAGGTTTCCAGGCCCCATCAGCCAGAACCTAGCCCAGGCCATCGCAGCCGGGAGGCAGCTTCCCCTGATCGTGAGGCCCAATCCCCCGGGGACAGTGAATTCTTGTCCGGGGATGACTACAGGTCCAGGGATCCGTCTCCAGAAGCGTCTTGGGGGTACCCCGACTCCCCTAGCTCCTCCATTGGAGAGGAACGCGATTCTGTCCAGGATTCCCAGTGTGGGAAGGGTGAATCCAGCTCAGGCAGGCCTAGCCATCGCAGACCCAGTAAGCAGAAACTGAAGAGGGGAAAAAGCCCTGCTCTTTCTGATGAAATGAGGGAGGTGATTTCCTTAGCCATTTCCCAAGGGATAGCTGAGGGCATTAAGCGCAGGGGCTCTCGCAAGGGCAAGGCCCCAAAGGAGAAACGCAAGCCTGAGGCCTCCACTTCCAAGGAGCCTGTATCCTCCTCTCCATCCTCCAGCCCATCTCACTCTGGGCTTTCCAGTTCTGAGCAGGAAGAAGGGGAAATTTTCGTGCTTTCTGAAGACGAAAACCCTGCCCCTGACAAACCAGCATTCACTGGCCTGTTTAAGCCGTCATTATTCAGTGTGGCACAAGGCCATGATGGCTACAGAGTTAGGCCCCACCTCCAGGCCTGAGGCCTCTCAAGCTTCCACTTCCAGGGATCATAAGCACGGTTTATTCAAAGAAACAATAGAAACCTCTGAGGTTATCCCTGTGCCTGACCTCTTCATGGACGCTGTGCATTTCTCATTTGGAGAAATGAGAAGGAGGAGGTGAGTATGTGGGGATTCCTTTGCAGGAAAGCTACCCAAATTAATTTGGAGAAATGAGGAGGAGGAGGTGAGTATGTTGGGATTCCTTTTCAGGAGGTTTAGCCAAATTAATTTGGAGAAATGAGAAGGAGGAGGTGAGTTTGTGGGGATTCCTTTTAAGGAAAGGTACCCAAATTAATTTGACCAATGAGAAGGAATAGTTTAGTATTGCGGATTCTTTTACAGAAAAGCTAGCCAAACTTATTTGGACAAATGAGAAAAAATAGATGAGTATGTGGGTATTCTTTTACAGAAAAGCTACCCAAATTAAATTGAACGAATGAGAAAGAATAGGTGAGTATATTGGGACTCCTTTTCAGAAAAGGTACCCAAATTAATTTGGAGAATTGAGAAGGAGGAGGTCATTTTTTCATTTTTTTTTCATTTATTGAACATTTATAGGCCGCCCTTTTCCCTGAAGGGACTCAGGGCGGCTTACAACAATGGGGGGAGGGGGGTGCAGGACAAGACATAAAAGATAAATGTGAATAAAAAAAAATTAACCATAAAACACAACATTCACTCAGCATTCGGTGGGCTGAGAGTAAATCCTATCCCCAGGCCTGACGGGATAGCCAGATCTTGAGGGCTGTGCGGAAGGCCTGGACTGTGGTGAGGGTACGGATCTCCACGGGGAGGTTGTTCCATAGCGTCGGAGCTGCAACTGAGAAGGCTCTCCTCCGCGTAGTCGCCAGTCGGCACTGACTGGCGGATGGAATTCGGAGGAGGCCTACCCTGTGCGATCTGATGGGACGCAGGGAGGTAATTGGCAGAAGGCGGTCTCTCAGATAGCCAGATCCACTACCATGGAGCGCTTTATAGGTGGTAAGTAGAACCTTGAAGTGCACCCGACGATCAACAGGTAGCCAGCGCAGCTCACGGAGGATCGGTGTTATATGGGCGAACCGTGGTGCGCCCATGATCACTCGCGCGGCCGCGTTCTGGACTAGCTGAAGTCGCCGGATGCTCTTCAAGGGCAGCCCCATGTAGAGCACATTGCAGTATTCCAGCCTAGAGATCACAAGGGCTCGAGTGACTGTTGTGAGAGCCTCCCGGTTCAGGTAGGGCCGCAACTGGCGCACCAGGCGAACCTGGGCAAATGCCCCCCTGGTCACAGCTGACAAATAGTGGTCAAAACTCAGCTGTGGATCCAGGAGGACTCCCAAGTTGCGGACCCTGTCTGAGGGGTATAAATTTTGCCCCCCCAGCCTGATTGATGGAACGTTAGCCGAATTTTTGGGAGGGAAACACAACAGCCACTCGGTCTTTTCCGGGTTGAGCACCAGTTTGTTAGCTCTCATCCAGTCTTTAACAGCCTCAAGGCCAAGTTTTGCCAAGCCTTAACTTCAAAATAAAAGGGGAACTCAGCCTCTTTACTTAAAGCTGCATATTCAGGCAATAGAGTTTTATTAACTGCAGGCAGATAAATTTTGAAATGGCTTCAAAACCAAATATTAACTTGAAGTTGTAAATTTTTTTCTTATTACTATTCAAAATACCAGCTTCAATTTTGTAAAAGGCTTTCTTATCCAGCTGCGTTACAAGATGGCGATTTTATAGCTTCTGCGTTTGATATATGACACACTCAATCAGCTCTATTCTCCTGAAGACTTCTCCTTATTAACTGTTAAAAGTCTATAAATAGTATCCCATTTAAAACCGAGGGGAGCAGAGACTTTGTTTGTTTGTGCGTTTTTTATAATGGCTCCCAAATCGAAGCAGTCTAAGCGTTTCCTTAATAATACATCTCAAGAAATTGTTACCAAATCGCTGCCCTTGCCTCCCACGCCCTCTACTGGAGATCTCTTAACGCAAGAATTTCTTTTTGAAACCCTTAAAGAGTTCAGACAGGAAATTAAACAACTTTTATCAGACTTATATGATAAACTGGACGCCAAGATTGCTCAAACAAGGGAAGATACGATCAGAGTTATGACTGTTATGACAGACTATGTTTCTGAAATGGAGGACAAATTGGAACTTTTGGAAAAAACTAATTCTAATTTGACATCTAAAATTCAAACGTTACAACAGGAAGTTGAAAATGCTCAAAAACAACTCGTTATGATAAATTACAATAAGACTGCGTTTGCAATAAGAGTCAGAGGATTGCGTGAAAAGGAACAGGAGAATTTGAAACAGACCTTTTTTGAAGCTTTCAGACGTTCGGTGGGAAGTCCGGGATTTAACTTTGATTGGCAGATTCAAAAAATTTATCGCCAAAACTCGTGTGTAGCAAAGCAACGACAGCTTCCGAGGGACATAATTATATATTTCACCACAAGAGAATCCAGAAATGCGATAATACAGAAGTTCTACAATAACAGACTGCGAATCGATGGACAGGACTTGATTGTTTTTAAAGAAATACCATCTCAAATATTAAGAGCAAGGAGAGACTACACTTTCTTAACTGAAAAACTCAGAGATTCTCAGATACAATATAAATGGGAAGTGCCATCTGGTATCACAGTCACATTTGAGAACCAAAAATATCGTCTCAATTCTGTTTGCGAAGCCCGAGATTTTTACTACAAAACTCTGAAGGCGGGACTTCCTGATTCACCCGGACTTGGAGAAAGACAAGGAGAAGGAGAAGATAAGCAGCGGGACATGTGGCTACAAGGCGGAGGGTGTTGCTTTCCCCTTCCGGAAGGGCAGAAGAGTAAAGAATAAAGATCCAGCTATGCCTTTAAAATCTTCTTAAATTTTTAATCTGAATAAAATTTCAGGACTCCTGTCTGGTATAAAATGACAAAGCTGTATACCGATGAAGAGATATTGAGACTGAAAGAAGCGGTGCTGAATTTGGACATATATTGTATGGGACTTATATAAGACTTGTTTGAATCTTAATTTAAACTGCGCATGATCTATTCTTTGGGGCGAGGAGAGCGGAGATCATAGTTTTCTTGGATTGTGGTTTGGGATGAATGGAGTCGGGTGCGTGGGGTAGATGGAAGGGTAGTGAAAGTTCAATTAGATTACCTTGATCCAGAATGTAAGCTGATTTTTGTATAAATTGTTATTTGAATACAAGGTTAAGAAAGATTATCTGGAGAGTCTACACGAGGGTGGAGTAAATATGAGAGGAGCAATGGATGAGGATAAAATATATATGCAGACACGGGTAAAGGCAGAATGGGAGGTATAGAATTTATATGCGGAAGCAGGTAAAGACATTGTTTAAGATTTTAAAAATAATGAGAAGCTGAGTTTAATGTTAGAGGGTATATTGACTTCTCTTTCTTGGGGGGGGGGTTCCCCCCCCTTTTTTCTTTTTCTTTTTATTATTATTTTCTTTTTTCTTTATTTTTTATTATTTTTTATTATTTTGTAACTTCTAATCTATTTGGTTTCAATATACTCCAGACTTTGCTTGATAAAGAACGATGCCGGGAATGGGACCTGGGAAGTCGGAAGGGGGTCAGGGATGGGGGTTCAGGGGGTGGGTGGGGGGAGGGTGGAAACATAGACTCAATTTTCAGAACAATGAATGCACTTGGATACTGTTGCTTTTTTTTCTTTTTTTCTTTTCTTCTTTCTTTTCCTTTTATTTTTCTTTTGTTTTAGTACAAAACAAATAGACCAATGAATACTAGAAATACACCGAAGTGAGGTGTAGAGGGAAAGAAGAGGGGGGAATTAAGAGGGAGTGAGAAGGGAATGTAAGGAGGGTGAGATGGTGGGAAGGGGAGAAAGGAATGGCTGAGGGGGAGGGGAAGTAGAAGAGGGGATTGTTGGAAGGGAGAAATGAAAGTTGGAGGGGTAGAAGGAAGGGTGTATGTAGGATAGAAGTGTTATGAGTTGTTTATTGCTTCTTTTTTTTTTAACTGCACAGTATTTAAGTGATTGTATAAAGGAAAATGAAAATGTAATAAAAGAATCTTTGAGTAACAGCCTCAAGGCCCCGGTTCATCACGTCCACCGCTTCATTGAGTTGGCACGGGGCGGACAGATACAACTGTGTATCGTCCGCATATTGGTGGTACTTAATCCCGTGCCTCCGAATGATCTCGCCCAGCGGTTTCATGTATATGTTGAATAGCAGGGGGGACAGAACCGAACCCTGCGGCACCCCATAGGTTAGGGGCCTCGGGGACGATCTCTCCCTCCCCACCAACACCGACTGCGACCTGTCCGAGAGGTAGGCACTGTAAAACAGTGCCGCCCCCACCCCCACCTCCCGCAGTCGTCGCAGAAGGATACCATGGTCGATGGTATCGAAAGCCGCTGAGAGGTCAAGGAGAACCAGGATGGACGCATAGCCTCCATCTCTGGCTCTCCAGAGATCATCGGTCAATGCGACCAAAGCGGTTTCTGTGGGCCTGAAGCCAGACTGGAAGGGGTCAAGATAGTTAGCTTCCTCCAAGGTACGCTAAAGCTGTAAGGCCACCACCTTCTCAACAACCTTCCCCACAAAGGGGAGGTTGGAGACTGGACGGTAGTTATTAAGAACTGCTGGATCCAAGGACGGTTTCTTCAGGAGGGGCCTCACCACCGCCGCCTTAAGCGCGGTGGGGAGGTGTCCCTCCTGAAGAGAGGCGGTAACAACCGCCTGGATCCAGCCTCGTGTCACCTCTCTGCTGTTGGCAACCAGCCAAGAGGGACACGGGTCCAGTATACAGGTGGAGGCACTCACAGCTCGCATAGCCTTGTCCACATCCCCGGAGGCAACATCCTGAAACTCAACCCAGAGATGGTCTGCCAAGTCATTCCCTTGTGTCTCGGCTGGATCTGCAAGAGTGGAGTCCAGTTCCGATCGAAACCGAGCAACTTTGTCCGCCAAGAACTGACCATACTCCTCAGCCTTGCCCTGCAGGGGGTTCCCCGTCTCCCTCCTATTTAGGAGGGAGCGGGTTATCCTAAACAGGGCGGCTGGGCGGGACTCGGCGGATGCTACCAAGGAGGCAATGTGTGATCTTTTGGCAGTTCTCAATGCCCGAATATACTCCTTGGTGCAAGCTGTCAACAGTGCTCGGTTCGATACGGAGGTGAGTATATTGGGATTCCTTTTCAGGAAATATACCTCAAATTAATTTGGAGAAATGGGAAGGAGATGAGTATTTGGGGATTCCTTTTCAGGAACGATACCCAAATTAATTTGGACCAATGAGAAGGAATAGTCGAGTATTTGGAGATTCTTTTACAGAAAAGCTATGTTTGCAGAGTTTCTGACAAGAAATCCAAAGACGAGGTTCGGAGTAGAAGAATAAAGTTTCTTTTATTGAAAATCTCTCTGGATCAACGGTTTGCAAAGCGTGGTGGACTCCTCATGTACTTCCCAAAGTTACAAGAAAGAGCCACACCCACTACAAAGGCGAGGCAGCAGTTATACCCTCCCATATCAGCTAGCCTGATCGGGGCGATTACAAACCAATCAGCAACAATAACGCCCTAACTATTACCTTATATAGAATTATGACGTTTAACCAATCAACTTCTAACATTATATTTCTTTAACCAATCAAATGATTACACATTTTCTTTTCTAAAACTCCCTCTTTGGCTCCCTCTAGTGGTCATACAAAATATTAATTCTTTTTCAATTTATTCCATCAATTCCCCCATCTCTTATTTGGCAATTTCCTTAATATTTTCCCTTATTTCTTTCAACCTTTCTCTTTCTGTTACTGTACTTTCCATAGGGAATGTTTCCATACTTTCCAATAATTGGATCTGATCCCCAATTTCTTTTAATACCATTATTGACTTTTCATGTTGCTGAGCTTTTATTATGCTTTCCACAGTGGAGGTGACAACATTTCTTATTATGGGAATTAAACATGGCAGCATCATTAATCCAATAAAAATTATACCAACCATGAACAATGCTTGTTTCCAATTTCTAAAAATGCCCCCTAAAAAGCCCCCTCCATCCAAATTGAATCCCCGCTATATCTGGTCATGATTATAAGTTAATTGCCGCATCTCTGCAGTTAACTGCTTCACAACGGCCCCAGTTTCATCAATTTGTAAACAACAGTTAGATAGATTAAATTTCCCACATACACCCCCTTCCTTGGCTAACAAATAGTCTAATGCTAAACGGTTTTGATATACTGTAGCAGTAGACAAAATATTAAGAGCTTTATCAATTCGTTGGCCAGCCAAATCTAATACTGCTTGGAGACGAATAATTCTATTTATCATATAAATGGGTGTACGGTACCCATAAGTCCCATCCTCTGCCCACGTTGCTCTACCATATGTACATATAATTCTTTCTGAGCTCCAAACATCACTATTTTCAAATTTCATGAAATCACTACAAAGAAAGTTGGAAAAGACCGAGTTAGATTCTAACTCTCGTCTTCTGCTCTGAGAACCAACCTTTTCATACAACGGGACCCCTAACACCTGTCGGGCTTTCATAGGCAACAGGAAAAATGATGGTTTGATCCATCCTAAAATACAAGAACCATACCAATTTTTGGGCAGAGTTTCATATGCTAATTTTCCACAAATCCAATACATAGCATTAGGTGCTTTCCACATATCATCAATAGAAGAAGAATTCAAATAGCTCAAATTAGTCATATTAAAACGTAGGGGTTGAGTATTATTAGCCGGAGAAGACCAAATACTATAGTCAGGACTCCATGTTCCCAGACAAATTAAATTCCCAACATGAATAGATCCATTCCTAACAAAGCAATTTCTCCCTACCAGGCTGGTGGACAGAGTCCACACAATTCCAGTGAAGTCTTTTCTTGCTGTGATATTACCGGCATACGAAAGGTTATTATATGTCATCGGATCAGCCTCCAGAGCCTCCCATGGCCATTGCTCTCCCATGTTAGTCCCTCCACAAACAAAACAGTTTTTAACAGTCAAGGTTGTAGCCACTTGCTCAGCCATCTCTATAAACAAATTATTAGCCTTGGTATTTATTGGTAAGGGGTCATCTAATTTCCGTAGAGTATCATACACAGACCACCCAAGGGATTTTATTTCTCCATCTTTTATCCTCTCAACTTTAACAGTTAGATATGTCTCTGGATCCGACCCTTGTCCGTCAATGCCAAAACCATACGTCACCATGGGTGGAGTGTCACGGGACATTTCTAATTGGATCATATTCCCGACACCCCTTCGGAAGGAAGTTACATAAGGGCACCCCTCATAACCGCCCCCTGTGTGATCACAAACATATTTCCATCTGGAGCACTGGGTGGTGCCTCCACAAGGAATCCAAGTATTAGGATTACCATAAGCCAGTTAATAGTAGTTTCACACAAGTATTTATGATTAGCTTTATAACTATTAGTCCAAGCCTGGTCTCCACAAGGCACTCCATTGCCCCTCTTAGTGGCAGTACATGCATCAAACACCAGAATCAGGAGTTGTTTTCCCTGCTGCAACTGTACAGTATAATTAAGGAAGTACAGCTTACCCTCTCCCTCAGGATCCTTCCTAATACCCGTCTTGGGCAAGCCTGTCCATAAAGTAACGTTGAGACGAACTGGAGTATTGGGATTATAACATACAGTTTTTCCCTGTAGAGTACACAGACTGTACATCGTTTTGTTATA
Organism: Thamnophis sirtalis; assembly: GCF_051295495.1. Classification (NCBI taxonomy): domain Eukaryota; kingdom Metazoa; phylum Chordata; class Lepidosauria; order Squamata; family Natricidae; genus Thamnophis; species Thamnophis sirtalis. The sequence continues at coordinate 848,129 of NW_028261398.1, read as the reverse complement.
AAGGCAATCCATTTTAGTAGGTTTACATCCCTGGGGTGGATGCGTATGATATACTAAGGTGTTGATAGTCCGTTCACCCACCTTAGCCTTGGTAATGCAGGGTGAACAGTCCTCTGACTCAACCTTGATTACGGCAGTTGGAGCCCTTTTATCTCGGGAGGGGCTTTTATTGTAACTGCTGGGTTCCCATAATACTTCACACAACCCACTCCATCCTAATTGTATGTTTTGACTCTTATTATTATTACAAAGAAATATATATCTTCAGGGCTTCCTTCTGAAGTTTTGCAGCTACTAGACCATAAAATTTTATCAATCCAATAACACCTTGGGTCTCCATTATCTAAATCTTTCTTAGTTGTACTCTTACATATTTCGAAAATTCCTTTTCTCCACCCATCATTTTGATTCTTACATGACCAGGCCAATCCTCTCTTAGTTTGTTTTGCTGTTACTTCTAATGTTAGATTGCATCCCTCATGTGTCGTTTTCCAATATTGGAATTCTCCTTTTTGTAATCCTCCTCCTTTTATACAAATGGTGTTTACGGGTGGGTTTATGAATCTCTTCGCATGATGGTAAAAACTTATCTCTCTTTTTGAGCGATTCTGTTTAGAGGGAGGTCCATAGAAATCCTCTACTATTCCCTCCTTATTTTGATACTCATATTCACATGCTCCCCACACCACCAAAAGTAACACACCCATCATTATTGTCATGCCTAGAAAATGCAACAGGAAATGCTTGCAAGATGACTGAGGAGCCCAATAGTCCCAAAATCCCGCTTCCTGCCCGGGTAACGGTCCTCTGATGAAAGGGCATCGTGGTTTCATCTTCTATAGGCCTAGGCGGCGTGATAATTGTCAGAAAAGGGATTATCGAGCACTCTCTGTACTGTTGGGGTAATACGGAGGTCTGTGGTGAGAGCAGTTGGAAATAGACCCGGATAATAAAAATATTTCTCCAGGTATTGTTCAATCAATACAATGTCACAGGGGATCCGGCAGTGGGTACAAAGTACACAGTCAATACAATGGGAACAACAGCAAGCTTCACATGGACAGGAACAGAACCAACACATTGGTCACAAACCAGGAACTCACGGGCCTTTTCCTTTAGAAAAATTACTGCTTTCTCAACACCAACTTCAATGGCTCCTTCTGAAAGGCCTTCCAAGTTTCCGACTCCTCCAAGTTGGCTCTCTTCGCTCTGGTGTAGTGGGTCCAGCCTTTTTCTTTCGTCCGGATGGCAGTGTCTGTGGTCAGCAACACCAGGAATGGTCCATCCCACTTTGGCTTTAAGGAATCATCCTTCCAAGTCTTTATCCACACCTGGTCTCCCACTTCAATGGAATGTACTTTGAAGCTCAATGGAGGAGTCTGTATTAAATAGCCCGCTTTTCTGAAAGAATCAAAAGTCTGGGACAGTATTTGCAAGTATTGTATCAACCCTTTGTCTTTGCTAGGTAAATTCCCCATTCGTATCCCAGCATTCCTTAGTGGCATCCCAAATAACATTTCATAAGGTGAGATTCCCACATCCCTCCTGGGTTGTGTTCTTATTCTAAATAAAGCTATTGGCAAAGCTTTTGTCCAATTCATTCCTGTCTCCAAATACAATTTTGTCAACATTGTTTTAATCTTTCCATTCATATTTTCCCCCTTCCCACTAGAGGGCGGATGCCATGGACTGTGTAGGTCCCATTTTATTCCCAATACATTAGCCACTCCTTGAGTAATTTTTCCCGTGAAGTGTCTTCCCTGGTCACTATCAACTCTCTGAACAATCCCATACCTTGGTATAATATGTTCTAATAATAGTCTAACAACAGTTCTAGCAGTTTCATCAAAACAAGGGTAGGCTTCTAACCATCCTGTCAGATGATCTATAATAACCAACAAATATTTATATCTTCCCACTTGTGGCATTTCAGTGAAGTCTATTTGTATATTTTGGAAAGGATAGAGCGCTAAAGGCCTCCCTCCCTTTTGTTTTTCCCTTACTTGATTTCTATTTACCCTTTGACAAATTATACATTTTTGAGTTACTTGTTGTGCTGCAGTATAGACTTTTACTCCTGCATATTTTTTTAATACTTCATCAATCAAAGCCTGAGTTCCCCAATGACTCCCCTCATGTAGTCTTTCAAAGATTTGTCTCATGAGGGAGTAATTGAGAATTTGTCTCCCATCTGGTAACCACCATTTTCCATCTTCATCTTTTGTTCCCCCTATCTGTTTAATTTTGTTTTCCTCTCATAAAAAATTGGTATCTCCTTCATTTCAAATACATGGGGAATCATAATCTTGATTTGTTCAACGACTTCATTCATACCAGCCTCTTTAGCTTCCTGGTCTGCCAACCTGTTTCCCTTTTTCTCAACCTCATCTCCTTTTTGGTGCGCTCTCAAATGCACTACAGCAATTTTATGGGGCAAAACAAGGGCTGATAACACCTCCTCTATTAGTTGCTGGTGTATCAGGTCCTTTCCCTGGCTTGTCACATATCCTCTTTCCTTCCAAATCTTCCCAAAAGTTTGCACCACTCCAAACGCATATTTAGAGTCGGTGTAAATCGTTAAATTTGATTTTTCCCCCAATATGAGAGCTCTTTTCAAGGCATACAATTCGGCTGCCTGTGCAGACCAATGGTTTGGCAATCTCCCCCCTTCCAGAAGAGCCCATGTGCCCTCCTGGATTATAGCATATCCATTTTGTCTTTTCCCTTCTACCACTCGTGAAGAACCATCAATATACCATCTTTCTCCTTTTTCCAAAGGGGTATCCTGTAAATCTGGCCTGATTTTTGTTTCTAAATCTACTATTTCACTACACCAGTGTTCAATTTCTTCACTTTCAGATGAACTGGTTTTATTGAGGAATTGTGCTGGATTCAATGCTGAGTCAGTTGTCAGAACTAGGTCAGCATGATCCAGTAACATTCCCTCATATTTCAACAACCTTGAATCAGTCAACCACCTCCCAGCTTTTTGTCTTAACAATGTTCTCACTTGATGTGGGCTGCTTACAATTAGCGCCCCTCCCATTGTGATTTTCTCACTCTTCTTTACTAATAACGCTACTGCTGCTATTGCTTGTATACATGTGGGCCATCCTTGAGCTACAGGATCAAGGTTTTCGGACAAATATGCTACTGGTTTCTTTTGCCCTGCCCAACTTTGTGTCAAAATTCCCAGGGCTGTCCCTCCTTCCACTGACGCAAAAAGGTGAAACGGTTTCTCTAAATTGGGAAGACTTAAGACTGGGGCACTGACTAACAAGTGCTTAAGTCTCTGAAAGTCCTCATCCAACCCCTCGGTCCACCCAATTTTAAATGGTTTTGTTTGAGTTAACTGTTCATATAATCCTTTTGTCCATTTGGCATAATCCTCTATCCATAACCTACAATATTCAATCAATCCTAAAAACTTTCTCAACTCTTTTTGCGTTTTAGGCCTTGGTTGTTCTATAATCCCTTGAATTCTTTCAGCACTGATCTTCCTTGAGCCCTGACTAATTAAATGTCCCAAATATTTTACTTCTTGTTCTACGAACTGAAGTTTTCCCTTACTTACTCTCAGACCCTGTTGGGCCAAAAAGTTTAGTAAGGCTATTGTTCCTTCCTCGGTATCTATTTTCTTCTTGCCTGACACTAAGAGATCATCTACATATTGGATCATGTTTATTCCTTTTGGTAACTTGAACTTTTCTAAGGTCTGTTCTAATACTTGTCCGAACAAATTTGGAGATTCTGTAAATCCTTGAGGTAACACTGTCCATTGATACTGCTGTTTCCTCCCAGTGAAAGGATTCTCCCACTCAAATGCAAATAGAGCCCTACTGTCTTTGTCCAAAGGACAGGACCAAAAAGCGTCTTTTAAATCTATTACACTAAACCAGCGGTGTTCTACAGGTATTTTGCTCAAAATAGTATAAGGATTTGGGCCTACCGGATGTCTGGTTTCCACTATTTTATTTAAAAGTCTCAGGTCCTGCACCATCCTGTAAGTACCATCTGGTTTTCTCACAGGCAATATAGGGGTATTGTAAGGTGACATAGTCCCTTCCAACAACCCGTCTTTCACCAACTGATCTATCACTGGTTGGAGACCTTTTCTTCCTTCCATCGAAATATTATACTGTCTTTGGCTTACTATCTCACTATTGGGTTTCAATTTTATCTTTAGAGGCTCTATCTCTAATCCATCTCTATTTCCCAGTTGCACCCAAACTAAAGGATCAATCTTTTGCTCTTTCTCTTCTGTTAAAACATAAACTGTTTCACTTTTGTCAAAACTTATTGTAAGTCCTAATGCAGACATCAGATCTCTTCCCATGATGTTAATTCCTGCTTCAGGCACATACAATAATTTTAGAGTCCGGATCTCATTTTTCCCATATCTTATTTTCACTGGTTCTAACTGCTTCACATTAAAAGCTTCCCCTTTTACCCCACTAACTTTGATTTTTGTCTGATTATCAATTTTACCTTCCCTTGGCATCACGCACACAGAGGTGCGAGATGCTCCGGTGTCCACTAAGAAGGTATATTCCTGGGTTCCCACCTCCAAATTTATCAAGGGCTCCCGGCGGGAACTCCTAATGAAGGGCCCCTGACCTCCCTAATAGATATCTTCATCTTCCTCCATCAATCGGTTAATTTGCTCCTCCCCGGCCAGAGCGGGGCATTCTCTCTTAAAATGTCCTGCCTTGCCGCAATGGAAGCAAGTCCCTTTTTCTCCTAGTGTTCCTCCTCTCATCATTCCTCGGATAACTCCGCCTCTACCTCTCATTCCGGACATCCCTGGCCTAACTCTAAATCCGGTGTTGCCTCTCCCTTGTCCACGTGACACCCAGCCCCACCCTCTTCCTCGCTCGGGCTGTGCCTGTATAGCCTCCTTTACTGCGATCGCCATCATTTGGCTTGTCCTCTGTCCGTCCCTTCTCACTTTGTCCTCTTCCCTATTCACATATATTTTCTGTGCTTCCCTTAACAAAACTTCTAAAGATTCTGTAGTCCAATTCTCTCTCTTTTGTAATTTCTTGGCAATGTCTGGCCATGCCTTAGTTACAAACTGAATTTTAACTATCTGCACATTTAGGGCATCGTCAGGATTCGCCCCAGCATACTTCCGCATTCCGTCCTTAAGACGTTGCAAGAACGTAGCTGGTGCTTCTTTCTTTTCCTGCTCTATATTTATAGCTTTAGTCATGTTCTGAGTTTTTGGTATTGCTTCTTTCATTCCTTTTATAATTATTAATCTTAAATCTTGCATGTTTCTTCTTCCCTCTGCTTCATTATTATTCCAGTTTGGTCTTACTAGGGGGTACTTAGCATCTCCTCTGTCTTGATTTCCTCCCGCCACCACAGGGTTCTCTCGTTCCCACACCGCCATCGCAGCTACTCTGAATAAGTTTCTCTCTTCGGGGCTAAACAAGATACCCATTATATTTTGCATTTTTTTCCCAAGTATAGATGTTGGGTCCTAATAGAGAGTCCAATTGATCACTAGCTGTTAATGGATCCTCAATGAAGCTTTTCATTTCCTTTTTAAATGTACGAACCTCCGATGCCCTTAGCGGTTCTTGTACATATGTTATAATTGGGGCCCCTTGGGCATTTACTCCATTCGGGGTCTCTCTTAGAGGAAATTGCTTAACTTGTTCCTCTTCATCTAGTTGGCTCATTAAATTCTCCCTTGCACTATCTAGTTTGTCCCTTGAACATCCTGTTTTCTCGTCAACCCCCGGAGTGTATGGCGTTAGAAAAGGGGTTGGCGGAGTGGGGCAATTAGGAGTCCAAACTGGGTTTTCCCCTCCCTGTGGACTTAATACGGGCATCGGGGGACCGGACCACTGCCCTGGGGTGAGTTGGCTTATTCCTCCCGGCATTTCAGGATATAATGGGGGAGTTACTACATTGGCCGGGTGTGGTGGATTTTGGATATGAATCGGATTATACGGAGGAGGAATATTTTTCAACAAATCCCGTTTTGGGGGTTTCTTCCTCTTCTTCCTGTTCTCCGGGTTTCACCATCAGAATACGTTCTGGTGGCCAAAGATCCGGATTCCAGAGCAGGGCATAATCCAACTCATTGTCCAAACTTTTACACTTTTTCTGTTTCACGTAATCATACAGATTACGGCATTTAAAGAAATTCATAGAGCCGTCCCGCGGCCACTCCACATTATCGTCTTCCCACCATATAAAACAACATAAATTTACCATATCTTCTTTAGTCAATCCTAATCTCAAAATCTCCCGATTATAAGGTGGGGATCCCCATCCGGCCAGCATTTGGCCCAATGGGCCGTTCGGGTCAATTTTAAGCTTAGGATTCTTTCTAATTTTCTTTACACACTGTGTTCCTTTCTCAGCTGAACTTGTATTTCCCCCCATCTCTTATATGGGTAGGTAGCCTTTCCTTGAGTATGTGCGCCTATGTTCCTCCCAGTAACTCTTTTCAATTCCACACGTCACCGTCTCCGGATATTCACAATATCCCCATCACTCACTCCGTCCTGCGGACCTCCCCTGAGATCCCTCAAAAGGACTTCCACCCGGCCCCGTTGCTAGTTCTCACATTCACATACTCTAACCCTGACCGCCCTGGGTCTTGTGTTCTGGTGTTTTCAAAACCAGTACTCACCAGGGTCTGCGCGCAGATGTTACCCGGTCTGTCTTCAGGCTTGCTCCGCACTTTATTCACTCTCCTCCTACTGCTCGTCTATCGCACAATTTTTACGGGCTTCCAAGAGCTACGCAGTCCTCTGGGTGGTTCCCCTCCTTTCAAAAAGAAAAGGGGTGCACCTGAGGAGGAACTCTCAGAGTCCCAACGCAGATTGGATCCCGGACACGAGCCCCCAATTTATTTGCAGAGTTTCTGACAAGAAATCCAAAGACGAGGTTCGGAGTAGAAGAATAAAGTTTCTTTTATTGAAAATCTCTCTGGATCAACGGTTTGCAAAGCGTGGTGGACTCCTCATGTACTTCCCAAAGTTACAAGAAAGAGCCACACCCACTACAAAGGCGAGGCAGCAGTTATACCCTCCCATATCAGCTAGCCTGATCGGGGCGGTTACAAACCAATCAGCAACAATAATGCCCTAACTATTACCTTATATAGAATTATGACGTTTAACCAATCAACTTCTAACATTATATTTCTTTAACCAATCAAATGATTACACATTTTCTTTTCTAAAACTCCCTCTTTGGCTCCCTCTAGTGGTCATACAAAATATTAATTCTTTTTCAATTTATTCCATCAGCTACCCAAATTTATTTGGACAAATGAGAAACAATTGGTGAGTTTTTGGGGATTCTTTTAGAGAAAAGCTACCCAAATTTATTTGGACAAATGAGAAAAAATTGGTGAGTTTTGGGGGATTCTTTTAGATAAAAGCTACCCAAGTTTATTTGGGCAAATGAGAAAAAATAGGTGAGTATTTTGGGATTCTTTTAGAGAAAAGCTACCCAAATTTATTTGCACAAATGAGAAACAATTGGTGAGTTTTGGGGGATTCTTTTAGAGAAAAGCTACCCAAATTTATTTGGACAAATGAGAAACAATTGGTGAGTTTTGGGGGATTCTTTTAGATAAAAGCTACCCAAATTTATTTGAACAAATGAGAAAAAATAGGTACCTGAAATTACTTTGGAGAAAAGAGAAGGAGGAGGTGAGTATGTGGGGATTCCTTTTCAGAAAATTTACCCAAGTTAACTTGGAGAAATGGGAAGGAGGAGGGGAGTATGATTGGGATTCCTTTTCAGGAAAGGTACCCCACATTAATTTGGACCAATGAGAAGGAATAGTTGAGTATTTGGGGATTCTTTTACAGAAAAGCTACCCAAATTTATTTGGACAAATGAGAAAAAATAGGTACCTGAAATTACTTTGGAGAAAAGAGAAGGAGGAGGTGAGTATGTGGGGATTCCTTTTCAGAAAATTTACCCAAGTTAACTTGGAGAAATGGGAAGGAGGAGGGGAGTATGATCGGGATTCCTTTTCAGGAAAGGTACCCCACATTAATTTGGACCAATGAGAAGGAATAGTTGAGTATTTGGGGATTCTTTTACAGAAAAGCTACCCAAATTTATTTGGACAAATGAGAAAAAATTGGTGAGTATTTGGGGATACTTTTACAGAAAAGCTACTCAAATTAGATTGAACAAATGAGAAGGAATAGGTGAGTATTTTGGGACGCCTTTTCAGAAAATGTACCCAAAATTAATTTGGAGAAATGAGAAAAAATTGGTCAGTATGTGGAGATTCCTTTAGAGAAAAGATGCAAAAAAAATCACCTCCAATCCTTTGGCCTTCCCGTAATAATGCATGAATGACCAATAATATTGATTGGTTATCAAGATTTCAGCCCCCCCCCCAAACCCTTACGCTTGTTATGTTCAACAGCTCAATGTCACCTCACCTGTTTTTCACCCCAGATCACAGGTATCTTGCAAGGTGTGCCAGATGTGGGGGTTTTGGGGTTTTTCTTTCAAGGAAGCTATTCTTGTTCCTAATATCCTGGTTAGTGGTTTTAAGGTGCTAACTTTTGTCTCACTGTCAATATGCAGCCCCCCCTTCCTCATAAGTAAGAAACAGTTTTATCTGAGGCAGCTTCCCAGTGACCCCCCCTCTCTTTCCATAGAGAAAAGTAAAAGTTTAAAACTATTTTCCGAGATAGGAACCCCCCCCCCTCCAAACTCCCTCCACTCTCTCTGAAGTGAGAGAGACAGGAAAGGAGCAAAGCTCTTAATTGTCAAGGCAAAGAAATGGAGACAAGAGAAAATGTTTTATCAGCATTCATATTCCTCACTCTCCTGTCCATTCAATCCCCACCTGGGTCCCATCTCCACATGGGACCCTTCCTCTCATCCCCAGGGCCTCATCTGACATCCATTCCATCCTCTGAGTCTTCCCACCCACAACTTCTGAAGGGAAGCCGTTGCATTCATGAATGGAACATGGCATGTTTGGATTGCTCTCAAGGTGCCCCAGAGCCTGAAGGGAGGTGAGATCCAAGAAGAAAAGGACCCTCCAGCCCCCATCTGGCTCAGCCCCCCATTGAATTGCCCCACAGTTTCAGGAATACGTCTGTTCTAGCAGGAAGCTTTCTGCCCACCTGGAAACCCACCCCAAAGTCTGGCCGGAGGGACGAGTCCAAGCCTCCCCCCCCCACTCCTCAGTCCCCTCTGGAGGACTCTGCTGGTCACTTGGGCCTCTGGAGGGGCCACTGCCCAAGGGAGTCGCCCCATGGCCTCCTTGGCTTGGCCTGTGAAGGATCTGGCAGGACTTCCTGGGAGGACTCAGAAGCTTCCATTCCAGGATGCACCATTGACTCAACTGTGGGCTGAATCCCCTTGGATGGACAGGCCGGAATGGGTCAGGAAGGAGGCCCACGGGAAGGGCACGACACCCACCCACACGACACCCGAGGCAGGTTGGTAAGCAAGGAAGGAGCAGAAGGTGGGAGGTTTTCATGAAGAAGGAACTCTTGGGATGATGACGACTCCTGCCTTGGGCAATTGGTGGACTAGAAGACCTCCAAGGTCCCTTCCAGCCCTAGATTCTATGATCTTGGGCCTGGGGGTGGACTAGAAGACCTCCAAGGTCCCTTCCAGACCTACAATTCTATGATTCTATGACAAGCTTGAGCAGGCAGATGGACTAGAAGAGCTCCAAGGTCCCTTCCAGCCCTAGATTCTATGATTCTATGATCTTGGGCATGGGGTGGACTAGAAGACCTCCAAGGTCCCTTCCAGCCCTACAATTCTGATTCTATGATCTTGGGCATGGGCATGGGGGTGGACTAGAAGACCTCCAAGGTCCCGTCCAGCCCTACAATTCTATGATTCTATGACATGCTTGAGCAGGCGGATGGACTAGAAGACCTCCAAGGTCCCTTCCAGCCCTACAATTCTATGATTCCAACTCGCTGGTTTAAGAATTTCTTCTGACTGAGCTTCTGCTCCAGATGTGAAACACGGAGGAGGAAGCAGAACCTTCCACACAGGCAATCCACAACTTATGGCCACTTTGGTAACAACTGTTCACAGTTACGACTGCACTAAAAAAACGAACCTGGAGAGTTTTATAACATTTAAATGTTCAATATATTGTAATAATAAACTTAGGGAAATAATGTTAATATGAATGTGAAAGAATTTGCCAAAAGATGTTGGTACCCAGACGACCCGCGGCAGAAGGAAAGGTGGAATGTTTCTTTTTGTAATTGAAAAAAGAAAATATTTATAAAAAAAGCAGACCTTACAACCAATATGCTTTTTTGAATTCTTTCTTAATTTCTTTCCTTCTTTCCTTCCTTTCTTCCGTCCCTTCTTTCTTTGTGTGTGTGTTTGTGTGGGTTGGTGAACAGGAGCCACTTTAGTCGTGTAAGCCCAATTCTAGGCACACTGTGTTCGTCTCCAGGTTGTTTCTGGGTGCAAATGAAGGCTGGAGACTCTGATTTGCAGATCTAATGACTCCGAGGCCTTTATTTCAGAAAACTCTCCTTTAGGTATCATTTAATGATTGAATTTCTTGGTTTTGCTCTTGAGTTTTCCATAGTCAACAAAGTGACCAACAAAATATTTTTTTTCTATCTATTAGATTTGCCCCTTTTTCAGATTTCTCCTTTACGCTTTCCAAGAAATTATGGACAGGGAACATTATACATTTGCACTTTATTTGTTCATTGCATGTTAAAGAAGAAGAATTATTCAAGTACATATACATAAATATCGTAATGGAGCTTGCCAACAAGGTCATAACTAGGGACGGTCATAAAGAGGGTTGGTCACCTGACCAACCAGAACGTTACTGGGATATTTTAAAGGGCTTTGCTGATGGGTCCCCAGCCAAGGGGGCAGTTTGAGACAGAGGCACGTGGGGCCACGTTTCCCACCTTAGAAAGTATATTTCTGATTTATGAAGCCCCAATGTGGAAGCGGTTTGCCTTTGCTTCTTCCAGGCAGAGTGGAGATCTCTTTGTGGTCTCCTGTCCCTTCCACAGCCAATTGGGCCCATTTCAATTAGAGGCCAGCTGGCAGCTGCCACTCACGGGACACGCTTGGCATGGGATGACCATTCCCAGGATCCTCAACCGGCCTTGGGGCAAAACAGGCCACTGCAGCCCCTGAGCATGTACAGAGTTTATTTGCGCCCCCTGTTCCCAGCCCGCCTTCTCCGGTCGTAGCCATGCTTTGTCCGGAGCTGGGGGGCCTTTTTGGTCTCCTCGGCTGGGACGTCCAGCGGCTCTTGTGCCACGGGGGGCCTCGGGGTCTCCTCTGCTGCAGGGTTGGGGGTCCCTGTGGCCAGAGGGCCTCCTCAATCGCAGGAGATCCGGTCTAGAGGACCCACCGAAGCAGAGCAACTGCAGGAGCCTCTCCAGCTCCTTCTCCAGGGGGCCCAGAGCTCCCCCCGCGGCTGGTCTCCCCCCTTCTCAGCCCCAAAGGGAGGAGGGGTCCTTCCCCCCCCTGCAGGAAAGGGTGGGGGATCCCCTCCTGGGATCCGCTTCTTCCCCCCCCCTTGGGATCCCTGGCTTTCCAGTGGATCCCCCCGTCCCTCCTCGCCTCCCAATGGCCTCCCGGGATCCCCTCGGGCTGAGCTCCGTCCCTTCCAGGGATCCCTTCTGCTGCTTGGCTCCTGGCCCGGCGGTTCTCCTCCTGGGGGTGGCAGGGCCTTTTCCCAGGGGTCGCCCGAGACCCCCGGGGGGAGCCTGGAAGGCTTCGGAGCCTGCGTGCTGCGTCTCCCTGGCAGGAGAAGCCAGGGAAGGGAGGAGGCGGGGCTTCCCTTCTGAGCCTCCCCTTCAGCTCCCCGGGCGAAGCTCCGCCGCCCCCGCCAGGAGCCTCCCGCGCCCAAAGGAGCCGCCCGAAGGGAGGGAGGCTCCTCCCACCGAAGCCCCGCCCTCCCTCCTCCTGTCCGAGTGGCTGGCTGTGGGCGGGGGGCGGGGCGGAAGGAGGGGCCGGAGTGGGGACAGACGCGCAAGCGCAGAGGACGCTGGGAAAGCAACTCCCTCCCAGGACGGCGCTCGGTGGGCGGAGCTACGGAGGCCGAGAGGGACCGTTGCTGAGGCAGAAAACCAGGCGCGGAGAATGAAATAAAAGAAAGGAACGTGGCGGCGAAGGGAAGGCTGGAGCCCAATTTGGCGCTTGGGGGTCACCGCCGCAGGAGGAACTGTGTTGAACGGCATCAGGAAGGCTGAGAACCGAACTGTTCTAGCGGGTCCCTTTCTCTCCTTCGGGGAACGACAAGGAGGAGGTGCCTGGGGAGGAGGAGGCGGGGCTTCGCAGGAAGGAGGGGCTGGGAAATGGAGCGCCTTCACTTTCCGAACCAGAGAGCTGACGGAAGGAGCGGTTCCCTTCGGAGGCGGAGGAACCGGAAGTAAGTAGAGGCTGCTGGGACGGAGGGGCAGCCTGGGAGGGTCTCCTTCGGGTCCTCGGGAGGGGAGGCCTCGGCCTGGGCCTCTCCTGCGGTGAGGGGGACGCCGCCGTGACCCGCCTCTCTTTCTCCCCTGCAGGAGGACGGAGGAGCCCGGCGGGGGAGGGAAGGAAGGAAGCGCCGCCCGAGAGGAGGAGGAGGAGAGCGGGACCCGCGGAGCAGCCCCCGGAGTCCTCGGCCGGGGGGCTCCGGAGCAGCAGGAGGGATGAGCCCAGCGGGAGGCCGGGAAAGGCGGCTGCCTGGAGTGCGATGCGGGGAGGAGGAAACGGGGGGAGACGCCGAGACGGGCCTGGAGGGCGGAGGGTCCTTCGGAAGATCCCGGAATCCCCAAAGGATCCAGGAGGAAGAAGAGAGATATCAGTGCCCGGAATGTGAAAAATTCTTCAAGAGAAATGAGTATCTTCGAAAGCATCTAAAGGTCCATTCAGGAGAAAAACCTCATAAATGTTTGGAGTGTGGAAAGAACTTCAGTCAGAGGAGCGACCTTTATGGACATCAAAGGATCCACACAGGAGAAAAACCTCATAAATGTCTGGAGTGTGGAAAGAGCTTCAGTCAGAGGAGCAGCCTTTATACACATCAAAGAATCCACACAGGAGAAAAACCTCATAAATGTCTGGAATGTGGAAAGAGCTTCAGTCAGAGGAGCGACCTTTATGCACATCAAAGGATCCACACAGGAGAAAAACCTCATAAATGTCTGGAGTGTGGAAAGAGCTTCAGCCTGGGGGACAAACTTTATAGACATCAAAGGATCCACACAGGAGAAAAACCTCATAAATGTCTGGAGTGTGGAAAGAGCTTCAGTCAGAGGAGCAGCCTTTATAGACATCAAAGGATCCACACAGGAGAAAAACCTCATAAATGCCTGGAGTGTGGAAAGAGCTTCAGCCTGGGGGACAAACTTTATAGACATCAAAGGATCCACACAGGAGAAAAACCTCATAAATGTCTGGAGTGTGGAAAGAGCTTCAGTCAGAGGAGCAGCCTTTATAGACATCAAAGGATCCACACAGGAGAAAAACCTCATAAATGCCTGGAGTGTGGAAAGAGCTTCAGCCTGAGGGACAAACTTTATAGACATCAGAGGATCCACACAGGAGAAAAACCTCATAAATGCCTGGAGTGTGGAAAGAGCTTCAGTGAGAGGAGCAACCTTTATACACATCAAAGGATCCACAAAGGAGAAAAACCTCATAAATGTCTGGAGTGTGGAAAGAGCTTCAGTCAGAGGAGCAGCCTTTATGCACATCAAAGGATCCACACAGGAGAAGAACCTCATAAATGTCTGGAGTGTGGAAAGAGCTTCAGTCAGAGGAGCGACCTTTATAGACATCAAAGGATCCACACAGGAGAAAAACCTCATAAATGTCTGGAGTGTGGAAAGAGCTTCAGTCAGAGGAGCAATCTTTATGCACATCAAAGGATCCACACAGGAGAAAAACCTCATAAATGTCTGGAGTGTGGAAAGAGCTTCAGTAAGAGAAGCAACCTTTATACACATCAAAGGATCCACACAGGAGAAAAACCTCATAAATGTCTGGAGAGTGGAAAGAGCTTCAGTGAGAGGAGCAACCTTTATACACATCAAAGGATCCACACAGGAGAAAAACCTCATAAATGTCTGGAGTGTGGAAAGAGCTTCAGTCAGAGGAGCGACCTTTATAGACATCAAAGGATCCACACAGGAGAAAAACCTCATAAATGTCTGGAGTGTGGAAAGAGCTTCAGTCAGAGGAGCCACCTTTATAAACATCAAAGGATCCACACAGGAGAAAAACCTCATAAATGCCTGGAGTGTGGAAAGAGCTTCACTGAGAGGAGCAGCCTTTATAGACATCAAAGGATCCATTCAGGAGAAAAACCTCCGGCCAGTCCCCACATTCAGGAAGGGGGAGGCCGAGGGTCCCTCCTGGGACTGCAGCCGTTCCCTCCCTCCGGGGTCCTCCCCTAGGCAAGGTGGGTTGGGAGGTCTGGGGGGGCAGCCAGGCGAGCAAAAGCTGAAGGGGCCACAGAGTTTTCTGCTCTTTTAATGTTCCCCTCGTTTTGCACTGAAGACCTCAGCTAATCTGATGCTGGAGCCCAGTGAGGCTTAGACCGATGGAGGAAGTTCCCTTCTCAGCTGACACAATAAGAACAAGTCAGCTGCAAGGGACCTTAGAGGTCTTCTAGCCCAACCCTCTGCTCAAGCAGCAGATCTCATCCCGAAGGTGCTTTTTCAGGAGGCAACTGGATTTTCTTTGCGTTCACTTCTCACCCAAGAAATGTCCTCCGTTAATAGGACAGAGCAGAAGGGAATTCTTTATTGGCCAAGTGTGATTGGACACACAAGGAATTTGTCTTTGGTGCATCGCCTCTCACAGTGTACCTGAAGTAAAATAAAAGGCATCCATCAACATACAACACTCGGTGATAGTAGTAAGTTACTAATAAGCAATCAAATCATACTAAGAAAGAAACAGAACCATCTAAATTGTAAAGATACAAGCAACATAGTCATAAGTGGGGAGAGACAGTTACCGAGAAGAGTAAGAAGAAGATAGTAATGCAGTCTTAGGAGGAGGTGTGGGAATTTGTTGTTGAGCAGAGTGATGGCAGGTGGGGGAAACCTGTTCTTGTGTCTAGTTGTCTTGGTGTGCAGTGCCCTATACACCCCAGAGACATTAAGCATGGTAGTCAGCCAGCCCCTCCCCACTTTAGCTGCCTTACCAGCCCCTCCCTCCCCACATCCACCTGCTCCTCCTTTCCAAAAACTGCAGCAGTGGGGGGAAATCCCCTCCAATACTGCCCCCTTCCTGGTTGCAGTTTTCAACCTTTTTGAGCCCTTGGAAACCGTGTGTGTTTGTGTGTGTGTGTGTTTTTCCTCCTACACCCTCTCCCTCTTTGGAAGGGACTCCTGTTGCGGCTGCTGCCTGTGCCACTGTGCCCTGCGACATAGCCCTCCTCCCTGGGTTGGCTCTTCGTTGAGCCATTGGGAGCTTTGGATTTTCATACAGTGTTTTGCCCATCTTCTTCCCCGTTTTATTGTCCTCTCTTGTAAGCCACCCAGAGTCATTGGCAGTTGGGCTCCCCTTTGCTTCTCTCAAACTCTCCCCAATTCAGGCAATCAAGTTCTTTTCGGCTCCACACCAAACTTAGTGCCTGAGTTTGGAGAGTAAGATATGAAAATCCTGCGTGGCTTCATGATGCTGAAGCCCCAAGGACATGACCCTCTTTTGCCCATCTTCCAAATGTTGAGGGCTCCAGCAGCTGAAGATCCAGAAAGAATCCAACTTGAAGAATATCAACATTGCATGATTTCCTGTTTCTTTTTTCTCCCAACAATGAGATACTGATTTCTATTTGGAAATTCACCAGCAGGAGATTCTCCTCCTTAGCTCCTCTTTAACTGCAGACGGTCTCCTTTTGGGCATGAATTCCAAATTCAGATATCCAGGAAGAAAATGTATCCACGCAGTTGCTGTTTAAAGACACACTTGTGTTGTCCCCAATTCGGGTCTGAGCCTGGTGTGGAAGCCAATGATGGACCCAGACAGGAGGGGCAGGTTTTCTGATTGCTTTTTATTGGAGGACTCCAAGGAAAAAGGTTCCTGGTCAAAAGGCCAAGAACAAAGGATTAAGAAAGCTTTATACATTTTCACTAAAGGAGAAGGCGGGACAAGGTGAAATAATAAGAAATATCCTCTAAAAAACACTTTAGCAATAATTCTACCATTTGTTCTGTTGGTCTCTAGCTGTGCCATTCCTAAGCCTTGGCTAACGAAGGCCCCAGGAGTTCTCTAACAGGCGTTTCATTGGCTGCCGGCCATCTCTATTCCTAACTTTTAGCTGAGCTCTGCAAGTTGTCTAATTCTCCTTACTTTTATCAACTTTCTACCTACCCATAATTGCTGCAAGCTTTACACATGCATATTTCCTGTTGATAAGCATTCTTTGTTCTTGTGAGACAGACAGAGCCCCACACCCCAATTCCAGTCTTCCTGCTTTACTTTCAAGTGTGTGCTATGACCTTGCTTTAGCCCCCAGCCCATCATCCCCCCCCCTTTGAATCTGAAAATGATCTCATTTTCCAAGGTTCACCCAACAGCAATATCCCTGTACTGGGAGACCTGGTAGTTTATTTACAGGTGGGGAGGCAAAGGAGAAGGCATTGTAATGCACAACAGGTGATTAAGAGAACAATTACTTTGCCTCCCAGGGTCATTATTAGGTACTTAACCAGTGAAATCAGGCAACCCTCCTGTCAGTCAATGCCACTTCTCTTTCCATTCCTCCATGGGGGAGGGGGGGGTTGCAGCTCTCTTTGTGATGTGTGTAGTTCAGCTGTGGAATTCCAGGATTTCTCCAGAATCTGCACCCAGCATTGTTGTCCAAGTAGTGCACACCCATCTCCTTAGGATGCCAATATCATATCTAGAGCTATTCTATTCTGAACTGTCATTGTCCAAATGGCTTCTTGTTCTTTTGCTGCAGCAATAAAAAAACTCCCCAGTCTCCTTGGCTAGGATTTCCTCCATCGCTTGTATGTGATACAAAGCATTATTGAGGGACCAGAGTCCACAGAGCAAAGAAAGGGGTTCAGGTACTTTCTGAATTGTTCAAGATTCCTGTGGCTTCCAATCTTCCTTTCAGGTAAAGTGGGCATAACTTAGGTACCCACCTGTATGGGAAGAGCACAGATACATAACAAAATCATGTGGTCTCATCCCAAAGGTTGTTAAGTTTATTTGTCTTAATATCTTAGCCTTCATACACACAGACGCACCAATCAGCTAGTGGTAATAATTGGGTAACTCCTAGCGTGGGTAGCTACAAACACCTTTTGGGGAAATGTTCTAATTGAGAAAACACCTACGGGAGATGGCAGTTCTCCTCTCACACAACTATGGTTCCGGAGGCTTTTGGTTCCAGAACAATAACTTCAGTCCCAGTTCTGCTACTGAGAAAGTCACAGGCTGCACAGTCCAGGAATCCGGACGGGCAGATCGTGGGTATTTCTTCACTCTGGAAGTGATCAATCCAAGATGCCAGGCCTTCCACTTTTAGGGCTGTATGGGTGGTCTGAAGCCCTTGAAAGGGTCCCTTCCACTGCTGATCCAAGGAGGTTGTTGGTCCCCGCGTCTTTACAAGCGTCCCGTCTGCAGGCTGAAACGGATGCCCTGGGTGATCTAGTCCTGCAGATAACGAATTTTGTTACAAAGGAATCCTTAGAGGTGCATCTGGTAGAATAACTTTGCTCTCTACCCGCCACCCATCGTTCCCCTCCTTGCCTCCGATAAACCTGGCCCATGCCCTGTCCCTGGGTGTATAAGAGGCCAAGGAACGGTATGGAAGGAGACATGGGAATTCGGGTAGCTGTTCCATCAGAGCGTCGTAGGGCAGCTTCCTTAGCAGCCCTATCTGCAGCCCGGTTCCCTTTCGCGTAAAGGGTGTCTTCCTTAGAATGCCCCTTGACATGTATGACTGCTACTTCTTTTGGCTGCTTCCAACAATTCTAAAATTTGTGGACCATACTTAATAGTTGACCCCTTTGCATTTAACAATCCTCTTTCCTTCCATAAAGCTCCATGGGTGTGCAAGATTCCAAAGAAACGTTTGCTATCTGTGTAAATATTTACTGTTAGTCCTACAGCCAGCTGTAAGGCTCTAGTTAAAGCTACCAGCTCAGCCAGCTGAGCAGAAGTCTTTACTGGTAGTGATTCGGCTTCCATAACTTCCCACAGTGGGACCACTGCGTATCCCGCCTTTCTCAGACCTTCCATCATAAAGCTACCACCATCTGTAAACCATTCACAGTCAGCATTTGGGAGAGGCTGAGCACTAAGATTGGGTCTACTGGCATATACAGACTCCACCAGCTGTACGCAATCCTGATGTAATTCAGTATCCACCTGGGGCAAGAGTGTAGCTGGATTGAGGGTATTGCACACCTCTAATTGAATGGCCGGGGAGTCAAGCAGGATAGTCCGATACTTGGCTTGGCGGCCCCCAGTCATCCAAAAGGCCCCCTTCGCTTCCATAATCTCCTGAACCCCATGTGGGACGTTGACTATTAGATGTTCTCCCGGTGTTAACTTTTGGGCTTCCTCAACCAGCAGGGCAGTTGCTGCCCTCAGACATCCAGGCCCTCCCAACGCCCCCCTCCCATATCTATTTGCTTACTATAATATGGCCCAGGCCTTTGCCATGAGCCTAGTTTCCGGGTGAGAACTCTTGCAGCAATGCCTTCCCACTCATGTGCGAAGAGGGTGAAAGCTCGAGTGGGGTCCGGAAGCCCCAGTGCTCTCACAAGCTCACACTTTATTTGTGTGAATGCATGTTGGCGTTCTCCAGTCCATTCAAATATTTTCCCATCCCCTTTGACAGCCTCATAAAGGGGCTTGACAGTAAATCAAAAATTAGGAATCCAAACTCTACCAAAACCAGCCTTCCCCAAGAATCCCAATTGTTTTCTATTAACAGAGGGCTTTCATAGATTGCTTCCCTCTTTAGGCTAACGGTTTTTGCTGTCCTGTAGAGATGCCAACCCCTAAGTTTTCACCTCCTGCTGTGCAATTTGGGCTTTTGTTGTTTCAGGCACATTATATAGGCCTTTCCTGAAGCCCCCCCAAAAGGTATCTCATCGGTAGTCCGAGGAACAATACATCTGTTAAGAACAGATCTTCTGGCTCCTGTATCTGTTTACATCTCATGTTTAGATCCCCCAATTGGGACTTCCGCAGAGGTGGGTTGGGGGAGCCACAGCTCCCTGCCCCTGGCCTCTTCCCCCTTCTTTTTCTGCTCGCATGGCTATAGCCACCAGGCACCCACTCTTCCAATATCCTTCTTTTCCGCATGTAGCACACTGGTAAGGTCCCACCTTTCCTCTTCCATGCTTTCGGGTTCCCTAAACTCCCACTCCTCTCCTCTCTCTTGTCCCCCTTCCTCCCACCTTTTCCTGCCTAAGGGCATCTGCTAGGAAGACAGCATTTCTGCCAGCCTTCTGGATTTCTTTCTCATTTCTTCCTACCCTCCAGGAGGCTATCTCAGCCAAGTCTTGACTTACTTGACTTAAGTCTTTAGCGTCGGTACGGCATCGCCAATCCCTTCGCTGTAGAGTCGCATGGATCCCGAATCAACGGAGTCCATGATTCTAGGCTAAATACTACTTGAGCTCGCTGGGCCCAAGAGACGACAGAGCCCCTTCTGTTGGAAAACGGTGGGCACCTCGAGAAGGCAGGGGTTGTCTTGATAACGAGAGGCTGTATTTTCCGCATCAATTATCCTTGCCCACAGCCAAGTCTGAAATGCCTTTCCATGGACCTCCTCCTACTTTCCGTAACTTTTCTTCTAATGCCCTCTGCTGACTTCCCTATAAAAATCATGTTCATCCTTTCCTGATTATCTGAAGCTTCAGGATCTAAATCAGGGTATTAGCTAAAATCCTGGTATATCCTTTCAAGAAAAGTCCTCAGGATTCCCGTCTTTCTTTTGCCTTATTTCATACACTTTTACCAGAGTCTTAATTTAGGGAACTCCATTTTTGGATTCCATATAAGATTGAGAATTCAGTAGCCTCGTGTTGTCCCCATCATCACCCAGATCCCATTCTGGCTCCGTGAGGGGGGGGAGGCATTCCCACCAGCTGTCATTCTCATTCTTCTCCGTTTTTTTAACTGCCGCTCCATTGCCTTCCCCCCCCCCCCCCAGCAGTCTGTTCCTCTGGTGTTAAAAGGACATCCGTCAATGTCTGAATGTCTGCCCAAGTGGGGCTATGCGTCCTTCTAGTAGATAAGCACAGAGAGTGCATTTTCTCTGGGTCTTCCCTATAACTGGGGTTTTGTTGCTTCCACTTATAAAGGTCAGAAGTAGAAAATTGGGTGAAAACGAGCCCTCGACAGCATCTATTTCCTCCTCCTGCCACTATATTTTCTCCGAGTGAGCCAGCAGCATCTCTGGTTTTAGTTTTGAATGAGATTGGATTCCACAAGAGTCACTCGCGGATTACTTGTTCCTCAGCCTCCCCCCTTCCCTGGGGTCTCTATGTCTGGAGTATCCCATTCCATTAGTAAGTAGGGGATGGCAGACCAGTCTCCAAGTCCTCCAGTTTAACCAGAGGAGCACTGGGTTTCTTTGTAAGAAAGGGAATCAAAACATTTAACCCCTTTCACAGTCGGGGATAGGGACTCTACACACACAAGCATTGACACATCGGCATACTTACAGATTTATCCTCCATTCAAACTGCTTGCATAAAAATCCACCTACAAATATTTCCTTTCATACTTTCTCCAGGGAAACCAATCATTATCATTATTTTAGGGAGCTTTCACAAGCCCACGAGCTCCATTTTTTCCAAATCCCTTTTTAAAAGTAAAATAAGAAATAATAATAAGATCTTTTTCTTTATTGTTATTAGAGGGTCTTAGTCCTCCCCCAAGTCTTGGACACAACACATAAACACAGAAACACCACCTCCACACTCCTCTAACAGAAATGGACTATTGAGGTCAGACAGACATTCAGTGATGAGAAAAAGCCTTCCTTTGATCCCTATATCTAATCCTCCTCATATCTCAGATTGAGGCAAAATCCAACCCACTGGCAAATCTTTGGGCAGCTTCCCTGTTGGCGGATCTCTGCATCGCCCTTTGATTTTCAGAGCACTCAATCACTGTCAAAAGAGCTCTGAGGGCGGCTGTCAGTGCAGAAACACCCAGTCTTCCTGCTTTCCTTTCAAGTGTGTGCCATGCCTTTGCTTCAGCCGCCAGCCCATCACCCTCTTTTCATGTAGGGCCTGGCAGTTTCCTCCTGCAACTTTCTCCTGTCTGGATGATGCAACCCCCAGCTAATCCCCCAGGGTCAGAAGCTTTTATTTTTGAATCTATCATTCCCTGCAGTTGGACTGGAAGACCTCCAAAGTCCCTTCTTCCTCCTCCGTTATTCTGTGTGAAGGTGGGCATCCATGGGTCCTGGTTGTGTGTTGTGAAGGCCTCCGATGTGGTAAAGGAAGAACCAGGGGTGTGTTTGGGGGGAATTGTCCACCCCCCTGAATGAATCCAATCCAGGAGAAAGGGATGGAGGACGAGTGGATTACAAGAGAGTAAGGGAAAAGTAATGGTGACATCTGGAGAGCTAAGAATGAGAGGCTGCCTGCTGGGTGGAATCAGAAGCAGCTCTGACCTTTTCAAACAATTTGGTTCATTTATTATAATCCCACCTTTATTATTTTACAAGTAACTGAAGGCAGCAAGCACTCCTTCCTATTTTATTTTCCTCAGAAAAACAACCCTGTGAGGTGGACCGGCCTGCGAGAAAGGGCCCAGCTGGCTTTCATGCCATAAGTGGGATTAGAACTCACCTCTCCTGGTGATCAGCCCAATGTCACCCAGCCGGCTTTCACGGCCAAGGCAGAACTAGAACTCACCTGGTGCCATCGCCACTGCACCTTGTTCTTATGGCAAGGAATGAGGATCGGCCTGCTTGGTTCTGGTAATAAGAGAAGGTGGAGAGAAGACTATTTCGTGATAGACCCACAAAGCGATCTCTGGGGAAACCAGGCATGGAAGGAAAGGAGAGAAATCTGAATCACTGCAGGGAGAAAAAGCAGGAGTTTGAAATTAAAATGTATTATAATACATTGACAGTTGGAACAATTAATCAGTGGAACAGAAGTTGTGAATGCCCCAACACTGGAAGTCTTTAAGAAGATGTTGGATAGCCATTTGTCTGAAAAGGTATATGGGGTTTCCTGCCTAGGCAGGGGTTTGGACTAGAAGACCTCCAAGGTCCCTTCCAACTCTGCTCTTCTATTGTATTGTAAAAATTAATTATTTTAGTTGTCACTGGAGTTTGCATCCCAGCCAGTTCTCCCAACAGAGAACGGGTGGAAAGTGGCCCTTGGGAAGAAAAGGTGGGGGATTTGGAAACTGTTTGGGAGAGAAAGAAAAGAACAAGGTTGCAAAATGGATGAAAAACAAAATGTGGAACAGAGAATGAAGTGATAGACCGCATGGATAATAATAATGGCATATAATGGAATGAATAAGGCAAAAAAGGGAAATGAACAATATATATCTTGTAGAAAGAGGGAAAAAGCTGCAGAGAATGGAGTGAAAAATGCAAAGAAGCAAAAAAAAAAAATGGAGGGTGATTTTCCAAATTCAGTGGCTCCTCACCTCTTCCTTCATCCCCAGCTCCACCTTCCACACGAGAGTCTTAATTAAAAGCCAAACTAACGGCTGGGGAAACGCCCTGATGCAGGAGAGAAACAGGTGCCCCTTTAAATTCCCCCCCTTTCTAAAGCTCCAGATATTCCCCCGCAAAACAAAAAATCCCGCCTGCATTTAAGGTGCATCTCATGGCTGGGAAAACCCTTCAGAACAGCAGCAGCAGCAAAATACATTTCTCTCTGCCTCCAGAGCAGCTTCTGAAACGCAACCAGCTGAATTCCTTTCATCCTTCATTGCAACTATTTAAAAAAGCAGAGACGGAAGCCGTACCTGGTAGCCGGCAGGGATGCAGATCCGGGCTGGTGGGGGGTGGGGGCACAAGACAGCGGGGATGGCAACCGTCTCCCCAGGGCGAGAGGGAAG
Organism: Thamnophis sirtalis; assembly: GCF_051295495.1. Taxonomy (NCBI): domain Eukaryota; kingdom Metazoa; phylum Chordata; class Lepidosauria; order Squamata; family Natricidae; genus Thamnophis; species Thamnophis sirtalis. Next base: position 825,113 of record NW_028261398.1, on the reverse strand, counting down.
CCAGCCGGCTCTCGCCAGCCCTGCAAAGGAAACTCCCTCCGTTGTCCGAGGAGCCCATCCCTGTCCCCACCGCCTGCTAGTTACGCCGAGGGAACATCCCGGGGTTGCCATGGCGATGCTTTACCTCCAGCAGTGGTCCAGCCTCTGCCTCCCAGATCATCCCGGGCATCCCTCGGGCGGCTGGGCATCACCTGGCTCCTCTCCAGATGTGGCGCCCAGCAGAAGGACAGAGAAGGGCTCTCTTCCTCCTCCTCCTCCTCCTCCTCCTCCTCCTCCTCCTCCTCCTCCTCCGTATGAGGGGCTCGTCCCCGGGAAGACACGGCAGGCGCCTCACTAATTGTTCACCCGCCTCACGCCACATGGGCTGGCTGCCAGATGTTCCGCTCACACTGAAAAACAAGGCTCTCTGCTCAGCTTTTAGATTGTTAGACTGGCTAGAGAGAGACATGGCACCAACAGCCGGGGTCCTGGCATTTTGCAGGCAACCTGTCCTCTCACATTCCTTTGGAATGCAACCCATCACATTTGAATTAGATTTTGCCAATTATCCTATTAAAAGATAACCCTATTATTCTAAAATACGACTAACTCAATATTAAAAACTGTAAATATGTAATGCTGATAAATAATAGCAGTAATTGTTATTTAGTATGATTAAAATCAGTATTGATATATCAATATATCTATCAAAATTGACAATAAACACTAAAATAACAATACAAATATATAATGTGGAATATAAATGTAATAAATATATAAATGCAACATAAATGTAATAAAATAATTTATCATGAAACTCTCCCCCTTTAAAGTAGTAAGATCAATTAAATAGTCTAGCAAGTTTGGACAATATGCTATATGTTATGTTACTTAAGAATATATATACCTCAGAATCAGATACAACATCCACATCATTTCCAACTGAGTCAATAAAATCATATGCCATGCCAAAACTATTTTAAATAAAGATATGAAATTAATCAAGTATTGCATTTATTTTTCAAAATGAATGTACAATTTTTTTATTATTTAAGATTTGTACCCTATCTTTTCTAACTAACGTTAACTTTAAAAAGATGTTACATCAGACTACAATACAAGTAATTAAATGAAGACTAAAATAAGTGTTTTGGCATATTGAGCTTTTTATATTTCTTTCTTATATTGCTTCCTTAGTTGAGAACTTGCTCCTCAGCTTACTTACGCATTAACTGTTTGTTGCTTTTATGGTTTATTCATTCACTGCTCCATCTTCAGTTTTTTTCACAGGGGGCAGGGCTTCCTTCCTTCCTTCCTTTCTTCCTTCCTTTCTTCCTTTCTTCCTTTCTTCCTTCCCTCCACTCCTTTGGCCACCAATTTTGATCCAATTCGAAATTCGTATACTTTTTCTACCACCATCTCATCAAGCGGAATCACACACACACACACACACACACACACACACACACACACACACACACACACACACACACTCTTTGGGGGGGTGTTGAATTACTCCGCCTCATAGCAAAGACGCGGTGCAAAGTCGGCGCAGCATGTGTTCGGCCCCCGCTTACGCCGAACCAGGGGGTTGCATTGGAAAGCCGCCAGTCTTCTTGCTTCTTCTCCTTCTTTGCCGGTGAAGCCGGCAAAGCTCCCACTGGCGCCCCCGCCCTCGCCCTCCGCTCGGAGCACCTCAGCTGGGCTCTGGGTTACCCCTGTCGCCGCCTCCACCTCCGCCGTTTTCCTACTGGCTCATGGCTCCTCAAAAGCACGGCAGAGGAGGAAGGGGGAGGGATAACGCGGGGGCCAGCTCAGGTGCTCCGCGTGGAGGGAGAGGCACCACTGCCATGGGCAGCTCATCAAAACAAGTCTGGGGAGGTCTTTTGCGGGCGGCCAGTTCTAGCCGCCTGCAAAGGACTTCCCCACGTTTGCTTTGGTAGAAATCTCTGCCTGGCAGTTAGAAACTGCTGCGCGGGGTTTTCTTTCCACGTGTGCGGCCGCGCTGCTGCGCACCTTAGGGGAACAGTGCACATGCTTCAATGTTGGTGGAGAAGAGAAGGAAGGACTGAGATGCTGAGTCCCTGGTTTTATGCCCTCCCTACGGCTACATCTTCAAGACTTGCAACGTGCCCTAGTGGCGGACAGGTGAACTGCGGCTACATCTCCAAGTCTTGCAACGCACCCTAGTGGCCAACAAGTACGCTGCGCCTGCATCTCCAAGTCTTGCAACGCACTCTAGTGGCTGACAAGTGTACTATGCCTACATTGCCAAGTTAAGCAATGCACCCTAGTGGCTGACAAGTGAACTGCGGCTACCTCTAGAAGTCTTGCAACGCACCCTAGTGGCCCACAAGTGAACTGCGGCTACATCTTCAAGTCTTGCAATGCATCCTAGTGGCCAACAAGTGTACTGCGCCTACATCGCCAAGTTAAGCAACGCACCCTAGTGGCCGACAAGTGAACTGCAGCTACATCTTCAAGTCCTGCTATGCACCCTAATGGCCAACAAGTATGCCGCGCATGCATCTTTAAGTCTTGCAATGCTCCCCAGTGGCCGACAAGTGAACTGCAGCTACATATAGAAGTCTTGCAACGCACTCTAGTGGCCAACAAGTACACTGTGTCTGCATCTCCAAGTCTTGAAATGCACCCTAGTGGCCAACAGGTGAACTGCAGCTACATCTTCAAGTCTTGCAATGCACCTGCCACAGCCCCTTCACTTAATAACCAAGAAAGAAACCACTCAACTCCATGTTTCAGAATTAAGTGTACTTTTACTGATTATAAACGATGAGAAGTGAAGCAAAGCTGGATCTGAGTAAAAGAGCGCAAAAGCAATAGATATCAATAGATGCTTCATTCCCCTCCCCTTGATACCCCAGTCCACAGCCCAATCATATATCACCACAACTGTCAGGTGGGAGACATCTTCAAACATCATCATCAGGTTGGAATGCTGGACAGTTGGCCTTGGCGGGAAACTCCCCTCCTTCCACATGCGCAAACGATGGTGAAAACAACTCCCAATTAACAGTCCTACTGCACAGATCATTTCCCCCCATCCAAATACCATGCCCTCCCTCCCCGTTTCAATGGCGGCTGAAAAGCAAGCAGCAAAACAGAGGCTGACAAATCTTCAAGTCTTGCAACGCGCCCTAGTGGCCAAAAAGGGAATTGAACTCAAAGAATTGATAATACATTCTAGAAATTTTCTGAGTTAATCCTAGTTATAGAATCTTCCTTACCATGGCAGAAGGGTCAGATATGCTGAAACCCATGCCTGAACCCAGCATAGACTCAGAATTGGTCATCCAAAACTCAGAATTGGATGTCCAACTATCAGAAAAGGCGGAAACACGTCAAATAACCTATGACCTAAGACAGCATAGAAAGCCTACGCAGATTATGCAGTTATACGTCTTGGAGGAATGGGACGGGGTTTATTGAAAGCAGGAAAGTGGCCGGAAGCAGTTGCAGCATCTCTGCGACAAACTCGAAGACGATCTACCCCCCAAACGCCTCCGTTCATTGAGTAAAGATATGGACGAAATCTACAAGCTATGGAGATCTTATGGAGACCGCCTCAATGACATCCAGTTACAACTAAATGATGATGAAGAACTCCAGAGGGAAAAGCTGCACATTCAGTTGTTAAACAAAGAACGTAAAAAGGAGTTTCGACACAGCAAAGACCTTATACAAACCAATCTGAAGAGGGAGACAGCCCTGGATGAGAAGGCTGAGTCTGAAGCATCTCAACAGTCATATGTAGCTCCCTCTCATGCTTCCAAGAGAGCATCCTCATCCAATCCCAAGGACACATCAGAAACAAATGCCAGATCCGAAGTGTCTTGTCGTTCGCGAGCACCATCTCAGTGGTCACATGCAGCCCCCTCACGCTTCTAAGAGGACATCCTCATCTGGTCCCATAGTTACACAGGGAGAGAAGGCCGCATCTGTCACACGACATCTCAACACTCACACGCAGCTTCCTCCCACATCTCCAGAAAGGCCTCATCTTTCCAATCAAAGACAACTCGATCTCGAACAGGTAGCAGCGTCTCGCAGCAATCATCCCGTTACAGACAAAGGTCATGGATATCTACAGCTGGAGAAGCACTAATAGAAGCTGAGATGGCAGAGGTGGATCTAGAGGCAGCAAGAGAAGAGCAGCTGCAGCAGCCAAAGTTCAGGCAGAGAAGGCAGCTGCAGAAGCAGAGTGCCAAACAATGTTCCCTCTAATTTTTTTTCAGTGTGAGCAGAAAAGTATAGTGTTTGAGTGGCATATTTTCATGCCTGAGCACCTGAATTTTTTTCACAGATGTCACCTAAGACAACAACAAAATCAGTATTATTTGAAACTCAAAGTTATGTTTATTCAAGGTACCCGCTTAATTAAAAGTGTTATATAATATCAGTATCACTTAACAACGCTCCTGCTTAGCAACCAAAATGTTGGCTCAGAACCTCTGGCATTGAAGCAAGTTACAAGATCCTTGCACCCATAACCCTTTAGGGAAAAAAAATCCCAGGGGTCTTCAAACCTGGCAGCTTTAAGACTTGTGGACTTCAACTCCCAGAATTCCTCCTCCAGTCATGTTGCAGCGATGTCATTGGCGTGGATCTGCTCCATCCACAGCATACTTGTTGGCCACTAGTGTGCGTTGCAAGACTGTGAAAATGTAGGTGCAGTTCACTTGTCAGCCACTAGAGTGCATTGCAAGACTTGAAGATGTAGCCGCAGTTCACTTGTTGGCCACTAGGGTGCATTGCTTAACTTGGTGATATAGACGCAGTACACTTGTTGGCCACTAGGATGCATTGCAACACTTGGAGATGCAGGCGCAGTGCACTTGTTGACCACTATTGTGCATAGCAAGACTTGGAGATGTAGCCGCAGTTCACTTGTTGGCCACTAGGGAGCGTTGCAAGACTTGAAGATGTAGCCATAGTTCACTTGTCGGTCACTAGGGTGCATTGCAAGACTTGGAGATGTAGCCGGTTCACTTGTCAGCCACTAGGGCGCGTTGCAAGACTTGGAGATGTAGCCGTAGTTCACTTGTCAGCCACTAGGGCGCGTTGCAAGACTTGGAGATGTAGCTGCAGTTCACTTGTCAGCCACTAGGGCGCGTTGCAAGACTTGAAGATGTAGCCGTAGTTCACTTGTCAGCCACTAGGGCGCGTTGCAAGACTTGGAGATATAGCCGTAGTTCACTTGTCAGCCACTAGGGCGCGTTGCAAGACTTGGAGATGTAGCTGCAGTTCACTTGTCAGCCACTAGGGCGCGTTGCAAGACTTGAAGATGTAGCCGTAGTTCACTTGTCAGCCACTAGGGTGCATTGCAAGACTTGGAGATGTAGTTGCAGTTCACTTGTCAGCCACTAGGGTGCGTTGCAAGACTTAATGCACCACTTTTCACACATGACAGTACTGACTCTCCTTCCAGGGATCAACTTCCCACAACTTCCAGGGCAACTTCTCTCGGTCAATTCTTCTCACTCTCACCAAAGAGGCTCCCTGCTAAGGTCAATAGGCTGGAGAGCTTCCAAAACTATAATATAGGGGGACACCCATTATGACAAAAGAGGTCAAACAGGGGGGCCCATCAGACATGGCGTTAAGGCCAGTTCATCCTCCATGTCTCCAGTGTCTTTTTCCCCACTTGGAGCCAAACCCAGAAGGACATGTCTTTCATTAGAAGGAAAGAAGGAGAAAGGAAAGGGAGGGAGGGAGGGAGGGAGGGAGGGAGGGAAGGAAGGAAGGAAGGAAGGAAGGAAGGAAGGAAGGAAGGAAGGAAGGAAGGAAGGAAGGAAGGAAGGAAGGAAGGAAGGAAGGAAGGAAGGAAGGAAAGAAAAGGGGGACGTCGGGAGGCTTGTAGACCGGGTCGCATCATGCCGGCCCGGTACCGACTTCATGCTAGTAGACCGGGGTCTGTATTCACAAGTGGTAGACCGGGTCTCGCTATGCCAAGCATTGTAACTGGAGACCGGGAGCTCTCTGTTCCATTGGTAGACCGGATCCCTTCTTTGCAATTGGTAGACCGGGTCCTATCTGCATCATTGGTAGACCGGGTCGTGTCTCCACAACTGAAAGGCAACTTCACTTTAAATTGGTATAGTTTCATAGGTGCCCTTCGTACCCCAGGCGAACACCTCACACGTTGCCTCCTTACATTTTTCACGACTGCCCTGTGGCCTTTCTCTTTTACATCCCTGCAATGCACCACTTTTGACACATGACAGTCCTGGCTCCCCTTCCAGGGATCAACTTCCCACAACTTCCAAGGAAACTTCTCTCGGTCAATTCTTCTCACTCTCACCAAAGAGGCTCCCTGCTAAGGTCAATAGGCTGGGGAGCTTCCAAAACTATAATATAGTGGGACACCCATTATGACAAAAGAGGTCAAACAGGGGGGCCCATCAGACATGGCGTTAAAGCCAGTTCATCCTCCATGTTTCCAGTGTCTTTTTCCCCACTTGGAGCCAAACCCAGAAGGACATGTCTTTCATTAGAAGGAAAGAAGGAGAAAGGAAAGGGAGGGAGGGAGGGAGGGAGGGAAGGAAGGAAGGAAGGAAGGAAGGAAGGAAGGAAGGAAAGAAAAGGGGGACGTCGGGAGGCTTGTAGACCGGGTCGCATTATGCCGGCCCGGTACTGACTTCATGCTAGTAGACCGGGGTCTGTATTCACAAGTGGTAGACCGGGTCTCGCTATGCCAAGCATTGTAACTCGAGACCGGGAGCTCTCTGTGCCATTGGTAGACCGGATCCCTTCTTTGCAATTGGTAGACCGGGTCCTGTCTGCATCATTGGTAGGCCGGGTCGTGTCTCCACAATTGAAAGGCAACTTCACTTCCAATTGGTAGTTTCATAGGTGCCCTTCGTACCCCAGACGAACACGTCACACGTTGCCTCCTTACATTTTTCACGACTGCCCTGTGGCCTTTCTCTTTTACATCCCTGCAATGCACCACTTTTGACACATGACAGTCCTGGCTCCCCTTCCAGGGATCAACTTCCCACAACTTCCAGGGCAACTTCTCTCGGTAAATTCTTCTCACTCTCACCAAAGAGGCTCCCTGCTAAGGTCAATAGGCTGGGGAGCTTCCAAAACTATAATATAGGGGGACACCCATTATGACAAAAGAGGCCAAACAGGGGGGCCAATCAGACATGGCGTTAAGGCCAGTTCATCCTCCATGTCTCCAGTGTCTTTTTCCCCACTTGGAGCCAAACCCAGAAGGACATGTCTTTCATTAGAAGGAAAGAAGGAGAAAGGAAAGGGAGGGAGGGAGGGAGGGAGGGAGGGAGGGAAGGGAGGGAGGGAGGGAGGAAGGAAGGAAGGAAGGAAGGAAGGAAGGAAGGAAGGAAGGAAGGAAGGAAGGAAGGAAGGAAGGAAGGAAGGAAAGACGGAAGGAAGGAAAAGGGGGACGTCGGGAGGCTTGTAGACCGGGTTGCATTATGCCGGCCCGGTTTTGCCTTCGCGCTAGTAGACCGTTGTCTGTATTCATAAGTGGTAGACCGGGCCCCACTTTGCAAGGAACTTTTGTGACTGGTGCCCCGGGAGCCGTCTGCGACATTGGTATGCAAAGTAGGCAAATTTGAAACCATCAGGTCTTCCAGATTTGAAGAGAAGGCCCGGTGTACCGTTATACAGACGGGTCCCGGTCTACCGACTGTGCAGAAAATCCAATCCACGTTGTGCGGGCAGGAGCTGGTCTACCAATTATACAGGTGGGACCAGATTCGCCACGCGAATGTCTGGCATAGGGGGCCCCTGTCTACCAGTTGTGAAGACCGAACCCGGTCTACCAGCGCGAAGGTGGTACTGGGCTGGCATGATGCGGCCTGGTCTACACGCCTTCTGCTGTCCCCTTTTCCTTCCATCTTCCCTTCCACCCTCCCTCCCTCCGTCTCTCTTTCCTTCCTTCCCTCCTACCTCCCTCTTTATTTATCTTTTCTTCATTCCTCCCTCCCTCCTATTCCTTTTTCCCTTTCTCCTTCTTTCCTTCTGATGAAAGAAATGTCCTTCTGGGTTCGGTTCCAAGTGGGGAAAAAGACACTGGAGACACGGAGGATGCTTGGAAAGACGGTTTATTGGTGGGCAGGACCACATGGCTTGAGCTCTGCACAGAAAAGGTGATCACATGCTTCAATGTTGGAGGATAAAAAGAAAAGGGCTAGGCTTTTTATAACCTGTTCAGTCCCACCTCTCTGTTTACTGTTCCTGTGTAAGAAATGTATTCTGATTGGTTGTCAGACTCCCATAGGGCCATGCAGGGGCAACTCTCTAGGCTGCGTTTTGAATCCAGGTTTGGTTGAGTTCTCAGATGCCATGTGGGGAGTTGGGTAAAGGGCCAATATTATCATGGCTTAATCCCATCACCCTGCAGCTGAAGGGGAGAACTCTTTATTATGTAAAGGGACTGGCTTGGACTTCTTAATGGCCCATTGACAAAGTGGGTGGGGGCAGGAAGCTGCAGGGAGCTATTCTCTCTTTATAAAATGTTTCTCCCTTTTCACTTCCAGAGAAATATTCTGCCTTTTCAATATTTCCTAGGATATTTCATTTTTCTGGGAAAGGGATGGGTGATAACTTCCTACACTGGTACACATATTACTTATTTTCTGGAAATAAAGACCATGGGATAAGACACCACTAACACTCCTTGGTGTGTGTGTGTGTGTGTGCCCACATAACTCTGGAATGCCTTGAGTAATTTCAACCAAACCTTGTACACAGATGACTTATTCTCTGGAAGAAAGAAAATACTGGGAGGGGGAGGGATCCAACACCCCTCAGAGAAAGAGAGAGGGGGGGGAGAGAGTAAATAATGAACGCTTGGAGCAATTTCAACCTCCCTTGGTATACAGAAGACTTACTCTCAGGAAAAAAGCAATGTTGGGGGTAAGCTTGGTGTCCATCCATTCATCCATCCGATCTATGTCTCTCTATCCATCCTCTTGTGTCTATCTATCTTTCTATCCATATAGTATCTAGTATCCAGGGACGTGCACTCACTAGAGGCAGGGGAGGCGGGGCCTCACCAGTTTCCTGAAGAAAAAGAAAGAATTTTAAAGATTTTTTTAAAATAATTAAAGCCAAGCTAGTTGCTGCCAGAGTCCAACTCACGGTGACTTGGAGTCTGCTTAGTGCTAACTGTAGGGGGAGGCCAGAGAACTATGGGCCTCCTTTGCCTAAGGAATTTTTCGCCTTTTAACAGTTACGTTAAAAAGCAAAAAAAAAATAGTATGCAAATGAGGCCCATAGTTCTCGGTCCTCTTCCTGAAGAGGGCACGTGGTGGCTCTAGGAGCCACTATCCTAGCCTGCCTGGCCCTGGAGCCTGGCTAGACCAAATCTGGAATTTTGGCGCAGCTGGAAGGTATTAGCAATAGCAGTAGACTTATATACCGCTTCATAGGCCTTTCAGGCCTCTCTAAGCGGTTTACAGAGAGTCAGCATATTGCCCCCAACAATCTGGGTCCTCATTTTACCCACCTCGGAAGGATGGAAGGCTGAGTCAACCCTGAGCCGGTGAGATTTGAACCGCTGACCTGCTGATCTAGCAGTAGCCTGCAGTGCTGCTTTTAACCACTGCGCCACCTTGGCTCTAGGTATGTGGGTCAGAGGGACGGGGCAGGGGGGAAGAATTCAATTTATTTGTAATGTAATTGTAATTTGTTTTTATTGTGTGCGTGTGTGTGTGACACTTTATTTTTTAAAGTGTCTTCCGGGCCGAGTGAAGCAACAACCTTCAGACAGGAAAGCATACAGCTTGTTAGAGAAGTAGATTTTAAGGGGTTTTGAAACAATAGCAATCTTACAAGCTTAAAGTTGGCACATTAATACAAAGTTTCTGTGCAGGCTCCAAGCCATCTTGTTTCATTTCCATATTCAACATAAACAGCTAGGAAAAGTTGTTAGATCAAATCAGAGAAAAGAACCAACTTTCTGTGGTCTGAATGGATTTGTACTTGAAACTCCTGTTAATAAAGGATCGTGATGTGCATTTTGAAGGCAAAACTGCTTCAGATCAGCTGCAGCTTGGGGAAAGCCGGGGCTTGTGAGTTTGCCAACCATGCGGGTGTGTGTGTGTGTGTGTCGTGTCGGGGCAGCGCCAAACGCAGAGTCTGACCCTCCGACAACCTAGCTGGAAAAGGATGGGGGGGAGCGGAAAAACAAGAGGCGGTTTGAGCCCAATCTAACGGATTGTGGGGACGAGGAGGAGAGTCACCAGTTCCTTTAATTTGCTCTGTTTCCTCCCCGCTCCATAATTGGCAAACCGCATCTTCACAAGCCAGGACCACGTGGTTCTCTCGGGGAGAGAGGGAGAGGGAGAGAGAGGAGGGCGCCTTTGGAAAGGGGGCTGCTGACGCAGAAATCCTCCCTCCATCTCTCTTTCCCCACCCCATCCCTCCTCTCCCCCCAAAATCCACCCTCTGCCTCGCCAAGCCGCCACGATGTCCTCAGAGAAAACAAGTGAAGAAGCGCCCTGGAGGCATGGAGGGAGGGGCGGAGTGGGAAAAACATGGGGAGGGAATTGCGCGTGCCTGCATGTGCCACGGAAGACCCCCATCTCCACCCACCCTCTCCAAGCGAAATGGATAAGGCTTGACCAAGTGGGGAGGAGCGAGGGGTCCTTTGGCCAGATCTGGAGTAGGAAAGTTTTTGTGTGGTGCGAGGGGCAAAGTTGCAGTCTTTGGGAAGGTGGTGGGGTGGGGGGAGGGAGGGAGGGAAAGAAGAACCGTGTTTTTTCTTTCTCTTTCTCTCCGCCTCACCGGCAATGAAGGTCACCGCACGTCACTGACATTAAGTAATGAGATAGGTCTATAATTTTTTGGTTGGGTAATATCTTGATCTTCTTTGGGTATCAAAGATATAAATGCTGTCTTCCAAGATGCGGGCACTTTACCTTCCGTTTGAATTTTATTAAATAGTTTTGTAAGAGGTTCTACCATTTCTAACTGTAAGTTTTTATAGTAAACCGCTGTCAAGCCATCTGTGCCTGGCGCTTTCCCTAACTTTAGTTGTTTGATTACCTGCAAGATTTCCCCTGAGGTTATTGGTTGGTTCAACTTTTGCCTGTACTCTTCTCTAACTAGGGGTATTTTCTCTTTATCTAAGTATTTGTCTATATCTAAACCCTTAATTTTGTCCCCTTTGTACAATTCTGTAAAAAATTCCCAAAATACCTTTTGAATCTTCTCCTGTTGAAACACCTCCTTCCCTCTATAACTCAATTTGGTTACATTTTGAATTTTCCTTTTTTTCCTAATCTGATAAGCTAACCATCTGCCCAGTTTATTTGCGTTACAAAAAGTGTTGTGTTTTGCATATAATAAACTAATGGCTACCTTGTCAGAGATCAACATATCAAATTGGGATTTTAATATGGTGATTGCTTCCTTAACCTTTGTATCACCTGGGTTCAATGTTAACTCCAACTCTTTCCCTTTAATTTCCTCTTCCAATTCTTTTCGTTTTTGCCCTTGTTTATGTCTATGTATTTTGTTTATATTCATCAGTACTCCTCTCATATACGCTTTGCTTGCATCCCATACAAATTCCATAGATGTACCCTTATTCATATTCAGAACAAAGTATTCAGATAACAATTTTTTATAATCATTAGTGTACTTTTCATATCTGAATAAGTTTTCATTCAGCCTCCAAGACCTTCTTGCCTGCACTACCCTTCCCAATTCCATCCAAACTGGGTTATGATCCGAAAGGACCCTCGCTGCAATCTTTGTCTTCTTCACCCTAGAAAGTAAATCATTAGTGATTAGTATAAAATCAATCCTTGAAAGGGATTGATGTCTATCAGAAAAAAAGGTGAAGTCATATTCCTCTGCGTTTCTTTCTCGCCAAACATCTCTCAATTCGAAGTCGTCCATCATGTCAAAAAAAAGTTTGGGTAACTTAGCTCGGATTTTAGTATTTGGGTGAGAGGTCTTCTTATCTCTTTTGGTGTCAATCACGCCGTTCCAGTCACCCAATAGTATACAAGACTTAAAGTACCACTGTACTAATTTAGCATGAAGATTTCTATAGAATCCGTCTTGCTGTTGATTAGGAGCATAAATTCCCAAAAGTAATGTCTTTTTCCCTTCTAAGATTAAGTCTAGCGCGATATATCTTCCAAAGGGATCTGCTTCAATTAGTTCAGCCTTAATGTCTTTTCTTAAGTATACAACTATACCATTTTTCTTTTCCGTAGCAGAGGTCACAAAATGTTGATCAAGTTTGGCGTTAAACAAATATTTTTGATCAGTTGATTTGATATGAGTTTCTTGCAAACAAATTATTCTTGAACTGTTCATTCTTGAACTGTTTGAGATAGTGAAATATTTTCTTTCTCTTCTGTGGAGAGTTCAGTCCATTGACATTCCATGTCAAAATCTTAGTTGTCATTTTTGGTTGCCTGAAGCTTTTTTAGAGCCTCCTGCATGGCCTGTTTAACCTTTGGTCTAGCTCCTCCCATGGCTTCTGAGCTTGTTGCTGTACCTCCTTGTTGAGGTTGTTGCATTGTAGCTTGTTTTTCCATTCATCTGGTAGTCATACGGCTAGGTCTTTGTTCCATGACCCCTTAACCTTCCGGGAGGAGGAAATGGTGTGTTTTGTCTGGTAGTTGTGTGGTTTGCTGTCTATCTTGTCCTTCTCATGGTCTTTCTCCAGATCCAGATGATTCAGGGTGTCCCACCTTCAGAATCTTGTGATAGAAATCTCGAGCTTTCCATACAGAGTTGAGACGATATCTTTGCTTGTCAAATGTAATTATAATACCAAATGGCAAATCCCATCTATACTGTATCTGACGGTTTCTGAGTTCTTCCACTAGAAAGGCATAGTCTCTCCTGCCTCTTAGCATTTGAGGTGGTATTTCTTTCAAGACAATCAAAGCCTGACCACCAATTTGAAGCCTGGTGTTATAGGACTCTTGTAATATCATGTTTCTGAGCTCTCTTGTGGTGAAGTATATGACTACATCTCGGGGGAGTTGCTTCTGCTTTGCCACCCAAGAGTTAACACGATAAATTTTATCAATCTGCCAGTCAAAGTTGGACCCCGGTCTTCCCGCCAGACGGTCAAAAGCCTCTGAAAAAATCTGTTTCAATAGCAATAGCAATAGCAGTAGACTTATATACCGCTTCATAGGGCTTTCAGCCCTCTCTAAGCGGTTTACAGAGAGTCAGCATATTGCCCCCAACAATCTGGGTCCTCATTTTACCCACCTCGGAAGGATGGAAGGCTGAGTCAACCCTGAGCCGGTGAGATTTGAACCGCTGAACTGCTGATCTAGCAGTAGCCTGCAGTGCTGCATTTAACCACTGCGCCACCTCGGCTCAAGTCCTCCTGTTTATCATCATGCAACCCCCTGACTCTTAATGCGAGCTCCATCTGCCTGTACTGTATCATAATAATTTGTTTTTCAGCATTTTCAACTTTTTGTTGCACCACCTGTTTTGGATGTCAAATTGGTATTAGCTTCATTAAGACCCTCTAGGTTATCTTCAATTCCAGAAACATGTTCTGTCAATACAGTTACAATTCCAAGCATATCATCATTTATTTTGGCAATCCTAGTATCAAGTTTATCATATAAGTCCGCCTTAAACTCATTTATCTCGTTCTTTATCGCCTCTCTGAATTCTCTAAAAGTTTCTAAATTCTGCTCTCTAAATTCTCTAAAAGTTTCCAAAAAAAGTTCTTTCGTTAGCAAATCTCCAGTAGGGGGCATAGAGGGTGGAAGCTGCAACTTTGTACCAGGTATGGGGGATGTGCTTCTAGGAGGAAGTTTCGGCCCAAGATTTAATTTTGATGCCATTATGTCTTCAAGCAATTAATCAAACTCTACTGGCCCGCGGTGCAGCTTACGAGAAGAAAAGTATTAAGTCACCCCTTTGTTAGTTCTTTAGGATTTTTCAAAAGGTTTCAGAAAAGGGCGTTGTAACAAAGCAGCTCGGCATATTCAGTGCCATTTTGGACTTCTCTATATCAGATATATATATTAGCAAAGTTGGTAAGAGGAAAGTCTTGTAAACTCTTCAGAGAAGTGAAACTAATTAATGAGATACTGCTAGCCGACTGTTCCTCCCTTTTTGCAGAAAGTTTGCAGAAGGTTTCAAAAGATTAGCATTGTAACGAAACAGTTCAGCATATTCACCTCTGGAATGTCTCTATATTAGCAAAGAGTCTTTTAAAACTTTTAAAAGTTGATAAGAAAAAAGTCTTGTAAGCTCTTCAGAGAAGTGAAACTAATTAGTAAGAAACTGCTGGCTGGCTGTTCCTTTGATCTTTTTTATCACTGTTCTTTGTAGAGGAATTAGGAATGTGACATTGTTACGGAGAATGCACAATCGCCATTTTAGGAGGTTATTTTTTAAGAAAAAAAAACCAAGTGCACGAAGGAAGCTCTTGTAAAAAATGAAGCTAGGATTTTAAAAAAAAAAGCAGATAAGGTTCTCAGATACGGACTCTGCTTGTATTAATTTCAGATAAATAGTTCAAATATTGTCCTAAGTGGAGGTGCCTTACTTTGCGCCGTAATAAAAACAGCTAGGGATTTCCGGCACGGAGATATGATTCAGCCTCGGCTGGCCCCCCTTCTATTCGCAGCAAAAAAAGCTACAAACTTCAAAGGAAAAGCTCTTACCAGCTGGATCTCTCTCTTGCTCTTCTTTGCCTGAAGAATGAGGTATCTACCAGATATCTAGGCAGATAACACGACCAGAAACCCGGGGGCAGCTCTATTAAGCTACCACCATCAGCAAGATCCTGCCCAGGAAGTCTGTACAGGTAGTCCTTGACCACAGCTGAGGCCAAAATTTTTGTTCCTGAGACATTTGTTAGGTGAATTTTGCCCCACTATACCACCTTTCTTGCCACAGTTCTTAAGTGAATAACTGCAGCTGATAAGTTAGTAGCATAAGTGAATCTGGTTTCCCCATTTGACTTTGTCAAAAGGTCACAAAAGGCGATTACATGACCCTAGGACACTGAAACCTTCATAAATACTAATCTGTTGCCAAACATCAAAATTTTGATCGCGTGACCATGAGGATGCTGCAACAGTCGCTAAGTGATCTGGGTACTTGAGAGACCGCCTGCTGCCAATTACCTCCCACAGACCCATTAGATCTCACAGGGTTGGCCTCCTCCGGGTGCCATCTACCAGCCAATGCCACCTGGCTATTACCAGGGGGAGGGCCTTCTCTGTGGCAGCTCCGGCCCTCTGGAATGAACTCCTCGCAGGGATTCGGACCCTCACCTCTCTCCTGGCCTTCCGAAAAGCCGTCAAAACCTGGCTTTGCCGGCAGGCCTGGGGGTGATGAGTTCCCTCCCCTCTCGACATGTATGGTTGTGCGACTGTTGTCCACTTTTATTATTTGTATTTTGTCTTTTATGTTCCCCCTTTTTTCTCCCCTTTGAATTGTTCTCTGCCTTGAGTCCTCCCGGAGAAGGGCGGCATACAAATAATAAAATACCAATACCAATAAGTGTGAAAATGGTCGCTAAGTGTGAAAATGGTCATCAGTCACTTTTTTCAATGCCATTGTAACTTTGATCACTAAATGAACTGTTTGAAAGCTAAGGCTAGCTTGCATTATAATGCCTTATTAGAATTGAAATAGAAATGAGTCGAGTCGAGTCGAGTCGAGTCGAGTCGAGTCGAGTCGAGTCGAGTCGAGTCGAGTAGAGTAGAGTAGAGTAGAGTAGTTTATTAGCCAAGTGTGATTGGACACACAAGGAATTTGTCTTTGGTGAATATGCTCTCAGTGTACATAAAGAAAAATAAAATAGAATACGTTCATTAAGAATCATAAGCTACAACACTTAGTGATAGTGATAGGTTACTAATAAGCAATCAAATTATACTAGGAAACACATTATTGGATTTTTAAATTACTGGATTTTCTTTCAAAGAAACTCAGTATGTGCTTCCTGATTATTAAAAGTGCAAATTCAGTGTCAATGACTCCTGACTATTTAAAAAAAGATTTTATCCAAAATAAATGGAAATAAACCTTTTAAAAAAATTCTATGCACAATACTTTGAAATGTATTGTGCATAAAAATTTTAAAAATGGTTTATTTCAATTTATTTCGGATAGAATCTTTTTAAAAATAGTCTAAGACCATTTAAAAAAAGAATCCACGCAGAATAAATTGAAGTAAAAAATTTCAAACTATTCCACACAGAATAAATTGAAATAAACCATTTTTAAAAGTTCTATATTGTGCATAGAATTTTTAAAAATGGTTTATTTCGATTTATTTCGGATAGAATCTTTTCTTAAATAGTCTAAGACAATTTAAAAAAAGAATCCACACAGAATAAAACTATTTTAAAAAATCCTGTGCACAATAAATAACATTATTTTAAAATACATTGAAAAAAGAAAAGAAAAAAACCCGGCTCCCTTACCAGCAGGCAGAATCAGCCGAACTCTGATGCGATGGATGGAAGGAACAGGGAGAGGCAGGCAGAGAGGCAGCAGGAACAGGTAAGACACTGGACTGGACTGTGGGGGGACAAGAAGGGTCGCTAAGCAGGTGTGGAGAAAGTCTGCATGGTCCGTCCGTCCATTGATTTTGATCACATGACCATGGAGATGCTGCAACATTTAGAAGTGTAGAAACTTGTCATAAGTCACTTTTTTCAGTGCTGTTGCAACTTTAAATAGTCACTAAATGAATTGTTGTTGAGTCTAGGACTACCTGTAGTTTCAAGTCTTTGTATTGTCTTTGTGTTCATCTTTTTGGTATCTCAACATTAAATAATAATATAGAGCATTCACACCTAGATTTTAAGAAAATAGCTTATGGGCAGTAGAAAAGCTACTGATATTAATCCCTACAGTCTTATATTATTAGTTAGCATAATTATTATATATTTAACTACTTCAGAGTAAGCCTTAATCATTCCATAACCGATTAGGGGTAATTTTGTTGGAATCTTTTTTTCAACCTGGTCTATATATATATATCCATTTAGGAACTCAAAGCATCACCTCCTTTCTCCCATTTTTCCAAAATACTTTCAGGAAGTAGGTAGAGCTAACAGAAAATGACTTGCCCCAATCCCCCAGCAGAGCAAAAGAAAACTTGAAGATGAATTTCTCTATTGTATTTCCACTCTTCCACCTTAATGATCATCCTCCCTCTCTGGTAGAGCGCTTTTAGACATCCTTTGTAATTCCAGAAGAGGAATCTTTTAAATTTGGGGAGAATATTCTGGCTATTTCACAAATAGGGATTTATCCTTTCATTAATAGATTTTGTGACATGGCTGGTCACAAATTTTTCTTGCTCAGAAAGAAAACTCTCACAGCCTCTAGCAGGTGTCAGATGTGGGAAATCAGGCTCTGCCCTATTCTCAACCACAGGAGGTGACTTTGGTTATTCCTCTATCTTCACTTAGCTTAACTCAGAAGGTGATAAAAAATTGGAGGAGATGGCACCATGCAGGCTACCTTGAGTTGGGGGGGGGAAGCAGGATATATATTTAATTAATGCATAAGGTAATAGCTTGTAATTTCATACTGACATTTCTATTTTTATAAATCTTTGCTCTGTGCATTTATCAGCCAGAGCACATTTATTCCTTTAAATTATTCTACTATTCTGTTCATTTGTCCAATTTCCTCTCCCAGCTTTCATTCAAAGGTTCTTAGTGTACATAAACGTTTATCTTCAGAATAAACCTACCTACCTACCTACCTACCTACCTACCTACCTACCTGTCATCTATCTATTGAAAAGTAGCAACAACTGACCCTACATTAGAACAATTTAGGCTGTATGTTGAAACTGCCAAGTAGGAGTGTAACAACTTTTTTATTCTATTGATATGCAGCAAACATCATCACTTTAGTGACCAAAGTTGCAATGGCATTGAAAAAAGTGACTCATGACCATTTTTCACACTTAGCGACCGTTGCAGATGCCATAATTAAAAAGATTTATGAGTGTGCAGAAATGGACAGAATGACGGGTTGGCTGAGGGACAAAGGAGAAACGGAACATTATCTGAGCTGGAACCTGTGGTATATGTGGGCGACAAAGAGAACAGCAGGGACTGTTTAAAACGGGGAAAGTTAAAATAGCAGCTCTTAACAATGGGAAGTAAAAGTGAACTATTGTAACAGATCCCTGAATTGTGTAACAAGAAGATGCCGGTTAGAGACTAAACAATGAGGAAGAAAAAAAATGTTGGGCTGCGAATGACTGTCAGGGGTGTGTGTGTTAGTATGTTTAAAGTTGTATTTGTATTTGTATGTCTTATTAAAAAAATGTATAACCAATAAAGATTATTTAAAAATAATAATATTCTATACACAATAAATTAAAATAAAACCATTAAAATATTCTATACACAATAAATATTTTTTTAAAAAAAACATTAAAAGCATAAAGGGAAAAAAGCAGGAAGAATCAGCAGCTCTCCGATGTGATGGATGCAAGGAGCAGGCAGGTGAGCAGGCAGCAGGTAAGGTGGCCTGGCTGGCAGGCTTAGGCAGCCAAGGGAGACTGGGGGACTGGGGGGGTGGGAGGTGGCAAGAAAGGCCTCAGGTGGCGATTCTGGGGCCCTTCCTCCACTGCAGGGCTCCGAGGCTCCGGAGGCTCGGTCAGCATTCCGGTGGCCATGTTTTGAAGCCGGCAGCCACCTGGAGGCCTTCTTTACTGGTGCAGCCACTTTTGGGGCAAATAGGGCTTCTGTTTTCAGCCCGACAGCCCCAAAAGCCTCATCTGGGCATCTATTGCAGTTGCGAGGTGCTAAGGAGGGTAAAGTAGGACGTAAAGTGAGATTTGGACATTAAGTGTGACAACCTACTGGGTCAGGCTGGACAGCCTCTCGGGACCCCTTTACTTCTATATTAAAAAGTCACATAGGCAGAGTTGCAGCTTCCAAAAGGACAGGAAGCCGGTGCCTAACCACAAGATGTTCCAGCCAACGTCCCTATGTCAAAACCTATGTCAAAAGTCCAAGGTTCAATTAAAGTTCCTTAATGACACGTCCTCCATAAACAAAAGGAGAAGTAAGACCCCGTCTCCTTCTAAGGCTTCCTCCTCATGGTAACCACTAAGAAATGAGTTAAGTGTATCCGTGTTGCAATGCTTTTGAGAACGTATAAGAACGCCTGCTTCGATGATGAAGGGTGTTCAGAACTTGCGATGCTAAGCCATGGGCTCCCTTTCTGAACCTGGATGCCAAATAGACTTTTCCCGTATCCTGAGAAGTCTAACGCCCGTCATTTTCTGCAAGAAGGGCATGGAGAAGAGCGTGAAGATTCTCGGTGCTTGCGGCTTGGTTTAGCCTCACTGGATGTCACAGAGTCCTTTGTCCAGTCCTGGCCATATTCTATGTTCCCTACGAGGAAGGACCTCCGTGGGAGGCGGAGGCTTCGGCCTCTCTCTCCCCCCTGCAGGAGGACGGAGGAAGCAAGGAAGGAAGCGCCGCCCGAGAGGAGGAGGAGGAGGAGGAGGAGGGTCCTTCGGAAGACCCCGGGGGCCCCAAAGGATCCAGGAGGGGGGAGGGGCTCCTTCCAAGGCTCCTGAGCAGGTTTGTGTATGTAGACTGCCTCTGTCCAGGGAGGCTCCACTCATTAATGTGCCTCTGGATGAACTTCCCATCGCCTTCCCTTTCTTTTGCCAGGCTCTTTTGTGTTTTGTTCCGTCACCCCAGGTGAGCTCCCTCCATCGTTTCTGCTTAGGCGAGACAACTTTTCCTGAATCCCCAAGTAATACGGCCATGCAGGACAGGAAAAAGAAATCCTGTCTCCCTTGAACAATTTCTGCCAAAAGAAAATCCTGCGTGGCTTCATGATGCTGAATCCCCAAGGGCATGACGCTCTTTTGCCCATCTTCCAAATGTTGAGGGCTCCAGCAGCAGAAGACCCAGAAAGAATCCAACTTGGAGAATATCAACATTGCATGATTTCCTGTTTCTTTTTTCCCCCAACAATGAGATATTGATTTCTATGAGGAAATTCACTAGCAGGAGATTCTCCTCCTTAGCTCCTCTTTAACTGGAGACGGTCTCCTTTTGTGAGGATATGAAGCTGAAGAAGTAGAGAGGAGTAGGGGAGAGGAAAGGGAAAGAAGAAAGGAGAGGAGAGGCAGATGGGGAGGGGTAGGAAGAGGAGAGGATATGAAGCTGAAGAGATAGAGAGGAGTAGGTGAGAGGAAAGGGAAAGAAGAAAGAGGAAAGGAGAGGCAGATGGGGAGGGATAGGAAGAGAGGAGAGAGGATATGAAGGGGAAGAGAGAAGAGTAAGGGATGAGTGCAAATGAGGGCGGGAGACTCTGATTTGCAGATCTAATGACTCCGAGGCCTTTATTTCAGAAAACAATCCTTTAGGTATCATTTAATGATTGAATTTCTTGGTTTGGCTCTTGAGTTTTCCATAGTCAACAAAGTCACAAACAAAATATTTTTTTCTATCCTCTTTTAGCTTTGCCCCTTTTTCAGATTTCTCCTTTACGCTTTCCAAGAAATTATAGCCAGGGAACATTATACATTTAACTTTATTTGTTGATTGCATGTTAAAGAAGAATTATTATTCAAGTGTTCAAGTATATACATAAATATCGTAATGGAGCTTGCTATCAAGGTCATAACTAGGGACGGACATAAAGAGGGTCCGTCACCTGACCAACCAGAACGTTACTGGGGTATTTTAAAGGGCTTTGCTGATGGGTCCCCAGCCAAGGGGGCAGTTTTAGACAGAGCCATGTGGGGCCACGTTTCCCACCTTAGAAAGTGTATTTCTGATTTATGAAGCCCCAATGTGGAAGCGGTTCACCTTTGCTTCTTCCAGGCAGAGTGGAGATCTCTTTGTGGTCTCCTGTCCCTTCCACAGCCAATTGGGCCCATTTCAATTAGAGGCGAGCTGGCAGCTGCCACTCACGGGACATGCTTGATGTGGGATGACCTTTCCCATGATCCCTAACTGTCCTTTCTGGAAAACAGGCCACTGCAGCCCCTGAGCATGTAGAGTGTTTATTTGCACCCTCTGCTCCTACCCCGCCTTCTCCGGCCCCTGTTTGGTCGTAGCCAGACTTTGTCCGGAGCTGGGGGGCCTTTTTGGTCTCCTCGGCTGGGACGTCCAGCGGCTCTTGTGCCATGGGGGGGGGGCTCGGGGTCTCCTCCGCTGCAGGGTTGGGGGTCCCTGTGGCCAGAGGGCCTCCTCAACCGCAGGGGATCCGGTCTAGGGGATCCAGTCCAGAGGACCCACCGAAGCAGAGCAACTGCAGGAGCCTCTCCAGCTCCTTCTCCAGGGGGCCCAGATCTCCCCCCCACCCCGTGGCTGGTCTCCCCCCTGCTCAGCCCCAAAGGGAGAGGGGTCCTTTCCCCCCCCCCTGCAGGAAAGGGTGGGGGGTGATCCCCTCCTGGGATCCGCTTCTTTCCACCTTGTCCCCGATCCCCTCCCTTGGGATCCCTGGCTTTCCAGTGGATCCCCCCGTCCCTCCTGAGCTCCCTCGTCTCCCAATAGCCTCCCGGGATCCCCTCGGGCTGAGCTCCGTCCCTTCCCGGGATCCCTTCGGCTGCTTGGCTCCTGGCCCGGCGGTTCTCCTCCTGGGGGTGGAAGGGCCTTTTCCCAGGGGTCGCTCGAGACCCCCGGGGGAGCCTGGCAGGAGAAGCCGGGGAAGGGAGGACGCGGGCCTTCCCTTCGGAGCCTCCCCTTCGGCTCCTCGGACGAAGCTCCGCCGCCCCCGCCAGGAGCCTCCCGCTCCCAAAGGAGCCGCCCGAAGGGAAGGGGCGGTGGGAGGGGCGGGGCCACCCCGGCTCCGCCCACCGAATCCCCGCCCTCCCCCGCCTCTCCGTGTGGCTGGCTTTGGGCGGGGGGCGGGGCGGAAGGAGGGGCCGGAGTGGGGACAGACGCGCAAGCGCAGAGGACGCTGGGAAAGCAGCTCCCAGCGACGGCGCTCGGTGGGCGGAGCTGCGGAGGCCGAGGAGGACCGTTGCTGAGGCGGAGAACCAGGCGCGGAGAATGAAATAAAAGAAAGGAACGTGGCGGCGAAGGGAAGGCTGGAGCCCAATTTGGCGCTTGGGGGTCACCGCCGCAGGAGGAACCGTGTCGAACGGCATGAGGAAGGCGGAGAACCGAACTGTTCTAGCAGGTCCCTTTCTCTCCTTCGGGGGAACTACAAGGAGGTGGTGCCTGGAGAGGAGGAGGCGGGGCTTCGCAGGAAGGAGGGGCTGGGAAACGGAGCGCCTTCCCTTTCAGAACCAGAGAGCTGACGGAAGGAGCGGTTCCTTTCGGAGGCGGAGAAACCGGAAGTAAGTAGAGACTGCTGGGACGGAGGGGCAGCCTGGGAGGGTCTCCTTCAGGTCCTCGGGACGGGAGGCCTCGGCCTGGGCCTCTCCTGCGGTGAGGGGGACGCCGCCGTGACCCGCCTCTCTTTCTCCCCTGCAGGAGGACGGAGGAGCCCGGCGGGGGAGGGAAGGAAGCGCCGCCCAAGAGGAGGAGGAGGAGGAGAGCGGGCCCCGCGGAGCAGCCCCTGGAGACGGCGGGGAAAGGCCGGGGGGCTCCGGAGCTGCAGGAGGGATGAGCCCAGCGGGAGCCCTGGAAAAGCGGCTGCCTGGAGGGCGATGCGGGGAGGAGGAATTGGGACGAGACGCCGAGACGGGCCTGGAGGGCGGAGGGTCCTTCGGAAGACCCCGGAATCCCCAAAGGATCCAGGAGGAAGAAGAGAGATATCAGTGCCCCGAATGTGAAAAATTCTTCAAGAGAAATGAGTATCTTCGAAAGCATCTAAAGGTCCACACAGGAGAAAAACCTCATAAATGTCTGGAGTGTGGAAAGATCTTCAGTCAGAGGAGCAACCTTTATAGACATCAAAGGATCCACACAGGAGAAAATCCTCATGAATGTCTGGAGTGTGGAAAGAGCTTCAGTCAGAGGAGCAGCCTTTATAGACATCAAAGGATCCACACAGGAGAAAATCCTCATAAATGTCTGGAGTGTGGAAAGAGCTTCACTGAGAGGAGCAACCTTTATAGACATCAAAGGATCCACACAGGAGAAAATCCTCATAAATGTCTGGAGTGTGGAAAGAGCTTCAGTCAGAGTAGCAACCTTTATGCACATCAAAGGATCCACACAGGAGAAAAACCTCATAAATGTCTGGAGTGTGGAAAGAGCTTCAGTCAGAGCAGCACCCTTTATGCACATCAAAGGATCCACACAGGAGAAAAACCTCATAAATGTCTGGAGTGTGGAAAGAGCTTCAGTGAGAGTAGCAGCCTTTATAGACATCAAAGGATCCACACAGGAGAAAAACCTCATAAATGTCTGGAGTGTGGAAAGAGCTTCAGTGAGAGGAGCAAACTTTATAGACATCAAAGGATCCACACAGGAGAAAAACCTCATAAATGTCTGGAGTGTGGAAAGAGCTTCAGCCAGAGGAGAAACCTTTATACACATCAAAAGATCCACACAGGAGAAGAACCTCATAAGTGTCTGGAGTGTGGAAAGAGCTTCAGCCAGAGGAGCAGCCTTTATGCACATCAAAGGATCCACACAGGAGAAAAACCACATAAATGTCTGCAGTGTGGAAAGAGTTTCAGTCATAGGAGCAGCCTTTATGCACATCGAAGGATCCACACGGGAGAAGAACCTCATAAATGTATGGAGTGTGGAAGGAGCTTCAGGCAGAGCAGCAAACTTTATGCACATCAAAGGATCCACACAGGAGAAAAACCTCATAAATGTCTGGAGTGTGGAAAGAGCTTCAGTGAGAGGAGCAACCTTTATAAACATCAAAGGATCCACACAGGAGAAAAACCTCATAAATGTCTGGAGTGTGGAAAGAGCTTCAGTCAGAGGAGCAGCCTTTATACACATCAAAGGATCCACACAGGAGAAAAGCCTCATAAATGTCTGGAGTGTGGAAAGAGCTTCAGTCAGAGGCGCAACCTTTATACACATCAAAGGATCCATTTAGGAGAAAAACCTCATAATTGTTTGGAGTGTGGAAAGAGCTTCACTGAGAGGAGCAAACTTTATAGACATCAAAGGATCCACACAGGAGAAAAACCTCATAAATGTCTGGAGTGTGGAAAGAGCTTCAGTCAGAGTAGCAGCCTTTTTATACATCAAAGGATCCACACAGGAGAAAAACCTCATAAATGTCTGGAGTGTGGAAAGAGCTTCAGTCGGAGGAGCAGCCTTTATGCACACCAAAGGATCCACACAGGAGAAGAACCTCATAAATGTCTGGAGTGTGGAAAGAGCTTCAGTGAGAGGAGCAAACTTTATAGACATCAAAGGATCCACACAGGAGAAAAACCTCATAAATGTCTGGAGTGTGGAAAGAGCTTCAGTCAGAGGAGCCACCTTTATAAACATCAAAGGATCCATTCAGGAGAAAATCCTCCGCCCGGTCCCGCATTCAGGCAGGGGGAGGCCGAGGGTCCCTCCTGGGACTGCAGCCGTTCCCTCCCTCCGGGGTCCTCCCCTAGCCAAGGTGGGTTGGGAGGTCTGGGGGTGCAGCCAGGCGAGCGAAAGCTGAAGGGGCCACAGAGTTTTCTGCTCTTTTAATGCTCTCCTCGTTTTGCACTGAAGACCTGAGCTAATCTGATGCTGGAGCCCAGTGAGGCTTAGACCAATGGAGGAAGTTCCCTTCTCAGCTGACACAATAAGAACAAGCCAGCTGCAAGGGACCTTAGAGGTCTTCTAGCCCAACCCCCTGCTCAAGCAGCAGATCTCATCCCGAAGGTGCTTTTTCAGAAGGCAACTGGATTTTCTTTGCTTTCACTTCTCACCCAAGAAATGTCCTCCGTTAATAGGACAGAGCAGAAGGGAATTCTTTATTGGCCAAGTGTGATTGGACACACAAGGAATTTGTCTTTGGTGCATCGCCTCTCACAGTGTACCTGAAGTAAAATAAAAGGCATCCATCAACATACAACACTTGGTGATAGTCGTAAGTTACTAATAAGCAATCAAATCATACTAAGAAACAAACAGAACCATCTAAATTGTCAAGATACAAGCAACATAGTCATAAGTGGGGAGAGACAGTTACCGAGAAGAGTAAGAAGAAGATAGTAATGCAGTCTTAGAAGGAGGTGTGGGAATTCGTTCTTGAGCAGAGTGATGGCAGGTGGGGGAAACCTGTTCTTGTGTGTAGTTGTCTTGGTGTGCAGTGCCCTATACACCCCAGAGACATTAAGCACGGTAGTCAGCCAGCCCCTCCCCACTTTAGCTGCCTTACCAGCCCCTCCCTCTCCACATCCACCTGCTCCTCCTTTCCAAAAACTGCAGGAGTGGGGGGAAAACCCCTCCAATACTGCCCCCTTCCTAGTTGCAGTTTTCAACCTTTTGGTCAAGCCCATGGTGCGCATGTGCGAAGGAACGGAATGGCGGCCAGGCTTTTTCGCCTTAGTACGATCTGGCGAAAAAGCACTGGGAGCCTTCGGAACCGGCTTTTTACTGCTCTTACTGTGGTCCTTCGGGATAACTGATATTCAGGGGACGTGTGCGGACCAAAAGCCGAGGGGAACCGTTGCTTTTCACCAGCCTAGGACTTCAAAATCTCTAGCGCGGCTTGGCGATCTCAGCGGCGAAAACGGCAGCTCCATAGTGACGACGGAGGCGACGGAGGCGTTTGAGAGCGTTTTGCGGTGGTCTCAGGGGTCGCAAGGTTTTTCAAGCCTCCTCTTACAGCTGCGTGAGCCCTCAGTGACTGTGTTAGCCAACTATTGCCACTTTTAGAAAGGGAGAGATCGATCAGGGCTTCTATTCAGATCGGGCGAATCGGGTGGTCGGCTGGGTGCACCGTGGCCGTAGCCTTTTCTGGATACCCCTCCCCTTTCGCATCTGGCTCAGTTCTTCCATCAATGCTACCTTCTCCAGCAACGCTGCTCTTTCCACCAACGCTATTTCTTCTACCAACACTGCTCCTCCATCAATATAGCCATTAACACTGCTATTTTTATTAATGCTGCCTTTTCCCCCAATGCTGCCTTTTCCCCCAATGCTGCCTTTTCCATCAACGCTAGCCTTTCGTTATCCTGGGCTGGACGAGTGGGGGCATTTACAGCGAACGGGGGGGCCTCCTGCCACTCCTCAGCCCCCCCGGCCTTTTGCCCCCCCCCAGACTTATAGGAGAGGGGGAATACAAGACAACCCCTGTATACCATCTTCTGCGGGCTTTTCAAGCAACATTGGTCTCTTGTTATTCTGGGCTCTGACTATCTGCCTCGCCTCAACTATATGCCTGGGGCATTTGGACTGGCTTTTCCAGCCCCAACTGTTGCCATTATTACCTTCTCCAGCTGGACTTTTAAACAACAAGCCCTTATCTAACCACAATACCAGGACTCTTGGCCTCTCTGGACTGCACCCCCTCATTGAACTCATTGAACTCTTACTAGAACTTTTATCAGACTTACAGAAGAGAAGGTTAAGATTATTAAGACCTTTACATAAGCCTTATGCGTTCTTTGCACATTGCGCAATTTTTTAATTTTTAATTTTAATTTTAATTGGTATGATGAGTGTATGAGATTGCATGTGATTGAGTGAATGCTCCCACTTTTTACTACCCTATATTGTTGTATTTATGTGTTTTTAATTATCACGTGGGGACTGTCTGAGTGAACGAATGAGTGTGTCTGATTCGGAGGGCCTGTCAGGGAATGCGGGAGCTATAGGTGTGGTTGGGGGGACCACGGACACGGGAGTGGGCCGGAGCATTACGGTCGTAACGGGGAGGGGCAGATATGGCGGGGACTTTAGGGCTGGCCATTATCGGGGAAGGAGGGTTCGCTACGTCACAGAGATCCCTCCTTCCGGCCCTATGAGTCCCACTCCGAGGCCAGATGGCGCGAGTAGTCAGGACCCTGGTCTCCGGCTGTTGTCGCTAAATGCCAGGTCTGTTGTTCACAAGGCTCCCCTCGTCCGGGACTTAATTTTAGACGAGGGGGCAGACCTGGCATGTATTACTGAAACCTGGCTGGGCCCGGAGGGAGGAGTCCCCCTCGTAGAGATGTGCCCAGAAGGATTTCAGGTGCTTCATCAGCCGAGAGCTCAGAGAAGGGGTGGGGCTATTGTTATTCGGGAGTCTTTAGTACCTCGTAGGATCCCTGCTCCGGAGCTTGTCGGGTGTGAGTCCCTACTGGTGAAGCTGGACCTCAAGGGTCAAGTGGGCCTGCTGCTAACGTACCTGCCTCCCAACAGAGTTGCAGCAGCCCTCCCCTCGCTCCTCGAGTCGGTAGCCGAGCTGGCAATTGAGTTCCCCAGGCTTATGGTCCTGGGGGATTTCAATTTGCCTACGCTCGGTGAACACTCTGATGGGGCGCAGGAGTTCATGGCTTCCATGACAGCCATGGGCTTGACCCAGATAATTCGGGGCCCAACTCACTCTGCGGGTCACACGCTCGACCTCGTATTTCTTTCGGAGCAGTGGATTTGTGATCTTGGTCTGAGGGGTAATGAGATCATACCCCTGTCGTGGTCAGACCACTGCCTACTGAGGCTTGACTTCCGAAGACCAAACCCCCACTGTAGGGAGGAGGAACCGACCAAGTGGTTCCGCCCCAGGCAACTTATGGACCCTTTGAGGTTCCAGACGGAGCTTGGGGTTATTCCTGATACTCTCGCCCACAGTCCGGTAGAGACTCTGGTTGCTGCCTGGCATTCGGCAGCATCGGAGACCCTCGACCGGATTGCGCCACTACGGCCCCTCCGAGGCGGCGGATCCCGGAGGCCTCCTTGGTTCACCGAGGAGCTCCGGGAGAGGAAGCGCCGGAGGAGACGCCTAGAGCACCAGTGGAGGTCCAATAAATCCGAATCGAACCGAGCACTCTTAACAACCTGCACCAAGGATTACATCAGGGCACTTAGGGCAGCAAAGAGATCTTATATTGCCACCTTGGTTGCGTCCGCCGAGTCCCGTCCAGCCGCCCTGTTTAGGATAACCCGTTCCCTCTTAAATAAGAGGGATACGGGGGACCCCTTGCAGGGTAGGGCTGAAGACTATGCCCAGTTCTTGGCGGACAAAGTTGCTCGGTTTCGGTCGGATTTGGACTCCACCTTTGCAGAGCCAGCCGTGACACGAGAGGACGATTTGGTAGACCATCGCTGGGTTGAGTTTCAGGATGTTACCCCCGGGGACGTGGACAAGGCCATGAGGGCTGTGAGTGCCTCCACCTGTGTACTGGACCCGTGTCCCTCCTGGCTGGTTGCTAACAGCAGGGAGGTGACACGGGGCTGGATCCAAGCGGTTATTACCGCCTCGCTTCGGGAGGGGCACTTCCCCGCCGCACTTAAAACGGCGGTGGTGAGACCCCTCCTGAAGAAACCATCTTTGGATCCAGCTGTACTTAACAACTATCGTCCAGTCTCCAACCTCCCCTTTATTGGGAAGGTTGTTGAGAAGGTGGTGGCCTACCAGCTCCAGCGGTCCTTGGAGGAAGCCGACTACCTGGACCCCTTCCAGTCCGGCTTCAGACCTGGTTACAGCACAGAAACCGCTTTGGTCGCATTGACCGATGATCTCTGGAGAGCCAGGGATGGAGGCCATCCCTCCATCTTGGTTCTCCTTGATCTCTCGGCGGCTTTCGATACCATCGACCATGGTATCCTTCTGCGACGACTGCGGGAGGTGGGTGTGGGAGGCACTGTTTTGCAGTGGTTCTCCTCCTACCTCTCGGGCAGGTCGCAGTCGGTGTTGGTCGGGGGACAGAGATCGACCATGAGGCCCCTAACATATGGGGTGCCGCAGGGGTCGGTCCTGTCCCCCGTACTATTTAACATCTACATGAAACCGCTGGGCGAGATCATTCGGAGGCACGGGATAAGATACCACCAATATGCGGACGATACGCAGCTGTATCTGTCCGCCCCGTGCCAACTCAATGAAGCGGTGGACGTGATGAACCAGGGACTTGAAGCTGTTAGGGACTGGATGAGGGCTAACAAGCTTGTACTCAACCCAGAAAAGACCGAGTGGCTGTTGTGTTTCCCTCCCAAAAATTTGGCTAGTGTTCCACCACTCAGGCTGGGGGGTCAAATTTTACACCCCTCAGACAGGGTTCGCAATTTGGGAGTCCTCCTGGACCCACAGCTGACCTTTGATCACCACCTGTCGGCTGTGACCAGGGGGGCATTTGCCCAGGTTCGCCTGGTGCGCCAGTTGCGACCCTACCTGAACCGGGAGGCTCTCACAACAGTCACTCGCGACCTCGTGACTTCTAGGCTGGAATACTGCAATGTGCTTTACATGGGGCTGCCCTTGAAGAGCATCCGGCGGCTTCAGCTAGTCCAGAATGCGGCCGCGCGAGTGATCGTGGGTGCACCTCGGTTCGCCCACATAACACCTATCCTCCGCGAGCTGCACTGGCTACCTGTTGATCTCAGTGTGCGCTTCAAGGTGCTTCTTACTACCTACAAAGCCCTTCATGGTAGTGGATCTGTGTACTTGGGAGACCGCCTCCTGCCAATCACCTCCTCTCGACCCATAAGATCGCATAGATTAGGCCTCCTCCGAGTTCCATCTGCCAGCCAGTGCCGGCTGGCAACTACGCGGAGGAGAGCCTTTTCAGTAGCAGCTCCAACCCTCTGGAACGATCTCCCCGTGGAGATTCGTACCCTCACCACCCTTCAGACCTTCCGCACAGCCCTCAAGATCTGGCTATCCCGTCAGGCCTGGGGGTAAGACCATAGTCCGCCCCCACCCGAATGTTGTATGAATGTTGCTTGGTTTTAATCATATATTGTGTTTTTTGTTATTATATATCTTCCCCTTCCATACAAGTTGTTAGCCGCCCTGAGTCCCCTCAGGGAAAAGGGCGGCCTATAAATAAACTCAACTGAAACTGAAACTTAACCAGTGAAATCAGGCAACCCTCCTGTCAGTCAATGCCACTCCTCTTTCCATTCGTCCATGGGGGAGGGGGGGTTGCAACTCTCTTTGTGATGTATGTAGTTCAGCTGTGGAATTCCAGGATTTCTCCAGAATCTGCACACAGCATTGTTGTCCAAGTAGTGCACACCCATCTCCTTAGGATGCCAATATCATATCTAGAGCTATTCTGTTCTGAACTGTCATTGTCCAAATGGCTTCTTGTTCTTTTGCTGCAACAATAAAAAAACTCCCCAGTCTCCTTGGCTAGGATTTCCCCCACCGCTTGTATGTGATACAAAGCATTATTGAGGGACCAGAGCCCACGGAGCAAAGAAAGGGGTTCAGGTACTTTCTGAATTGTTCAAGATTCCTGTGGTTTCCAATCTTCCTTTCAGGTAAAGTGGGCATAACATAGGTACCCACCTATATGGGAAGAGCACAGATACATAACAAAATCATGTGGTCTCATCCCAAAGGTTGTTAAGTTTATTTGTCTTAATATCTTAGCCTTCATGCACACAGATGCACCAATCAGCTAGTGGTAATAATTGGGTAACTCCTAATCCTTGTGTGGTTAGCCACAAACACCTATTGGGGAAATGTTCTAATTGAGAAAACACCTACGGGAGATGGCAGTTCTCCTCTCACACAACTATGGTTCCAGAGGCTTTTGGTTCCAGAACAATAACTTCAGTCCCAGTTCTGCTACTGAGAAAGTCACAGGCTGCGCAGTCCAGGAATCCGGACGGGCAGATCGTGGGT
Organism: Thamnophis sirtalis; assembly: GCF_051295495.1. Lineage (NCBI taxonomy): Eukaryota > Metazoa > Chordata > Lepidosauria > Squamata > Natricidae > Thamnophis > Thamnophis sirtalis. The sequence goes on along the minus strand of NW_028261398.1, from coordinate 794,510 downwards.
ATTTCTTCACTCGGGAAGTGATCAATCCAAGATGCCCGGCCTTCCACTTTTAGGGCTGTATGGGTGGTCTGAAGCCCTTGAAAGGGTCCCTTCCACTGCTGATCCAAGGAGGTTGTTGGTCCCCGCGTCTTTACAAGCGTCCAATCTGCAGGCTGAAACGGATGCCCTGGGTGATCTAGTCCTGCAGATAACGGGAAAGGAAATTCATCACCGCAGCGAGGTGTCTTATGCTTTTGGTACAAGATCAGTTTGCCCACCAGTGGGATGGGCCTTTCCTCTGCCTTTAGGGAGGGATGTGGTCATCCAAAAAGGGTCTCAAAAAGGATCAAGCCTATTCGCTTTTGAGGTGCAAAGTGAAGCCCTAACAATGAGAGTGGCAAAGGTTGAGGTGAGCACAGGTGAGCTTCCTGGCGGAGTTTACCTATCTGTTGTTTTTGTAAATCATTCCAATTTTTCCATAGGAGGACTTGCCAGGTGGTAGGCTGAGTAAAGCTTCCGAGTGATGTTTAACTGTTGACACAAACTTAGCTGTGAAATATGGGTCCCAATCCAATGATGTACTATTTGGCAGCCCAAACCTCCGAATAATTTCTTCCAGTAGGACGTTTACTACTTCATGATCTTTATTAGCCCTGCTAGCAAAGGCCTCAGGCCATCCTGTGAAGGGAGATTCTAGTCCCAAAACAGACTTAAAACCTCCCTTTCTAGGGAATTCAGTCAAGTCTGTTTCTCAAATTGTCCCTGGGTAGTTGCCCTTAAGTTGGACTCATAGGGGTGGGTGCCTGGCTCCTTTTGGATTATTTCTGGCACAAATCAGACAAGCTGCTACAGCTCGGAGATAGCGGAATAGAGATCCTTGCCTTCCACACAGCATGTCCTAAAGTTTACCAGGGCTTTTGACCCCCAATGTGTGCCAGTATGTATTTGTTACAAAGGAATCCTTAGAGGTGCATCTGGTAGAATAACTTTGCTCTCTACCCGCCACCCATCGTTCCCCTCCTTGCCTCCGATAAACCTGGCCCATGCCCTGTGCCCGGGTGTATAAGAGGCTGGGGAAGGGGGTATGGAAGGAGACATGGGAATTCGGGTAGCTGTTCCATCTGAGTGTCGTAGGGCAGCTTCCTTAGCAGCCCTATCTGCAGCCCGGTTCCCTTTCGCGTAAAGGGTGTCTTCCTTGCCCCTTGACATGTATGACTGCTGCTTCTTTTGGCTGCCAGACTGCTTCCAACAATTCTAAAATTTGTGGACCATACTTAATAGTTGACCCCTTTGCATTTAACAATCCTCTTTCCTTCCATAAAGCTCTATGGGTGTGCAAGGTTCCAAAGACATGTTTGCTATCTGTGTAAATATTTACTGTTAGTCCTACAGCCAGCTGTAAGGCTCTAGTTAAAGCTACCAGCTCAGCCAGCTGAGCAGAAGTCTTTACTGGTAGTGATTCGGCTTCCATAACTTCCCACAGTGGGACCACTGCGTATCCCGCCTTTCTCAGACCTTCCACCATAAAGCTGCTACCATCTGTAAACCATTCACAGCATTTGGGAGAGGCTGAGCACTAAGATTGGGTTTACTATCATATACAGACTCCACCAGCTGTACGCAATCCTGATGCAATTCAGTATCCACCTGGGGCAAGAGTGTAGCTGGATTGAGGGTATCGCACACCTCTAATTGAATGACTGGGAAGTCAAGCAGGATAGTCCGATACTTGGCTTGGTGGCCCCCAGTCATCCAAAAGGCCCCCTTCACTTCCATAATCTCCTGAACCCCGTGTGGGACTTTGACTATTAGATGTTCTCCCGGTGTTAACTTTTGGGCTTCCTCAACCAGCAGGGCAGTTGCTGCCCTCAGACATCCAGGCCCTCCCAATGCCCCCTCCCATATCTATTTGCTTACTATAATATGCCCCAGGCCTTTGCCATGAGCCTAGTTTCCGGGTGAGAACTCCTGCAGCAATGCCTTCCCACTCATGTGCGAAAAGGGTGAAAGCTCTAGTGGGGTCCGGAAGCCCCAGTGCTCTCACAAGCTCACACTTTATTTGTGTGAATGCATGTTGGCGTTCTCCAGTCCATTCAAATATTTTCCCATCCCCTTTGACAGCCTCATAAAGGGGCTTGACAATAAATCAAAAATTATGAATCCAAACTCTACCAAAACCAGCCTTCCCCAAGAATCCCAATTGTTTTCTATTAACAGAGGGCTTTCATAGATTGCTTCCCTCTTTAGGCTAACGGTTTTTGCTGTCCTGTAGAGATGCCAACCCCTAAGTTTTCACCTCCTGCTGTGCAATTTGGGCTTTTGTTGTTTCAGGCACATTATATAGGCCTTTCCTGAAGCCCCCCCAAAAGGTATCTCATCCTCGGTAGTCCGAGGAACAATACACCTCTTAAGAACAGATCTTCTGGCTCCTGTATCTGTCAACATCTCATGTTTAGATCCCCCAATTGGGACTTCCGCAGAGGTGGGTTGGGGGAGCCACAGCTCCCTGCCCCTGGCCTCTTCCCCCTTCTTTTTCTGCTCGCATGGCTATAGCCACCAGGCATCCACTCCTCCAATATCCTTCTTTTCCGCATGTAGCACACTGGTAAGGTCCCACCTTTCCTCTTCCATGCCCAGACTGCTTTCAGGTTCCCTAAACTCCCACTCCTCTCCTCTTTTTTGTCCCCCTTCCTCCCACCTTTTCCTGCCTAAGGGCATCTGCTAGGAAGACAGCATTTCTGCCAGCCTTCTGGATTTCTTTCTCATTTCTTCCTACCCTCCAGGAGGCTATCTCAGCCAAGTCTGAAATGCCTTTCCACGGACCTCCTCCTACTTTCCGTAACTTTTCTTCTAATGTCCTCTGCTGAGTTCCCTATAAAAAATCATGTTCATTGTTTCCTGATTATCTGAAGCTTCAGGATCTAAATCAGGGTATTAGCTAAAATCCTGGTATATCCTTTCAAGAAAAGTCCTCAGGACTCCCGTCTTTCTTTTGCCTTATTTCATACACTTTTACCAGAGTCTTAAATTAGGGAACTCCATTTTTGGATTCCATATAAGATTGAGAATTCAGTAGCCTCGTGTTGTCCCCATCATCACCCAGATCCCATTCTGGCTCCGTGAGGGGGGGGGGCATTCCCACCGGCTGTCATTCTCATTCTTCTCCGTTTTTTTAACTGCCGCTCCACTGCCTTTCTCCCCCCCCCCCCCAGCAGTCTGTTTCTCTGGTGTTAAAAGGACATCCGTCAATGTCTGAATGTCTGCCCAAGTGGGGCTATGCGTCCTTATAGTAGATAAGCACAGAGAGTGCATTTTCTCTGGGTCTTCCCTATAACTGGGGTTTTGTTGCTTCCAATTATAAAGGTCGGAAGTAGAAAATGGGGTGAAAACGAGCCCTCGACCACATCTATTTCCTCCTCCTGCCACTATATTTTCTCCGAGTGAGCCTGCAGCATCTCTGGTTTTAGTTTTGAATGAGATTGGATTCCACAAGAGTCACTCGCGGATTACGTTGTTCCTCAGCCTCCCCCCTTCCCTGGGGTCTCTATGTCTGGAGTATCCCATTCCTTTAGTAAGTAGGGGATGGCAGACCAGTCTCCGAGTCCTCCAGTTTAACCAGAGGAGCACTGGGTTTCTTTGTAAGAAAGGGAATCAAAACATTTAACCCCTTTCACAGTCGGGGATAGGGACTCTACACACACAAGCATTGACACATCGGCATACTTACAGATTTATCCTCCATTCAAACTGCTTGCATAAAAATCCACCTACAAATATTTCCTTTCATACTTTCTCCAGGGAAACCAATCATTATCATTATTTTAGGGAGCTTTCACAAGCGCACGAGCTCCATTTTTTCCAAATCCCTTTTTAAAAGTAAAATAAGAAATAATAATAAGGTCTTTTTCTTTATTGTTATTAGAGGGTCTTACTCCTCTCCCAAGTCTTGGACACAACACAGAAACACAGAAACGCCACCTCCACACTCCTCTAACAGAAATGGACTATTAACAAGTTTCACCAATAATCTCAAATCTTTTGTTCCTGCAATATTGCTTTTAGTTGCTCCAGAAGTCCCATATTATGAGCTCCCTGAAATGGCCAAAAATCACCTGGATTGTCCAAGGGACGTTGAGGTCAGACAGACATTCAGTGATGAGAAAAAGGCTGCCTTTGATCCCTATATCTAATCCTCCTCATATCTCAGATTGAGGCAAAATCCAACCCACTGGCAAATCTTTGGGCAGCTTCCCTGTTGGCGGATCTCTGCATCGCCCCTTGATTTTCAGAGCACTCAATCACTGTCAAAAGAGCTCTGAGGGCGGCTGGCAGTGCAGAAACACCCAGTCTTCCTGCTTTCCTTTCAAGTGTGTGCCATGACTTTGCTTCAGCCGCCAGCCCATCACCCTCTTTTCATGTGGGGCCTGGCAGTTTCCTCCTGCAACTTTCTCCTGTCTGGATGATGCAACCCCCAGCTAATCCCCCAGGGTCGGAGGCTTTTATTTTTGAATCTCTCATTCCCTGCAGTTGGACTGGAAGTCCTCCAAAGTCCCTTCTTCCTCCTCCGTTATTCTGTGTGAAGGTGGGCATCCATGGGTCCTGGTTGTGTGAACTAAATCCTGTGTGCACAACCATCCTTCCAATTACCCATTTCGCCTCTTGGGAATACACTTTGTGGGCCTTTTAAAAATCAGTAACGTCCAAATAGGGATAAAAGGAGCGTAGCTGAAATCAGGGACCGACCAGCCATCCAGCTATACTGCAGAACCAAACAGGCCACGATCCGGCCAGGTTTCTTCTCTCAATCCCGGATAAAAGCATGTTAGTTTCCTGGCTAAGCAGACCAACGTTCCTTGAATTCCAGGCCCCTCCAGACCTCCTCCCTCCATCCGAGAGTTCGGGCTTTGCGAGGGAGTTGAGCAGGGCAGGAAAAAACCAGCTCAGGTCTTCTGAGGCAAAGGAAACCGTCTCGAGGTGGTCTCGGCTTCCCTCCCAGGAGCTCATATCCTGCCATGTTTGTGGCGAAAACGGCTCACTGATTCTTCATAGAAGAGAGGAATGCAAACCCTCAGATGAGGACCACAATCAGGGCCCAAATCTCTGTGGCTGAGCAAGGTGGTTGCACAGTGAGTTGATGCAAATGACTGCCGTTGTTAAGTGAATCACATGGTCGTTGAGCAAATCCAGCTCCCCCCTCTTTGACGTGGCATGTGGGAAGGTCCTAAACGGCCATCCCAACGACAGACCCGTCCCTGGGATGATGCTGCGGCCATCCTAAGCGCTTGCCGTATCAAATAAACAAGTAATCTTGCTGGTTGCCCAAGTGCCTAGATTTTGATCACCTGACCACGGGGGAAATACAGCAACCGTCATAAGTGCGAGGACTGGTTGTAAGCCACGCATTTCAGCGACATAACTACTGACAGTCGCTAAATGAATGGATTTACGTTGAAGATTACCTGCCTGCTTTTCCAATTAGACTAGGGAAAGATTATTTTGACGATTTAAACAAAATAGTGTTGAAGTATATTTGGCAGGGAAAGAAAGCAAGAATAAAATTAAAGTTGTTACAAAATGCTAGAACAAGAGGAGGATTTGGCTTACCTAACTGGGAGTTATTCTACCAGGCAACAAGCCTGATGTGGGTTAAGGAGTGGATAACATTAAGAAATTCTAGATTATTGACTGTAGGAGGACATGATTTGTTGTTGGGATGGCAAGCTTTCTTATGGTACAAGGGAACTAAAATGCAGGGGTATTTCAGAAGACATTATATATGGGAGGCTTTGTTGTTAAATTGGGAGAAGATTAAAAGGCAACATTACTTAAAAAATCCAGTCTGGTTATCAACTATTGAAGCATTTTCATATCCAATAACATGCAAAAAGGAACAAACAATTAGATCTGGTGAAATATTGAATGCAAAGGGTGAACTTAAATCGATGCAAGGACTTGAACAGCAAGGTATAAAGATGAACTGGTTTTCATATGCGCAAATACATTCTAGACTACGATAAAGATCTTAAAAGGGAAGGTTTCCATGATAAAATGACTGATTAGATAAAATTTTGCTACGTACTGGTGAAAAGGTAATTAAAAAACTATATGGATACTTATTAGAGGTTAAGCTAGAAGAAGAACAAGTTAAAGAATCTTTGATTGCTTGGGGGGGAAACTTTGGACATGGGATTGACTTAGAGAATTGGCAGAAATTGTGGTCTCAAAATTATAAAATGACAATGTCAACAGCATATAAAGAAAATTTGTATAAGATGTTTTACAGGTGGCACCTGTCCCCGACGAGAATGTTCAAGAATAAATCTGAAAAGTGTTGGAAATGTCATCAGATACCAGGGTCATATGTGGTGAACTTGTTTAGAAGCTAAAAGATATTGGACTAAAATCCACACTTGGTTGGAAAAAATGATATAAAATATAAAGACTTTAAACCAGAGATCTTTTTATTGGGAATTATACCTGAAACATACAATAGAGAATTGAAATATTTGATTGTAAATGTGTTAACAGCAGCTAGAATTGTATTTGCTAAAAATTGGAAAAATGAGAAAATACCAACACAGGAGGAAGTTATTCACAAAATAATGGAATGTGCTGAAATGAGTAAATTGACATTTGACATTTAGAGAACAAGAAGATAAACAATTTTACAGGATATGGGGTTTATTTTATCAGTGGTTAGATTAAAAAAAAACATGGAAATGAAAGACATTAGAGAATGTTATCAATACAAGAATAATAAAATGATACAGAATATAACATAAAATATATTATTATTGGCTAGATTTAAGATGATGTAATGAATTGTTATAATATAAATGGTTCCACCACAAAACCGTGTTCGACTAAAGCGCGCTCGACGAAACCGCGTAGCTGACGTCATCAACAGGGCGACAACAGCGCGGAGACAGACGCACGCTGTAAACCCTAAACCTAAAATTAACCCCTAAACGTAACCCCCCTAAACCTAACCCTAACCCTTAACCTAACTCTAAACCTAACCCTTAAGCTAACCCTAAACGTAACCCTTACCTTAAGTTGAATCGGCTTGCTTTCAAAGCTCTATTTAAAGCGCCCTTCTTTCTCCGCGCCGGCTGTTGTCGCCCTGTTGATGACGTCAGCGACGCGGTTTAATCGGGCGCGGCCTAGTCGAGCGCGGTTTTGGCGGCTGACGAATATAAATGAACCCTATATCTAATATATCTCATTTAAAATGAAGGAATAATAGTGATAGTCAAACAAATGAGGTACAATAATAACAATGTACACAAATATATTCAATTGGATAATATGTGATTTCATATCAATTGTCATAACTGTCTCGGGCTTTTTCCAGCCTCGGGATCTGATGAGACACCTGGACGTCAGACGTTTGCCACAGGTGTCAGGGGAGTCAAAGGCCCAAAGGGAGAGCTCGCCAGAGCCCAAAGTGTCCATCTCCATGTTGCCATGATTCCACAGGAAGATCCGACCATCTCCCTGATAAAATAACTTTAAGTGGCTCAGTGTCAAAGTCATCATCTTAAGGATGGGGGGAAATCCAAACTTAGTTTTCGGTAACTAGCCTTGGTTGGCTCTTGAATCTTGACAGGTGGAAGTGTATAATCCATGCAATGCAAAAGGAAGCAGCTAGGCAGAATTCCTCTTTTCTTACAAAAACGAAACAGAAGAGATCAGCATAACAACAGAGCATGCGCCCATACAGTCATGTAGCCAAAGGCAGGACTGGGACCCACCATTGCTTAATATTTAAATTAATAACTCTTAAGCAAAAAGATTTAATACCTTCCATATTCTGGACAATACCTAAAATAAGGTCCTACAATGTGGGAAAGCCAAATGACAAACGTATTCAACATTTTCTGGATTGCTTTCACAACTAACGGTTAAACGGAGAGAAAAAATGATCATTAGTCCAGAGTGTCAGCGTTCCAAGTATCATGTAGAATTAAATCAGAGTCCAAGGCAAAATGATCCTTAAAGTTCCAATTTAATAAGACAGGCATGTTGGCATCGTGCTGTGGGATCCCAATTCTGAGAGTTACATGAGGATCCCACCCAGTTAAAAGTTCGTTATCTTTTTTTTAAAATAATTTTATTTTTTATTACATAGACAACATCACATAACAATAGGAAAAAAAAACAAAGGGAAAAGGAAAGGAAAAAAAAAGAAAGAAAAAAACCCCATCATCCCATACAATATGTCATTTGATCACAGGTGCATCCCTACTACGTTTCCCCCCATATACACATCCCGTATCTCTCTGTTGTATATTTAATAGACACCACAATAACCTAGGGTTTAAAAAAAATAGAAAAACCATCATCACATGCAGCATGTCGTTTGGTTACAAGTGTTTTAACATCTGCATCTTCAAATAATATTTACCGTCTCAAATATTTGATCTAATATAACTAAAGACCTCATTTTCATTCTACAATATATATTCAGTTAACATTAGCATTATTTTTCCCCAGGAAGTATACTTCTATTTATTGTTAACCTTGCATTTCATACCTTCAAACAGAGATCTGATTCCTTCATTTTTCAACAAAGCATCGCTGCCTATATATACCAGTTTTCATTTGTTCCCCTATTAGAATTGCTTATCAGCAGCGAAATATCATTATAATAAGTTCTTAACCTTATACATTATATCCCCAGACCTTATATTAATACTTCATTGTGTCATTATTAGATTATTTCACAGCATAATTATATCATCATTTACTTTTTTCAATTAAGGTATAAGTATATCATTTTTCATTTCCAAAGTTTTTTTTTCCCCCTAGCCACCGATAAAACAAATCCCATATCTTATAAAATTGTTCATCCTCTTGCTCTCTAATTTCAAATGTCAATTTACTCATTTCAGCACAGTCCATTATTTTTCGGATAACTTCTTCCTGTTTTGGTATTGTTTCGTTTTTTCAGTTTTTTGCAAATACAATTCTGGCTGCTGTTAACACATTTACAATCAAATATTTCAATTCTCTATTGTATGTTTCCGGTATAATTCCCAATAAAAAGATCACTTAGTCTAGTCTCTAGCTTCTCGGTTTTCTTCTCTCCTTCTTGGATTTTATTTTCAATTTTTTGAATCCTGTCTTCGTATTTCAACATCCAGTTGTGTATGCTTTCAACTTTCCCTTACATTTTATCAACTTTTTGCACTATGCTTTGATTTTGTTGTTCCATTACCTCCATTTTTTTTATAAGAGTGTCTAACTTGCTATCTTTACTGTCAATTCCTGCTTGCATTTTCTGCATCATTTGCATAAGTGTTTCAAAATTTGCTTCCTTCTCTTTTTCATGCTGGGACATGGTCTGTGTTGTCCTCTGGCCTCCCGCAGGTGTGGAGACGGAGGTTGATGTAGATCCAAAAGCAACTGCTTTTCTACTCATAGCCAATTAGTATTAGAGGGTGGAGGGTTATAAGTACAGTGGATGAAGTACGTAGAGTACACAGGGGAAAGGAGGGAGAAATGAGGAAAAGGGGAGAGAGAGAAAGGAAAAGAAAGAAGGTAGAGAAAAGGAAAGGAAAAAAAAGGAACTCTTCCAACTATTTTGTTCAAAATTTAAATTGGATCATCTGTTGATGTCCCAATTTCTTCAGAAAAGAAAGAAATACAGTGAGAATACAAAAGAAGATATATACATATACATATACATATACATATACATATACATATACATATACATATACATATACATATACATATACATATACATATACATATACATATACATATACATATACATATACATATACATATACATATACATCATATACATATACATATACATATACATATACATATACATATACATATACATATACATATACATATACATATACATATACATATACATATATATATATATATATATATATATATATATATATATATATATATATATATGTTTTCTGAGGTTTTCGCGGGTGTTAGTATGTAGGTCTCTAGTTGTTCGGGTTTTCTCCCGCGTAGAATTGGATATGTCTTTGCGACGTTTCGACGAAGTCACATTCGTCATCTTCAGGCTGCTGCTGACTACTTCAGGTTTGGTGTTTCCAGGAGTAGTCCTGGAAACACCAAACCTGAAGTAGTCAGCAGCAGCCTGAAGATGACGAATGTGACTTCGTCGAAACGTCGCAAAGACATATCCAATTCTACGCGGGAGAAAACCCGAACAACTAGAGACCTATATACACACACACACACACACACACACACACACACACACACACACACACACACATATATATATACATGATGATTTTAATATCTACTTTTTAATATATGGTAAAAAGTAATGTGTATTGCTGGTCTTTGATAGTAATAAAGATTTATACTCTACGAAAGCCAGGATGTTATTCTATGAGGTCTCTAACTGTATAAAAAGGAGCCACTCTATGGATCTCAAACCTTACATTGTGAATTCACTCTCCCCCCTTCCAGGAGAGTGGTTATGTTTTTAAAAAAAACACTTTTTCTCTCTCTCCACATTTTTGGAACTTAGAGAAATACACAACTTTCTACGAGTTTTCTATCGATCAACTCTCAATGTAAGTCTTTTCACACAAAATAAAAAATCAAAGTTCTCACCTTTCAACCTGGACAGGTATAAAATACATTTCTCTCTCTCCCTCCCTCTCTCTCCACTTACATATGCCAACAACTTTTCCAGCCCTCCCCCCTCCAGGTCTTAGAAATCACAGAGAGACAGAGAGGGAGAGGGAGGGAGGGAGAGAGAGAGAGAGAAAGAGGGAGAGAGAACATCATTTCCAGATCTGTGGAGATTGTTGTTGGTCTTCCCTAAAGTTTACTTCTTTGGAATAACAACCATTAAAGCTGCAACTACTCATTTGCTGACTTCTCATAACTCCTCAAATCTGTGGGATGCTTGGATCCCACATAGGATCTTCAAAGGGAAACAAAAGATCTCTAGCATTCTCTGGTGTCTCTGATCCAACTTTCCCCACAAACATCCCTTTCTCCTCCCCGGGACTGGAGACTAAAACCTATGAAGAACGGTTGCAGGAACTGGATATGTCTAGTTTAACGAAATGACTAGGGGAGACATGATAGGAGTCTTCCAATATCTCAGGGGTTGCCACAAAGAAGAGGGAGTCAAACTATTCTCCAAAGCACCTGGGAGTAGAACAAGAAGCAATGGGTGGAAACTAATCAAGGAGAGAAGCAACTTGGAACTGAGGAGAAATTTCCTGACAGAAGAATTAATCAGTGGAACAGAAGTTGCCTCCAGAAGTTGTGAATGCCCCAATACTGGAAGTCTTTAAGAAGATGTTGGACAGCCATTTGTCTGAAAGGGCTTCCTGCCTTGGCAGGGGGTTGGACTAGAAGACCTCCAAGGTCCCTTCCAACTCTGCTATTGTATTAAATTAAACATAGTTTGTAACTCATACCATATAGGATTATGAGTAGAAATAATGCTTTTAAACAATTAAGCCATTTTTGTAGGATTTTCACCATATGCTGGCGTAATCTAGGCACCTCCCATTGGGGGACGATTGGGGCTTGGGTTACCCCATCTGGAACAGGGGCTGCCCTCTTAGGAGAGCTAAATATTAGTGGGAGAAGTTCCATGGAGGGGGGGGGGGGCATCTGGTAAAATATCTGAGTGATTTCAATATGGTGCAATTGCTCTCAAAGATGGGCTCATTAGAAAAGAATTTATTTGGTTGGGGAGATTTGGGGGCCTCCCGGACTCCCCCCTTTTTTCCCTCCGTCTTTGGAGGCAGCTTTTGCGGCGCCCCTCCGAAGGCAGCACGGGCAGCGCCTGCCCTCTAGTGGCCGCCTGTGGGAAATGCCCGGGAGACCCTCCCAACATTCAGGCTGCTTGAAAGGGGGAGCAAGGCGGGCGGGCGGGGGAGGGGGGGGCAGCAGCGCTCCTTGCCCTCCATGGAGCCCCCCCACCCTTTGCCCCGCCCATTTTCCCTCCCCACGTGCGGGGGGCGGGGGGGGGCTTTGTGCATGCTGCGCTTTCTGCATTGGCACGTGGCGTTTTGCATCCTACCCCGTTTGTCCAAACAATCATCTTTAAACAATCTTGGGCGTTTGTGTAGTTGTGTGTCCAGTGGGTGGTGTGGAAAATGGCAAAACTGACTTAAAGAATGTCTCTAATTTGGTTCCGAGTTGGAAATCGCTGCTGGGCTTTTTGCTCGAAGCTGGAAGAAAATGTGAATCTTTTTTTATTTTGGATGATTAGGATGATTTTGTAAGTGTAGAAAGAGCTTGAAATGTTGTTGAGAAGCAAAAAGGTCGGAGGGTTTTTTGTGTCATCTTCTGTGGTGGCCTCCAACCTTGGCAACTTTAAGACCTCTGGACTTCAACTCCCAGAGTTCCTCAGCCAGCAAAGCTGATCTACTGCACCAAAGAAACTCAGAAGTCATCAAAGTTGTTGAAAAGAGCCAAGAACCGAATTGCTTTTACACAACGCTCAGTGACTCTCCTCTCCCATCGGATGAGTCCTGGACTTATAACGGTTCATTTAGCGACCATTTAGTGACATTTCCGTTTGTCCGCTTCTGACCACTACAGCATCCCACCGTCACGCGATCAAACTCCAGATGCCGGGTAACGGGTTCATATTTACGACGGTCGCATCATCCCGGGGTCACGAGATCCCCTTTTGGGACCTTCCAACAAGCGAATTCAATGGGGAAGCCAGGCTCACTTAACAACCACGTTACTCACTAAAAATTCCAGTGATTCAATTTGACAAGTATGGCAAGAAAAGTCAGCAGTGGGGCTGGGGGGGGGGTTCTGCCCTACTGAGGGTATCAGGTCTGGGGTCTCTCCCGTCCTCTGGAGATCACCTTCCTTCCGCCTCCTCCAGCCTGGGATGGCAGCCCAACAGGTGTGGTTGTGTGTGCAGAGGCAGTGTGATGAGTGACCCACATCCCTGCCTCCCTGGGGAGCCCCACGTGGGATGGGGGACCTCAAGCCAAGCAACCCTCCCCACCAACAGCCCCCCCCAAAGAGTCCACTCCCCCCCCCATTCCCAATGAAAGAAACACAACAGCCGTAGTTTTGGATGACTATATTGGTTTTAAAAAATACAAATACTGCACAGTTCCCATCAGAGCACAAAGCATCCCTTGGCAGACCCCTCCCCCGACAGCACCCCAAGTTAACAGCACAATGAAAAAGGGAGGGGCTGCTGGGGGGAGGGGAGAGAAGGATGGAGAAAGAGCGTCCGGCTGGAGCAAAGACCCCTCCTCAATCAGTAAGCATCTGCACCAGGCAGGAGCAAGCAGTGGGCTGGTTTAGTTGGTGCCCCCTCCTCCTTTCCCACCCCCCCCCAGTTTAAAGGCAGGCTTGCTCTCCCCACGAAGGAGGCAGGGCGCCCCTCAGCAGCCGGGGGTCTCCCTCCTGCCAGGGTTCCTGAGGAAAGAGCTTTCAAAAGGCGCCTCTCTCCAAGTGCAAACGAGATCAAGGGCAGGAGAAAAGGGGGGCTGGGGGGACCCCCGTGGGATGCAGAAGTCAGAGGGACCAGAGCTGGTTCCGACTGCAATCCCAGCTGGAAGCAGAGAGGCAAAGAACCATCTCCTCTGGGCCAACTGGGCAGGACAGGTTAGGGGGTGGGGGTGAGGCTCAGGATTGTCTCCCTCCAGGCATATGGGACGTACGTGAAGGGGGGCAGAGGAAGTCCAGGGGAGCCTCTAGAGGAACCCTGCAGCTCTTCCTCCTCCCTGGGAAGCCGTGCAGAGTCGGGGGAACCATCATCCTTGGTGAGAAGTCCTTCCCCATAGGAGGGTCCACCGTTTCCCAGCAAATTCTCAAAGGGGGGGAAGGGCCCATCCAAAGGGACTGGGGGGGGGGCAGGGATCCCATCCATGGATCCTCTGGGGTGGGAAGTGTCCAAGGAAGAGATCCATGGGTCAGGAAGCCAGCTACCCATCAAAGGCTGAGGAGCATCAGGTTGAAGAACATGACCTTAAACCAGGGTTTCTCCATCTGGCCAACTTTCAGAATTCCCCAGCCAGCAAAGGTTTAAGGCAGTGGTTCCCAAACTTTAAGCTCTGCTGGCTGGAGAATTCTGGGAGTTGAAGTCCACAAGTCTTAAAGCTGCCAAGTTTGGGAACCACTGGTTTAAGGTTAGGCTTCCAGTCCCAAACCGCATACAAGAACTACGTTTCCCAAACTTAACCAGACCTGAAGGCACCACACGAGGCTGCAGATCTCTGCTCCAAGCCCAGGAGAAGACATGGTCCTGTCCTCCTGGTGGAATAGAGCGGGGGGGGGCCTTTTGGAAAGCACAGCTGGCCCCTCCCCCTCCCCTGGCCAAAAGGCATCCGCTCTGCCTCAGAGCCCAAAGACCCACATTTCCCCCCCTTGACTAGAAACAGCCAATCGCACAGCAGGCAGTTGAAGGGACTTTTCCCAAGCCCATCCTCACCATTCCTGCGCCCTGGAAGGCAGCCTGAAGCCCAGGCGTTCCCCTAACAGACTCAGGGAACCCACTTCTACACCCACCCCTTGGCAAGGCCCTCTAGACAGGCTCAGGCACCGTGTGCCATGCGTAGGGCTGGGCAAGGGGGGGCCGGGCGGAGAGGTCAGCATTGCTGCAGAAGGAAACCCTCTTAAGCAGCTTCTCTTCTTCCAAAGGGAAACGTCTCTACTCAACGTTATTCCTTGAAGCAAAAGAGGGGCTGTCCGCTTAATTTCCCATCAGGTGGATGGATTTGGACAACGGACCAGCTTTTCTGCAGGGGGAGTGAAATCAAACTTCATTTAAGAAGTAGGACGTCACCCTCAATGGAACCAGAGGGAGGAAGATTCCTGAAACACCTGGGATTTTTGAACAGAGGACAATTGATTTGATTTGATTTGATTTGATTTAATAAATTTTATAGGCCGCCCAATCCCGAAGGACTCCGGGCAGCTTACAGAAAATAAATTTTAAAAAGTGAAGAGTTAAAAAAAACGGAGGAAAACAAATTAAAAAACCACATCATGCACCCAGTCTAATCGGGGATGGACCTCGGTCAAGAGGTCAACAGCCCCAGGCCTGCTGGAATAGCCAGGTTTTGATAGCCTTTCGGAAGGCCATGAGAGTGGGGAGGGATCTCTGGGGATAGTTCATTCCATAGGGTCGGGGCGGCTACAGAGAAGGCCCTCCCCCGGGGAGCCACCAGCCGACATTGTCCGGTTGACGGCACTCGGAGAAGGCCCACCCTGTGCGATCTTATCGGCCGTTGGGAGGTATGCGGCAGAAGACGGTCTCGCAGATATCCGGGTCCCAGGCCATGTAGGGCTTTAAAAGTAATAACCAGCACCTTGAATCGTGCTCGGAGACCGATAGGGAGCCAGTGCAGCTCACGGAGGATAGGTGTAGTGTGGGTGTATCTTGGTACACCCAGTATCATTCGCGCAGCTGCATTCTGGACTAATTCTGGACTCCTAAGTTGCAGACCCTCTCTGAGCGGAGCAAATTTTCTCCCTCTAGGCTTAGGGCGGGCTACCTGGGCTGTCCTTAGGGGGCAACATCCACAGCCACTCGGTCTTGTCGGGATTGAGTGCGAGTTTGTTCACTCCCATCCAGACCCTAACAGCTTCCAGGCACTGGCACATCACTTCCACCGCTACGCTGAGTTGGCACGGGGCGGAAAGATACAACTGTGTGTCGTCCGTGTACTGGTGGTATTTAATCCCGTGCCGATGAATGATCTCACCCAGTGGCTTCATGTAGGTATTAAATAGGAGGGGGGGACAAGACCGACCCCTGCGGCACCCCATAATTAAGGGGCCTAGGGGTCGACCTCTGCCCCCCAACCAACACCGACTGTGACCTGTTGGAGAGGTAAGAGGAGAACCACCGTAGAACGGTGCCTCTCACTCCCACCTCCTCCAGCCGTCGCAGAAGGATACCATGGTCGATGGTATCGAAGGCCGCTGAGAGGTCAAGGAGCACTAGGATAGAGGAATGTCCTCTATCCTTGGCCCGCCAGAGATCATCGGTCAGTGCGACCAAGGCGGTTTCAGTGCAGTATCCAGGCCTGAAACCAGACTGAAAAGGGTCTAGGTAATCTGCTTCATCCAAGGTCCGTCGGAGTTGAAGGGCCACCACCTTCTCAACAACCTTCCCTAGAAAAGGGAGGTTGGAGACGGGACGATAGTTTTTAAGAATAGCTGGGTCCAGAGAAGGCTTCTTGAGGAGGGGTCTTACCACCGCCTCCTTCAGGGGCTGCAGGAAAGATCCCTCCTGCAGAGACGTGTTCTTGATCCCCTGGAGCCAGCCTCGTGTGACCTCCCTGCTGGTCGAGACCAGCCAGGAGGGACACGGGTCCAGCAAACAGGTGGAGGCACTCATCGCTCCCATGGCCTCATCCACTTCCTCAGGGGTGACAAGCTGGAACTCATTCCAGGAAATCTGAGCAAGACCCTCCCTCGGCATCTCCGCTGGTTCTGTCCAAGTGGAGTCAATGGAGCCTATGTAGAGCAGACATTCTAGAAGTTCTAAAGTGAGGGCAATTTGGATTTTAATTGGAGAATCCCTGAATGTCCATCTCCTAAAGTGTTTTAATGCAGGTATTAAACAACCTGATTTGGGCCGGAGGGGACTGAGGACACGAGGTTAAATTCATGTTTCTCAAACGTGGCAATTTTAAAACTCGACTCCCAGGAGTCCCCCATACTGGCTGGGGAATTCTGGGAGTTGAAGTTCCTCCGCCTTAAACCTGCCAGGGCTGAGGACCCTGGGTTCAACAGGGGGCATCCCTCAAGTATCATTGCAACCCAAAACGGGTTCCGTCTGAAGGTCTCCCTCCCATTTTCAAAATGTAAACGAAGGTCAACTCTCGGCTTGTAGATTCTTCAAAAGAGTTGGACTCTTTTGCTCAAGGGCACGCTGGGAAGCAAGGCAGAAGTTAACCATGGTTAGTTAGTGGTCAACACCCCCCCCCCAGGGGGAAGGTTAAGTGCAACAAATTTAAAGAGATTTCCCTGGAAGAGAGTTTCACAACCCCACCAACTTTAAGATGGGGTACGGACGGACTGGCTGGGGAATTCTTGGGAGTTGAAGTCCCCCCTCTTAAAGTTGGTGAAGTTGACAAACGGTGGCCCAGAAGGAGGAGAAAAACTTTGTGATTTTTGATTCGTTTTTCAAAGAAAACTTTGGTATTCAAGCAGACACAGACGGATCCTGTCCTTTTGCAGGCTCCCCCCCCTTACTAGAAGAAACATATGACAATTCTAGGACTTTTTTCCTTTTTGGCAGTAATAGATTCACCTCTTTGGCAGGTTTTAAACTTCCTTTTAAACCTTTGAGATAGAAAAAAGACCTCCCCCACCCCCTTAAAAAACCTGAAGCATCTTTAGCGTATTTATATAGAGATATATATAGAGATATAGATATATGTAATAAAGTATAAATTCTTGCATAGAAAATAACTTCTTTTAAAAATGGTTTCCTCTTTTTCTGAGCAGGTAAAGGACAGAGAGCTCCATAAAGCAGATTTGAGTGCATGTCGGGAACATCGGACGATTACATGATGCTGCAGTTTGAAGGACCCTAAGAGGGGGGAGAGAGAGAGAGAGAAGACTGACATAGAGTCAGAAGGGACCTCAGAGGTCATCTAGCCCAGCCCCCTCCCCAAGCAAGAGACCCTCTTCCGTTCCACACAAATGGCCTTGATTGCTACTTAAGAGCCTCCAGGGACGAAGCACGGAGGAATTGTTCTCGCAATCAGGACATTTCTCCCTCATTCTAGGTTCAGGGCCGATCCAGAACTGGGCCTCCCTCAAAATGCCAGCAAGGGAATTGTGGGAGAGGCAGGCGTGGCTGCCAGTCCAAAAGGCTTATGGGGAGGGACACGTGGACCTGCCTGCCCAGGGGAAGAACAGCCCCTTCCCCAGAGCTAAGGCTGCCTCTGTGTGACCAAACCTCCGGGGAGACAATCGCCGAGACCATTTTCCAAAGGGCAAAGTTTTCTGCATAAAAAGTCTCCCACCTCAGGGGGGTCTTTGACAGCCCCCCCCCCAATGCAGCCACTGGGCAGCCCCAGCGGAGGCCACTCCTGTTTGTTTGGCAGAGGGGCGGGAGGGGGTCTGTGGGCGGTGGGCTGGCTGGCCAGACTGGCTCCGCCCACTGTGTGCGCACATACGCGCACACACGGCTGTCCTCCTGCTTTAGGCCCCTGAAGGGTAACCTGTGGCATGCGGCGCCCTCTTGTGGCCAAGCCCCAGCTCAGCTCCGCCACGCTTGTGCATGCGCTTCCAGCAGGCCAGCAGCTCTTCGGGTTCTGCCGTGAATGCGCAGAGGTGGGGGGGGGCACATGCGGGGGCCACATGTCATGTGCAGGAGATGTGTGCATGTATGCGCAGGGCTACATATGCGCGGCGGCCACACACACATTGCATTGGGGGGTTGGGAGCACATGGGTGCCTCCTTGCGTTCGCATGGTTTGGGGACTCGGTCTGGAAGGGAGCTCAGAGGTCTTCTAGTCCAACCCCTGTTGAAGCCGGAGACCGAATTCCATGCCAGACAACGCATACGCTAAGTTGGGCACAAAGCCAACTGGAGCTGACTGTTCTCATGTGAACGTTGCAGCCTTTCAGGGTTTTCAGCCCACCCCACGCCTGCTGTTCAGTGGGGACCATCCCGGCCTTCCCCAAATGCCCTGGCTGAGGAGCCCCGTGTGGCACAGAGGGTGCCAGGAAGCCCTGGGATGCCCACAGTCATCTCTCTGCCGCCCTGGAAGGACTGACAGTGCACAGTGATCGGTCTCTGGAGCTTCCCCGTCAGGGGGAGGAAGGGGGGCACTCAGAATCGGAGGCCTCCCACCACAAAGCCCCCTCCTCCTCCGGCCCAGGATCACACATGCCCGCTGGGGCGCCCCCAGACTGACCTGCTGGCGTGGGGTGGAGTGCCCAGGATGTAGGAGCGGGGCAGGAGGCTCTCCCCGAGGCTGGTGCCTCCACTGCGGTAGCTGCGCGTGATGGTCAAGCTGGAGGAGGAGGAGCCGGTGGACATGGTGCTGGTGCCCACATTCGTGCCCCCGGATGACTTCTCTGCCGGCTGCCCACATGTGCCACACAACACTGTGCGAGAATGCAGGTTGTACTCGCCCGGATCTCCGCTGGCACTGCAGTGGCTCTGGAGAAGGGAGGAAGAGGGGAAGAAGCAGAGCTTGGCGCCACCCGGACCGAGACCCCACCTGGGGCTGGAGATGCTGGATTCGGATCTGGGGGCTCCTTGGTGCCTTTTTAAAACACAGCCCAGTCTAGAATCCACGTTACATTTAACTATTCCAGAAATAAAAGATTACACTGGAATTGAGGCTAAACGCATTTCTCTCTTTACTCGTTAGATTTACAAGCCTGTTAAACGGGAGCAGGTTAACCAGCTGAAGGCTAAATTTGCAAAGTGGTCTGAAGTCTCCAATGGACACAAAGGCAAAACTTCCGTTCTTCCCATTTCAGGCTTTGATTAAGAGGCCTTTGTCTTGTATTTTCTTTCAGTAGCCGTGAATGCTGGGGAAGGTTCCACCCTGGGATTCCCGAGATCTCCTCATTTCCACCCACTCCACACAGAGGGGAAGTTTGCCCAGAGTCTGAGACACGGACGGCCTGTCAGTTTAGTCCATGAAATGAACAATAAATAAGGACTGGCTTTACTCCATTTATTTGGCCCTTTTGTTTAAAACAAGGAGAGGCAGGCAAGGATTTCAGGGATCCTTGGTGCTGCCGGAGCTTCCTTGAAACGCCTGCAAGAAAAAGGGCAAACTCGGAGAGCCCCCCAGGATCCCTCGTGTCAGTGGCTGCCTGTCTCCCCCCTGCTCAGCCCCAAAGGGAGGAGGAGGAGTCCTTTCCCCCCCCTGCAGGAAAGGGTGGGGGGGATCCCCTCCTGGGATCCGCTTCTTCCCCCCCTTGGGATCCCTGGCTTTCCAGTGGATCCCCCCGTCCCTCCTGGGCTCCCTCGTCTCCCAACGGCCTCCCGGGATCCCCTCGGGCTGAGCTCCGTCCCTTCCCGGGATCCCTTCGGCTGCTCGGCTCCTGGCCCGGCGGTTCTCCTCCTGGGGGGGGGGGGAAGGGCCTTTTCCCAGGGGTCGCCCGAGACCCCCGGGGGGAGCCTGGAAGTCTTCGGAGCCTGCGTGCTGCGTCTCCCTGGCAGGAGAAGCCGGGGAAGGGAGGAGGCGGGGCTTCCCTTCGGAGCCTCCCCTTCAGCTCCCCAGGCGAAGCTCCGCCACCCCCGCCAGGAGCCTCCCGCGCCCAAAGGAGCCGCCCGAAGGGAAGGGGTGGCGGGAGGGGAGGGGCCACCGGGGCTCCTCCCACCGAAGCCCCGCCCTCCCTCCGCCTCTCCGTGTGGCTGGCTGTGGGCGGGGGGCGGGGCGAAAGGAGGGGCCGGAGTGGGGACAGACACGCAAGCGCACAGGACGCTGGGAAAGCAGCTCCCTCCCAGCGACGGCGCTCGGTGGGCGGAGCTACGGAGGCGAGAGGGACCGTTGCTGAGGCGGAAAACCTGGCGCGGAGAATGAAATACGTGGCGGCGAAGGGAAGGCTGCAGCCCAATTGGGCGCTTGGGGGGTGGAGAAACCGGAAGTAAGTAGAGTCTGCTGGGACGGAGTGGCAGCCTGGGAGGGTCTCCTTCGGGTCCTCGGGAGGGGAGGCCTCGGCCTGGGCCTCTCCTGCGGTGAGGGGGACGCCGCCGTGACCTGCCTCTCTTTCTCCCCTGCAGGAGGACGGAGGAGCCCGGCGCCGGAGGGAAGGAAGGAAGCGCCGCCCGAGAGGAGGAGGAGGAGAGCGGGCCCCGCGGAGCAGCCCCTGGAGACGGCGGGGAAAGGCCGGGGGGCTCCGGAGCTGCAGGAGGGATGAGCCCAGCAGGAGCCCGGGAAAGGCGGCTGCCTGGAGGGCGATGCGGGGAGGAGGAAACGGGGGGAGAGGCCGAGACGGGCCTGGAGGGCGGAGGGTCCTTCGGAAGACCCCGGAATCCCCAAAGGATCCAGGAGGAAGAAGAGAGATATCAGTGCCCGGAATGTGAAAAATTCTTCAAGGAAAATAAGTATCTTCGAAAGCATCTAAAGGTCCATTCAGGAGAAAAACCTCATAAATGTCTGGAGTGTGGAAAGAGCTTCAGTCAGATGCGCAGTCTTTATGCACATCAAAGGATCCACACAGGAGAACTTCTTAAATGTCTGGAGTGTGGAAAGAGCTTCAGTCAGAGGAGCAGCTTTTATAGGCATCAAAGGATCCACACAGGAGAAAAACTTCATAAATGTCTGGAGTGTGGAAAGAGCTTCAGTGAGAGGAGCAGCCTTTATAGACATCAAAAGATCCACACAGGAGAAAATCCTCATAAATGTCTCGAGTGTGGAAAGAGTTTCAGTCAGAGGAGCAATCTTTATGCACATCAAAATATTCACACAGGAGAAAAACCTCATAAATGTCTGGAGTGTGGAAAGAGTTTCAGTCAGAGGAGCCACCTTTATGCACATCAAAATATTCACACAGGAGAAAAACCTCATAAATGTCTGGAGTGTGGAAAGAGCTTTAGTCAGAGGAGCAGCCTTTATACACACCAAAAGATCCACACAGGAGAAAAACCTCATAAATGTCTGGAGTGTGGAAAGAGCTTCATTCAGAGGAGCAGCCTTTATGCACATCAAAGGATCCACACAGGAGAAAAACCTCATGAATGTTTGGAGTGTGGAAAGAGCTTCAGTGAGAGGAGCAAACTTTATGCACATCAAAGGATCCACACAGGAGAAAAACCTCATGAATGTTTGGAGTGTGGAAAGAGCTTCAGTCAGAGGGGCAACCTTTATGCACATCAAAGGATCCACACAGGAGAAAAACCTCATAAATGTTTGGAGTGTGGAAAGAGCTTCAGTCAGAGGAGCAATCTTTATGCACATCAAAGGATCCACACAGGAGAAGAACCTCATAAATGTTTGGAGTGTGGAAAGAGCTTCAGTCAGAGGATCAATCTTTATGCACATCAAATGATCCACACAGGAGAAGAACCTCATAAATGTCTGGAGTGTGGAAAGAGCTTCAGTCAGAGGAGCAACCTTTATGCACATCAAAGGATCCACACAGGAGAAAAACCTCATAAATGTCTGGAGTGTGGAAAGAGCTTCAGTCAGAGGAGCAACCTTTATAGACATGAAATGATCCATTTAGGAGAAAAACCTCATAAATGTCTGGAGTGTGGAAAGAGCTTCAGTGAGAGGAGCCACCTTAATACACACCAAAAGATCCACACAGGAGAAAATTCTCATAAATGTGTGGAGTGTGGAAAGAGCTTCAGTCAGAGCAGCAACCTTTATGCACATCAAAGGATCCACACAGGAGAAAAACCTCATAAATGTCTGGAGTGTGGAAAGAGCTTCAGTCGGAGGAGCCACCTTTATGCACATCAAATGATCCACACAGGAGAAAAACCTCATAAATGTCTGGAGTGTGGAAAGAGCTTCAGGCGGAGGAGCCACCTTAATACACACCAAAAGGTCCACACAGGAGAAAAACCTCATAAATGTCTGGAGTGTGGAAAGAGCTTCAGTCAGAGGAGCAACCTTTATGCACATCAAAAGATCCACACAGGAGAAAAACCTCATAAATGTCTGTAGTGTGGAAAGAGCTTCAATCAGAGGAGCGACCTTTATGCACACCAAAGGATTCACCCAGGGGGAAAACCTCATAAATGTCTGTTGTGTGGAAAGAGCTTCAGTCAAAAGGGAAACTTATTCAGCATCAAATAATCCACACTACAGAGAAACTCTACCAATGCCTGGAGTGGGGAAAGAGCTATACTGAGGGTAGAGGCCTCCATCAAGACCAAATAATTCACAAGGGCGTGGGAGAAGTCATAGAGTGTATCTCGGGAATTGAATTTTGCATCCAATTTGGCCAATTGTGAATTGACACGCTAGGGATTTGTCCCAAGTGCACAAACTTCCAGTGTCCTAAAAAAGCAACAGAATAATGATATCCATGATAATTGTAATTCCAATAAGGGGGTTGAGTAAAGAGGAGATTAAGAAAAGTTAATAGTTGCCAAATAAGGGAGTTTCCCAGGCTGATTAAGAAAGGACTTTTTCAAGTGTACATGCTAGATGTTTCTACTGGCTACAATGAGATTCCTTTTCTCATGGGGATGTTCTCTTCTGTAATGCAATGCTCATTTCAATGCTGGTGCTTAATATTATGGGATGTTACTGTCCACGTCTCTGATATAACTGTAGCTGAGCAGGATGATTTCCTCCATGCTTTAAAAACAGACTGATCTACATTTATAAATATATGTTTTCTATATTTTTTTAAAAAAAATCTTATTTCTTCCATACAATCAATTTTTCTTTTCTACTTTTTCTACTGTGTTGAGTATAAAATGAAACCCTGTTCTGTTTCCTCTTTAGTTGAGGGAAATCTGTTTGCTACAATACTCTAATAAATTGCTTTCAAATTGACATCCCACTTGGTGCTTAATTGGAACAATTGTTCTGTCATTATTTGATTCGCTCTATATGGCTTTTCCAAATGTCCGAACCATGTAAGACCATCTCCAGACATCTGACACTCTTGCCAGTTGGATCCCCAGAATGGTCCCCTTGTCTTCCAGCAGAAACCGCTACAAGGGACTCTCTTAAGGCCAAGAAAACTTCATATTCTCGTATCTCACCTCTTCGACCTCCCACCAGGTGCAGTGATTAGGTGTTTCCCAGTTGTCAGGATGGTTAAAGTCCCCTATTTTTATGCTTCCTGTTAACCAGCTAAATGATTAGCAAACGGTTCTTCTAGTTCCTCTGATTGGATAATCCGGAGTTTACACCTATGGTAACCACATTCCGTTTTCCTTTCATAATAACCCAAGTGCATTTAATGAAGGATTTGGGGGGGGGGGGAGGTTTAGTGTTTTGTTTTGTTTTTTGCAATTAAAAAAGGGTTAGCTGTTGATGTGTAACTTCACCTCTTCTTCTATTGCGTCTGTTTTGAAATTTTTAAATGCTTCTGGGTTTCATCCCACCAGGTTTCAGTAATGGCAAGAATGTATTTGTTCTCAGGCACTAAGAGAAAATTTACTCAATCATTGAATTGAACAACATGGATGTGCTTTAAAAAATACACGGCTAATAACCTTTGTCTTAGTAACAATTGCAGTTGAACTTATACACCGCTTTACAGCCTTCTCTAAGGGGTTTACAAGAGTTAGCATATTGCTCTCAACAATCTGTAAGCGTTTTCCGGCCCAGTCCCTGAACTCCTAGAGCAAATCTTGTGAGTAGATCTCTTCAGGAAAGAGCCTCTGCAATGCATGGCCTTCCTGAAAAGAGGATCTTAGCTGCTGTCCTGAAAGTGGGCACCATTCTGAGAGCACCTGCAGTGATTTTTGGCCACTCCAACATGGCAGCCACTTTGTGGACAGCACTCCGTGGCTTCCACTCTCTAGGGAAGCTGAGGGCCAAAGCAGCTGCTCTCTTCCAGCATCCTCCTCTATTGGGATTCTGGAGATCCTCTTTGGAAGGACGTATGATCCACAGCCCTGCCTTAATGGAACTTCCACATGCAGGGAAGTAGGCAGTGGGGCACCCCGAGGGTCTCCCTGGGGCCCAATACTCTTTCCTTAGGAATACCAACTAGCATTAATTACTAGGTAAGCGGGGAAGGAACTGAAGGGAGCAGGAAGGGACCTGGGGGGGGGGTGTCACTTAGTGTGACAGCCAATTGATCGACAAACACAAGATGTGAGACCAGAATATTCTTCTATTTTGGTACCAGGATAGAAGGACCCTGGCCTTGAAGGCCTCCAAGTCCCAGATTACAGTCTTACACTCAATTTTTATACTCCCAGGTGAGTCACACAGACTCCCTTGCCCTGCCAATAATGCCAGTAGTATTTATTGGTTAGCTGAGTTACAGTTGCCCCCCCCTAAAGCCTTTACACTTGTTATTCTTAAATAGGTACACCTCAGGCCACCTGTTGCCTATCCCAGGTCACAGGTATCTTGCAAAGCTTCTAGTTTCATGTTCTAGCCATGTGGATTTGGGGGTTTTCCTGTAAGGGGGCTATTCTTGCATTCAACATCCTGGCTAAGTGGTTTCTGACAGGTAAATTGTTTCCTTCTGTGGAAGCCCAAAGATTCAGGAAACAATTGCAATTGAGTCCAAGGCTCCAGAATGAGAAATGAGGATGGAAGGTGGACTAAATTATGATTACGCTCAGGTACCACCAAGAGTTTCCCACAAAAGGAAGATAAGGCCAGGAGAGAAACTGCACAGAGGTTCCTGAACTACAAAGAGGGGGGGGGGGAGACACTAGTATTCTAAAATGACTTTTATCTTCTTCCCTGAAGGATTTGACCCTCCCAAATGTAGGCGACCCACAACAATAAAAACGTGCTTTAACATTTGCAAAGCCGCCAGGAGCCTCCGGGGTTCAGGTGGCCGGGAGATTTCAATGGTATTGATTGTAAGACCCGAAAGGATGGCGACATTCAAGGCTTCTTTCAGGCTGGCAACAGCCATCGCCACCTCGCCCGCTCCTCCTTCCAGCGGGGGGGGGGGGGAAGGAAGGGGGTCTTGGTGCCAGGCGGCCAGCAGTACCTGGACCCCCTGCAACCCCCCCTTCTCCACCCCACCTGCCCCAGGAGGAAAGGGGGCCACGCGGAGATGCCCAGGGGCTGCAGGCTGAATGGGGCGGGGAAGGGAGCAGCTCCGGGGAGGCAGAAAGGGTTCCGGCACAGGAAAGCCGAGGCTGCCCATGGGACCCTCCCTCCGTTCCCCTCCATTGCAGCCCCTTTGGGAATCCCCCATTCGCCCCCATCGCCCCCCCCCTCTTTAGTTTGGCTAAGCCGGGCGAAGGGGAGGGAGCGGCGGGGCGGAGCCAGCGGCGCAAGGGAGGAGCCAAACGAAGGGAGGGAAGGCGGCCGCTGCAGAGTCGAGTAGGGGGTGTGGCCCGGCGACAGCCCGCCAATGGGGTGGAGCAGAAGCTGCTCCGATGCAAATGAGGCGAACTGGCGGGGAAAGCGCAGGGGGCGTGACTAGAAGAGGAAGAGGCGGGGCTTGGCTGAAGAAGGAGACCCTCACTTTCGGATTCCATGCAGCCGCTGAAGGAGTTTCCCGATTCGAGTGCGCATGCGGCCTGATGCAGGTGTGGGGGGGGGAGCAGGGGATGCCGGGAGTGGAAGTCCGGGAGGGTCCTCTGCAGAAGGGAGGCCTGGTCTGGCGGGGGGAGGCCGGGAGGGGGGGCCGCGGGAGGCGGAGCCTTCGGAAGACCCCGGGGGCCCCAAAGGATCCAGGAGGGTCGGGGGGCTTCAGAGGAAACGGCCTCCTTCCAAGGCTCCTGAGGAGGTTTGTGCAGGTAGACTGCCTCTGTCCAGGGTGGCTCCACTCATTCATGTGCCTCTGGATGAACCTCCCATCGCCTTCCCTTCCTTTCGCCAGGCTCCTTCGTTTTTTTCAATGTTTTGTGGTTATTTGACTACATGAAATGAAATGGGACTTTGAAATCTTTATTTACTGCTCTGGACCTGCAGTATGTTTGGGTATGAAATTGAATTTCTAGTCCTCTTTAATTTATACTGTTGCAGAAAATGAGACAAGGCCAGCTCTTTGTCAAAGGGAAAGGTTTATTTGCGCAAAGGTTCAGGAGCAAAACCTGAACCCCGAATGACAGTTCTGTACAGTCTTTTCTACTCTTTGACAACTTATCGATCATGCCCAAATACCTGGCCTTCCTGTGTCACGTAGACCTCTACACAATCTCCCAAAACAGAGGCATGACATTGATTACTCATTTACCTCCCCACAGGGGGTATTGGTACAAATATCCTGTTTCATTTGTTTTAGTTAGGGGAAGCAAAGAGAACAAGTAATCTTAAGGGTAACCATTCCTTTATCCCATTCCACATGGTAAAGAAACTTTTAATACCCAAAGAATCTGTCTAGTTGTCAAATTCTCTTTTAATACTATACTGTTAAGTAGCATATTCCCACAAAACATAAATAATGGCGTTATCTATGTGTTTCTTATATTTTGTAAAGAAAAAATGCAGAAAATGTTTTCTATTTCTTGTGCTAGAATTTATTTCTAACTTATCTCCCTTTTTCTTGAGGTTCTCCAACTCAGCTTTTTTGGGTGGAGATAAAGTTCCACCGCAGTTTTAAATCTTTAAATCTGAAAATTATGATGAACCCCAAAAAACAAAACATTCATTTTAGTCCTGGTTTGAATCTGCTAGAAAGACAGTAAAAACAACTTACCAGCTCTTAAGAAAAGCACTGAGAAGCAGAGTCGGAGAACAATCTTGTGAGACATTTCAAAGAAACTTTGTCCAACTTTTTCAAAATGGATCGTTGTCCGCACTTATCACTGTAAACAGGCTTCCCCTTTCGTGGGAGGGGAATGGACACTTCAAAGTATTGTAATGTGCATCCTCTTTTTCTTACTCTTAATAATCTAAAACAAAATTAAAATTATACAATTTTATAATCGTATAATTAATACTATTAATACGATATAAAATTCAACGAGGGTGAAACACACTAAATCTGGCAAAGCTGCCTTGCACCAACCTGGCCTGCCCATAGAATAGCAGCCACTTTGAGACACATAAACCTGGTCTGAACATATTGCATTTCTTGTAGTAAATATATTTTATAAACAATTAAAAAATAAAATTCCCCCCAAAATAATTAAAAAAGATATTCTATAAATAAAAGAAATCCTTAAAAACCATTGTTAAGTATTACACCAGCAATAATTTACATTGTAACCATTTCAAACTATTCCACAAAGAATAAGTTGAAGTAAAACCATTTTAAAAAAATTTATATTCAATACTTTGAAATGTATTGTGCATAGAATTTTTAAAAATTTATTCTACCAAAATAAATTGAAATAAACCATTTTTAAAAATTCTATGCACAATATTTTGACACACTTCCCTCCTTGCTAGGTTTTTTTTAAATGGTCCCCATTACTCTTCATTGCAAGGCAAGAAGAACATTACTATCTAACTATGATTTGGAGACTCAATCTCTGCTTTTATCTAGTTATTTTACTGTTAACAACATTAAGTAGCTTTTAGGATTCTTTCCATCAACTTTTCTCTCCATCTAAAGCAGTGCTTCTCAACCTTGGTCCACCTGAAGATGCATGGACTTCAGCTCCCAGAATCCGCCAAGCCAGCTGGCTGGGGAATTCTGGGAGTTGAAGTCCACGCATCTTCAGGTGGACCAAGGTTGAGAAGCACTGACCTAAAGGAATCAGATTCTATCCCTGGCTGCTCATCCAAGGAGACGTGATGTTAATCCACAGATGTAGGAACCAAAAATGTTTTGCTCCCCAAGACCCCCTCCCCCGCATTTGAAGCAGTGAGCAATGACCATTCTGTCTCCAGAGAAAGGGTGGTTAATGTACAGGTAGTCCTTGACCACAGCTGAGCCCAAAATTTTTCTTCCTGAGACATTTGTTAGGTGAATTTTGCCCCATTATACCACCTTTCTTGCCACAGTTCTTAAGTGAATAACTGCAGCTGATAAGTTAGTAGCATAAGTGAATCTGGTTTCCCCATTTGACTTTGTCAAAAGGTCACAAAAGGCAATTAAAATGACCCCAGGACACTGAAACCATCATAAATACGAATCTGTTGCCAAACATCAAAATTTTGATCGCATGACCGTGAGGATGCTGCAATGGTCGCTAAGTGTGAAAATGGTCGCTAAGTGTGAAAAATGGTCATCAGTCACTTTTTTCAATGCCATTGTAACTTTGGTCACTAAATGAACTGTTTGAGGCTTGCATTATAATGCCTTATGCCAGCTTACATTTTCAAGAGAGAGAAGGTAAACTCCTTATTAGAATTGAAATAGAAATGAATAGAGTAGAGTAGAGTAGAATAGAGTAGAGTAGTTTATTGGCCAAGTGTGATTGGACACACAAGGAATTTGTCTTTGGTGAATATGCTCTCAGTGTACATAAAGAAAAATAAAATAGAATACATTCATCAAGAATCATAAGCTACAACACAGTGATAGTCATAGGTTACTAATAAGCAATCAAATTATACTAGGAAACACATTATTGGATTTTTAAATTATTGGATTTTCTTTCAAAGAAACTCAGTATGTGCTTCCTGATTATTAAAAGTGCAAATTCAGTGTCAATGACTCCTGACTATTTAAAAAAAGATTTTATCCAAAATAAATTGAAATAAACCTTTTTTTAAAATTCTATGCACAATACTTTGAAATGTTTTAGGATTTTAGTTGTAGTACCCCCCTTTCCAGGGTGAGAAGATGTCTGCAAGTAATTCTATCTTGTTTTTGTGCTATATTCATATTTTCAATTGCATGTCTAGGAATTGCCCACATGGGTATCTTGTCATTTAATTTATGTTGATATTTTTTCCAGACCCGCAATAAAGCATTTCTTAAAATATGACTTTTAAATTTTTTATCCAATTTTTTGTTAAATAACAGGTAAGCATGCCAACCATATACCAAATCATGTCCCTCAATATTCAGTATCCTATCATTGGTTAAATCGATCCAATCACTAATTACGGATAATACCACTGCATCATAATATAGTTTTAGATTGGGTAGTTTCAAACCTCCCCTCTCACGTACATCTTGCATTATTTTCAGCTTTACTCTCGGCTTCTTTCCTGCCCATACAAATTTATTGATACCCTTCTGCCGTTCTAAAAGATTCACATCTTTTTTAAGTATAGGTAACATTTGGAAACGAAATAAAAATTTTGGTAAGATATTCATTTTCACTGCCGCTATTCTTCCCAACAAAGATAAGTGCAACTTATCCCATTTTTTCATCTCTATCTGTATACTATGCCAGAGTGGTTCATAATTATACTTATATAATTTCCCATTTGAGATTAAGATATTAACTCCGAGATATTTGACCTTTTTGACTACCTCACATCCTAGCATTCCTCCTAGTTCTTCCTTTTGTTTAGTATTCATATTTATGGCTAATATTTTTGTTTTCCCTAAATTTATTTTAAAACCAGACACTTGACCATATTGATTAATCGTATTCATTAGGATCATACTAGATTCCTGCGGTTGATCCAATATTATAACCAGATCATCCACAAAAGCACGTACTCTGTATTCTTGCTGCCTAATCTTAATTCCTTTTAGACCATCCAAGCCCCGTATTTTATTCAACAATGCTTCCAAAGTTATAATAAACAATAGTGGGGACAAGGGACAACCCTGTCTTGTACCTTTTCCAATTTGAAAAGAGTCTGTTAAACTTCCATTGACTATGATTTGAGCCGTTTGCTGTTGATATATTGCTTTGATTGATTGTAAAAAACTTTCTCCTATTTGCATTTTTTGCAATGTCTTCAACAAGAATTGCCAATTAACTCGATCAAAGGCTTTCTCAGCATCCAGAAATATGAACGCAGCAGGAATTTGATTGTTCTTTCCCAAATATTCTAATGCATTAATAATTAATCTTACATTACTTTTCATTTGTCTCCCTTGAATAAAACCTGTTTGGTCAGTGTGTATCAATTGTTGAATAACCAACATTAACCTGTTTGCTAGTATTTTAGTAAAGATTTTATAATCTACATTAAGTAATGAGATAGGTCTATAGTTTTTTGGTTGAGTAATATCTTGATCTTCTTTGGGTATCAGAGATATAAAAGCTGTCTTCCAAGATGGAGGAACGGAAGAAGGTCTTGTAAAAATGAAGCTAAGATTTGAATACCGTATATACTCGAGTATAGGCCGGCCCGAATATAAGCCGAGGCACCTAATTTTACCACAAAAAACTGGAAAAGTTATTGACTCGAGTATAAGCCTAGGGTGGGAAATGCAGCAGCTACCGGTAAATTTCAAAAATAAAAATAGATACCAATAATGTTTTTGAATATTTATTTCAAAGAAACACAGTATACTAGCTCTGGGACATCGTTATGTGGCTGCTTGCCATAAGGAGGAGGTGGGACATCGTTGCAGAGCGGCAGGAGGAAGGGGAATCGTAAGACAGCCCTGCATTACATTAGAATGTGAGGAGGGGGGATGGTGCGCGGCAAACTAACACAGAGGGAGGGGAAACTCACAGGGGCGCCGGGCCATTCACGAGCGTCACCCAGCGGCATGGCCCCGCCCCTTTTTCTCCTCCATTTCGGGCAAATTTTTCACTGACTCGAGTATAAGCCGAGGTGGCTTTTTTCAGCCCAAAAGGTGGGCTGAAAAACTCGGCTTATACTCGAGTATATACGGTAAACAATTAAAGAACATAAAGTTCTCGCATACCAGTCCTGCTCGTGTTGAAATCAAATAAACCAAGCCTTGTTCTGAGAAAGAGAGAGCTTACTTCGTGCTGCAAAGGCAGCTGGAGTTCCCCGGCACGGAGACAGTTCTGCCCTTAGCTGCCCCCCCTCTCCTCGCAGACACACAAACTGGAAAGATCAGAAGGCACTTGCTCAACAGAACCCGCTCACCTTCTCTTCTTTGCCCGAAGAGTAAGGTAAACAACCTGCCAGACGTCTGATAGATGATCGTCTAACAGATAACGCGACCAGGAATTCGGGAGCAGCTATGTTAAGCTGCTTCCATCAGTAAGCCCCTCCCAGGAAGTCAGGAGAAAACTTCTTAAATGCAGTTCAGGCAATTTATGTATGACAAACCGACATTATTGGTAAATGGAGAAGAGGCGGGTGTCAGCGTTCCAAATATCATGCAGAATTAAATCAGAGTCCAAGGCAGATCTATCCTTAAGGTTCCAATTTAATAAGACAGACATGTTGGCATCATGCTATGGAATCCCAATACTGAAAATGACGTCACAATTCCACCCAGTTAAAAGTTCATGATCTTGTCCCCACACCCACAATCCATCACATGGTCCAATCTTCTTCTTCCACGCTGGCATCCACACCCAGCTGCTTCCGGTCAGGTGTGCTAGTGCGGAGAAAAAGGATGACCTTGGCTTCTAGTAAAGAATGAAAACAATACATTCCACAATCTCACTCCTGTCTATTTCCCCCTCCCATCAACTCTACTAAAGAAACAGCATAATGAAATAAGAGAAAGTGGCAAAATTCTAAAAGGAATATAATTGCAGGCCTGACAGCGGGTGATATTGAGATTGGTAAAGGCACAAGACAAGGATGCTCGTTATCCCCCCTGCTGTTTATCCTTACATTAGAACCCCTTCTTAAAATAGTGAGGAGTGATATACAAATTAAAGGGTTACGAACTAAAGCTCAGGAATTTAAGGTCCAGGCTTTTGCCAACGATGTGATGGATGCAAGGAGCAGGCAGGTGAGCAGGCAGCAGGTAAGGTGGCCTGGCTGGCAGGCTTAGGCAGCCAGGGGAGGCTGGGGACTGGGGGGATGGGGGGTGGCAAGAGAGGCCTCAGCTGGCGATTCTGGGGCCCTTCCTCCACTGCACGGCTCCGAGGCTCCGGAGGCTCGGTCAGCATTCCCGTGGCCATGTTTTGAAGCCGGCAGCCACCTGGAGGCCTTCTTTACTGGTGCAGCCGCTTTTGGGGCGAATAGGGCTTCGGTTTTCAGCCCGACAGCCCCAAAAGCCTCTTCTGGGCATCTATTACAGTTGCGAGGAGCCAAGGAGGGTAAAGTAGGACGTAAAGTGAGATTTGGACATTAAGTGTGACAACCTACTGGGTCAGGCTGGACAGCCTCTCGGGACCCCTTATTAAAAAGCCACATAGGCAGAGTTGCAGCTTGCAAAAGAACAGGAAGCCGGTGCCTAACCAAAAGATGTTCCAGCCAATGTCCCTATGTCAAAACCTATGTCAAAAGTCCAACGTTCAATTAAAGTTCCTTAATGGCACGTACTCCATAAACAAAAGGAGAAGTAAGATCCCGTCTCCTTCTAAGGCTTCTCTCCTCATGGTAACCTCTAAGAAGTGAGTTAAGTGTTTCCGTGTTGCATTGCTTTTGGGAACGTATAAGAACGCCTGCTTCGATAATGAAGGGTGTTCAGAACTTGCGATGCTAAGCCATGGGCTCCCTTTCTGAACCTGGCTGCCAAATAGACTTTTCCCGTATCCTGAGAAGTCTAACGCCCGTCATTTTCTGCAAGAAGGGCATGGAGAAGAGCGTGAAGATTCTCGGTGCTCGCGGCTTGGTTTAGCCTCACTGGATGTCACAGACTCCTTTGTCCAGTCCTGGCCATATTCTATGTTCCCTACGAGGAAGGACCTCCGTGGGAGGCGGAGGCTTCGGCCTCTCTCTCCCCCCTGCAGGAGGACGGAGGAAGCAAGGAAGGAAGCGCCACCCGAGAGGAGGAGGAGGAGGAGGAGGGTCCTTCGGAAGACCCCGGGGGGCCCCAAGGGATCCAGGAGGGGGGAGGGGCTCCTTCCAAGGCTCCTGAGCAGGTTTGTGTATATAGACTGCCTCTGTCAAGAGAGGCTCCACTCATTAATGTGCCTCTGGATGAACTTCCCATCGCCTTCCCTTTCTTTTGCCAGGCTCTTTTGTGTTTTCTTCCGTCACCCCAGGTGAGCTCCCTCCATCGTTTCTGCTTAGGGGAGACAACTTTTCCTGAATCCCCAAGTAATACGGCCATGCAGGACAGGAAAAAGAAATCCTGTCTCCCTTGAACAATTTCTGCAAAAAGAAAATCCTGCGTGGCTTCATGATGCTGAATCCCCAAGGACATGACCCTCTTTTGCCCATCTTCCAAATGTTGAAGGCTCCAGCAGCTGAAGACCCAGAAAGAATCCAACTTGGAGAATATCAACATTGCATGATTTCCTGTTTCTTTTTTCTCCCAACAATGAGATATTGATTTCTATGAGGAAATTCACTAGCAGGAGATTCTCCTCCTTAGCTGCTCTTTAACTGGAGACGGTCTCCTTTTGGGAGGATATGAAGCTGAAGAGATAGAGAGGAGTAGGTGAGAGGAAAGGGAAAGAAGAAAGGAGAGGAGAGGCAGATGGGGAGGGATAGGAAGAGGAGAGGATATGAAGCTGAAGAGATAGAGAGGAGTAGGTGAGAGGAAAGGGAAAGAAGAAAGAAGAAAGGAGAGGCAGATGGGGAGGGATAGGGAGAGAGGATATGAAGGGGAAGAGAGAAGAGTAAGGGATGAGTGCAAATGAGGGCGGGAGACTCTGATTTGCAGATCTAATGACTCCGAGGCCTTTATTTCACAAAACTCTCCTTTAGGTATCATTTAATGATTGAATTTCTTGGTTTTGCTCTTGAGTTTTTCATAGTCAACAAAGTCACCAACAAAATATTTTTTTCTATCCTCTTTTAGCTTTGCCCCTTTTTCAGATTTCTCCTTTACGCTTTCCAAGAAATTATGGCCAGGGAACATTATACCTCTGCACTTTATTTGTTGATTGCATGTTAAAGAAGAATTATTATTCAAGTATATACATAAATATCGTAATGGAGCTTGCCATTAAGGTCATAACTAGGGACGGACATAAAGAGGGTCAGTCACCTGACCAACCAGAACGTTACTGGGATATTTTAAAGGGCTTTGCTGATGGGTCCCCAGCCAAGGGGGCAGTTTTAGACAGAGCCACGTGGGGACACGTTTCCCACCTTAGAAAGTATATTTCTGATTTATGAAGCCCCAATGTGGAAGCGGTTCGCCTTTGCTTCTTCCAGGCAGAGTGGAGATCTCTTTGTGGTCTCCTGTCCCTTCCACAGCCAATTGGGCCCATTTCAATTAGAGGCCAGCTGGCAGCTGCCACTCACGGGACACGCTTGACGTGGGATGACCATTCCCAGGATCCCCAACCGTCCTCTCTGGAAGACACGCCACTGCAGCCTCTGAGCATGTACAGAGTTTATTTGCACCCTCTGCTCCCACCCCGCCTTCTCCGGCCCCTGTTTGGTCCTAGCCAGACTTTGTTCTGAGCTGGGGGGCCTTTTTGGTCTCCTCGGCTGGGACGTCCAGCGGCTCTTGTGCCACAGGGGGCCTCGGGGTCTCCTCCGCTGCAGGGTTGGGGGTCCCTGTGGCCAGAGGGCCTCCTCAGCCGCAGGCGATCCGGTCTAGGGGATCCAGTCCAGAGGACCCACCGAAGCAGAGAAAACTGCAGGAGCCTCTCCAGCTCCTTCTCCAGGGGGCCCAGAGCTCCCCCCGCGGCTGGTCTCCCCCCTGCTCAGCCCCAAAGGGAGGAGGAGGAGGGGTCCTTTCCCCCCCCCTGCAGGAAAGGGTGGGGGGAATCCCCTCCTGGGATCCGATTCTTCCCCCCCCCCCTTGGGATCCCTGGCTTTCAAGTGGATCCCCCACCGTCCCTCCTGGGCTCCCTCGTCTCCCAATGGCCTCCCGGGATCCCCTCGGGCTGAGCTCCGTCCCTTTCCGGGATCCCTTCGGCTGCTTGGCTCCTGGCCTGGCGGTTCTCCTCCTGGGGGTGGAAGGGCCTTTTCCCAGGGGTCGCCCGAGACCCCCGGGGGGAGCCTGGAAGTCTTCGGAGCCTGCGTGCTGCGTCTCCCTGAAGTCTTCGGAGCCTCCCCTTCAGCTCCCCGCCCCCGCCAGGAGCCTCCCGCACGCGAAGGAGCCACCCGAAGCCCCGCCCTCCCTCCGCCTCTCCGTGGGGCTGGCGGGGGGCGGGGCAGAAGGAGGGTCCGGAGTGGGGATAGACGCGCAAGCGCAGAGGACGCTGGGAAAGCACCTCCCTCCCAGCGACGGCGCTCGGTGGGCGGAGCTACGGAGGCCGAGAGGGACCGCTGCTGAGGCGGAAAACCAGGCGCGGAGAATGAAATAAAAGGAAGGAACGTGGCGGCGAAGGGAAGGCTGGAGCCCAATTTGGCGCTTGGGGGTCACCGCCGCAGGAGGAACCGTGTCGAACGGCATCAGGAAGGCTGAGAACCGAACTGTTCTGGCGGGTCCCTTTCTCTCCTTCGGGGGAACGACAAGGAGGCGGTGTCTGGAGAGGAGGAGGCGGGGCTTCGCAGGAAGGCGGGGCTGGGAAACGGAGCGCCTTCACTTTCGGAACCAGTGAGCTGACGGAAGGAGCGGTTCCCTTCGGAGGCGGAGAAACCGGAAGTAAGTAGAGGCTGCTGGGACGGAGGGGCAGCCTGGGAGGGTCTCCTTCGGGTCCTCGGGAGGGGAGGCCTCGGCCTGGGCCTCTCCTGCGGTGAGGGGGACGCCGCCGTGACCCGCCTCTCTTTCTCCCTTGCAGGAGGACGGAGGAGCCCGGCGGGGGAGGGAAGGAAGGAAGCGCCGCCCGAGAGGAGGAGGAGAGCGGGCCCCGCGGAGCAGCCCCGGGAGACGGCGGGGAAAGGCCGGGGGGCTCCGGACTTGCAGGAGGGATGAGCCCAGCGGGAGCCCGGGAAAGGCGGCTGCCTGGAGGGCGATGCGGGGAGGAGGAAACGGGGGGAGACGCCGAGACGGGCCTGGAGGGCGGAGGGTCCTTCGGAAGACCCCGGAATCCCCAAAGGATCCAGGAGGAAGAAGAGAGATATCAGTGCCCGGAATGTGAAAAATTCTTCAAGAGAAATAAGTATCTTCGAAAGCATCTAAAGGTCCATTCAGGAGAAAAACCTCATAAATGTCTGGAGTGTGGAAAGAGCTTCACTGAGAGTAGCAGCCTTTATAGACATCAAAGGATCCACACAGGAGAAAAACCTCATAAATGTTTGGAGTGTGGAAAGAGCTTCACTGAAAGGAGCAGCCTTTATGCACATCAAAGGATCCACACAGGAGAAAAACCTCATAAATGTCTGGAGTGTGGAAAGAGCTTCAGTCAGAGTAGCAGCCTTTATGCACATCAAAGGATCCACACAGGAGAAAAACCTCATAAATGTCTGGAGTGTGGAAAGAGCTTCAGTCAGAGTAGCAGCCTTTATGTACATCAAAGGATCCACACAGGAAAAAAACCTCATAAATGTCTGGAGTGTGGAAATAGCTTCAGGCGGAGGAGCCACCTTTATAGACATCAAAGGATCCACACAGGAGAAAAACCTCATAAATGTCTGGAGTGTGAAAAGAGCTTCACTGAGAGGAGCAGCCTTTATGCACATCAAAGGATCCACACAGGAGAAAAACCTCATAAATGTCTGGAGTGTGGAAAGAGCTTCAGTCAGAGGAGCAGCCTTTATGTACATCAAAAGATCCACACAGGAGAAAAACCTCATAAATGTTTGGAGTGTGGAAAGAGCTTCAGTGAGGGGAGAGACCTTTATAGACATCAAAGGATCCACACAGGAGAAAAACCTCATAAATGTCTGGAGTGTGGAAAGAGCTTCAGTCAGAGGAGCCACCTTTATAAACATCAAAGGATCCATTCAGGAGAAAATCCTCCGCCCAATCCCCGCATTCAGGCAGGGGGAGGCCGAGGGTCCCTCCTGGGACTGCAGCCGTTCCCTCCCTCCGGGGTCCTCCCCTAGGCAAGGTGGGTTGGGAGGTCTGGGGGTGCAGCCAGGCGAGCGAAAGCTGAAGGGGCCACAGAGTTTTCCGCCCTTTTAATGCTCTCCTCGTTTTGCACTGAAGACCTGAGCTAATCTGATGCTGGAGCCCAGTGAGGCTTAGAGAGATGGAGGAAGTTCCCTTCTCAGCTGACACAATAAGAACAAGCCAGCTGGAAGGGACCTTAGAGGTCTTCTAGCCCAACCCTCTGCTCAAGCAGAAGATCTCATCCCGAAGGTGCTTTTTCAGGAGGCAACTGGATTTTCTTTGCTTTCACTTCTCACCCAAGAAATGTCCTCCGTTAATAGGACAGAGCAGAAGGGAATTCTTTATTGGCCAAGTGTGACTGGACACACAAGGAATTTGTCTTTGGTGCATCACCTCTCACAGTGTACCTGAAGTGAAATAAAAGGCATCCATCAACATACAACACTTGGTGATAGTCGTAAGTTACTAATAAGCAATCAAATCGTACTAAGAAACAAACAGAACCATCTAAATTGTCAAGATACAAGCAACATAGTCATAAGTGGGGAGAGACAGTTACCGAGAAGAGTAAGAAGAAGATAGTAATGCAGTCTTAGGAGGAGGTGTGGGAATTCGTTCTTGAGCAGAGTGATGGCAGGTGGGGGAAACCTGTTCTTGTGTGTAGTTGTCTTGGTGTGCAGTGCCCTATGCACCCCAGAGACAGTAAGCACGGTAGTCAGCCAGCCCCTCCCCACTTTAGCTGCCTTACCAGCCCCTCCCTCTCCACATCCACCTGCTCCTCCTTTCCAAAGACTGCAGCAGTTGGGGGAAATCCCCTCCAATACTGCCCCCTTCCTAGTTGCAGTTTTCAACCTTTTTGAGCCCTTGGAAACTGTGTCTGTGTGTGTGTGTCTGTGTGTGTGTGTTTTTCCTCCTACACCCTCTCCCTCTTTGGAGGGGACTCCTGTTGCGGCTGTGTCCTGTGCCACTGTGCCCTGCGACATAGCCCTCCACCCCTGGGTTGGCTCTTCCTTGAGCCATTGGGAGCTTTGGATTTTCATACAGTGTTTTGCCCATCTTCTTCCCCGTTTTATTGTCCTCTCTTGTAAGCCACCCAGAGTCATTGGCAGTTGGGCTCCCCTTTGCTTCTCTCAAACTCTCCCCAATTCAGGCAATCAAGTTCTTTTCGGCTCCACACCAAACTTAGTGCCTGAGTTTGGAGAGTAAGATATGAAAATCCTGCGTGGCTTCATGATGCTGAATCCCCAAGGACATGACCCTCTTTTGCCCATCTTCCAAATGTTGAGGGCTCCAGCAGTTGAAGACCCAGAAAGAATCCAACTTGGAGAATATCAGCGCTGAATGTTTTCCTGATTCTTTTCCCCCCCCCAACAATGAGATATTGATTTCTATGAGGAAATTCACTAGCAGGAGATTCTCCTCCTTAGCTCCTCTTTAACTGGAGACGGTCTCCTTTTGGGCATGAATTCCAAATTCAGATATCCAGGAAGAAAATGTATCCACGCAGTTGCTGTTTAAAGACACGCTTGTCTCCTCCCCAATTGGGGTCTGAGCCTGGTGTGGAAGCCAATGATGGACCCAGACAGGAGGGGAGGTTTTCTGATTGCTTTTTATTGGAGGACTCCAAGGAAAAACGTTCCTGGTCAAAAGGCCAAGAACAAAGGATTAAGAAAGCTATACATTTTCACTCAAGGAGAAGGCGGGACAAGGTGAAATAATAAGAAATATCCTCTAAAAAACACTTTAGCAATAATTCTACCATTTGTTCTATTGGTCTCTAGCTGTGCCATTCCTAAGCCTTGGCTAACGAAGGCCCCAGGAGTTCTCTAACAGGCCTTTCATTGGCTGCCGGCCATCTCTATTCCTAACTTTTAGCTGAGCTCTGCAAGTTGTCTAATTCTTGTTACTGTTATCCACTTTCTAGCTACCCATAATTGCTGCAAGCTTTACAAATGCATATTTCCTGTTGATAAGCATTCTTTGTTCTTGTGAGACAGACAGAGCCCCAGACCCCAATTCCAGTCTCCCCGCTTTACTTTCAAGTGTGTGCTATGACCTTGCTTTAGCCCCCAGCCCATCATCCCCCCCCTTTGAATCTGAAAATGATCTCATTTTCCAAGGTTCACCCAACAGCAATATCCCTGTACTGGGAGACCTCCTGGTTTACTTACAGGTGGGGAGGCAAAGCAGAATGCATTGTAATGCACAGCAGGTGATTAAGAGAACAATGACTTTGCCTGCCAGGGTGATTATTAGGTCCTTAACCAGTGAAATCAGGCAACCCTCCTGTCAGTCAATGCCACTTCTCTTTCCATTCGTCCATGGGGGAGGGGGGGGTTGCAGCTCTCTTTGTGATGTGTGTAGTTCAGCTGTGGAATTCCAGGATTTCTCCAGAATCTGCACACAGCATTGTTGTCCAAGTAGTGCACACCCATCTCCTTAGGATGCCAATATCATATCTAGAGCCATTCTATTCTGAACTGTCATTGTCCAAATGGCTTCTTGTTCTTTGGCTGCAGCAATAAAAAACTCCCCAGTCTCCTTGGCTAAGATTTCCTCCACCGCTTGTATGTGATACAAAGCATTTTTGAGGGACCAGAGCCCACGGAGCAAAGAAAGGGGTTCAGGTACTTTCTGAGTTGTTCAAGATTCCTGTGGTTTCCAATCTTCCTTTCAGGTAAAGTGGGCATAACATAGGTACCCACCTATATGGGAAGAGCACAGATACATAACAAAATCATGTGGTCTCATCCCAAAGGTTGTTAAGTTTATTTGTCTTAATATCTTAGCCTTCATGCACACAGACGCACCAATCAGCTAGTGGTAATAATTGGGTAACTCCTAGCGTGGGTAGCCACAAACACCTTTTGGGGAAATGTTCTAATTGCAAAAACACCTACGGGAGATGGCAGTTCTCCTCTCATACAACTATGGTTCCGGAGGCTTTTGGTTCCAGAACAATAACTTCAGTCCCAGTTCTGCTACTGAGAAAGTCACAGGCTGCGCAGTCCAGGAATCCGGACGGGCAGATCGTGGGTATTTCTTCACTCTGGAAGTGATCAATCCAAGATGCCAGGCCTTCCACTTTTAGGGCTGTATGGGTGGTCTGAAGCCCTTGAGAGGGTCCCTTCCACTGCTGATCTAAGGAGGTTGTTGGTCCCCGCGTCTTTACAAGCGTCCCGTCTGCAGGCTGAAACGGATGCCCTGGGTGATGTAGTCCTGCAGATAACGAATTTTGTTTTAAAGGAATCCTTAGAGGTGCATCTGGTAGAATAACTTTGCTCTCTACCCACCACCCATCGTTCCCCTCCTTGCCTCCGATAAACCTGGCCCATGCCCTGTGCCCGGGTGTATAAGAGGCCAAGGAAGTGGGCATGGAAGGAGACATGGGAATTCGGGTAGCTGTTCCATCTGAGCGTCGTAGGGCAGCTTCCTTAGCAGCCCTATCTGCAGCCCGGTTCCCTTTCGCGTAAAGGGTGTCTTCCTTAGAATGCCCCTTGACATGTATGACTGCTGCTTCTTTTGGCTGCCAGACTGCTTCCAACAATTCTAAAATTTGTGGACCATACTTAATAGTTGACCCCTTTGCATTTAACAATCCTCTTTCCTTCCATAAAGCTCCATGGGTGTGCAAGGTTCCAAAGGCACATTTGCTATCTGTGTAAATATTTACTCTTAGTCCTACAGCCAGCTGTAAGGCTCTAGTTAAAGCTACCAGCTCAGCCAGCTGAGCAGAAGTCTTTACTGGTAGTGATTCGGCTTCTATAACTTCCCACAGTGGGACCACTGCGTATCCCGCCTTTCTCAGACCTTCCATCATAAAGCTACTACCATCTGTAAACCATTCACAGTCAGCATTTGGGAGAGGCTGAGCACTAAGATTGGGTCTACTATCATATACAGACTCCACCAGCTGTACGCAATCCTGATGCAATTCAGTATCCACCTGGGGCAAGAGTGTAGCTGGATTGAGGGTATCGCACACCTCTAATTGTATGGCTGGGGAGTCAAGCAGGATAGTCCGATACTTGGCTTGGCGGCCCCCAGTCATCCAAAAGGCTCCCTTCGCTTCCATAATCTCCTGAACCCCGTGAGGGACTTTGACTATTAGATGTTCAAGGCGATAACTCTCAACTCCCAGGCGCTTCGGTTTTGCTTTCTCCAGTGGTGAGATAAAGAGATGAAGGTGGTTGAAGGGGGTTTGGCATCCCATGGTCCATTTTAATGGTTGGATAGGTTTTGGCTTATCCACCCCCTTAGTCTTTAGTAAGTTGGTGATCAGGAGGGCCATCTCAGCACAGGAGGGGATGCCAACCTGTGATGTAAAAACCCAATTATGAAATCCTCAAACACAGAGAGAAGCCCGGTTCACAATTCAAAAAGGTTTATTTATAGAAAAATAAAAAGCGTTTGCAAAGGTGGCCTCCAAGTGGATGGAGTACAAGGAGAGCAAAGAATAGCATTCAAACAATGCATTTTATACCCTCTACTCCTAAGAAATTCTCCCCCTCCTGCTCATTCATTTATGTTGTTACTTTCGTCATCCCATACTCCAAAGGGTCAACCTGAGAATTTCTTGAGAGGCATCCATCTCTTATTTGGTTTCTCTGGTGCCTTTTGTCTGAGCAGATGGCTTCCTATCTATCTTGTACGTAGGCGCCTATAAAGAGCTTGGAATAACAAAGGTTATCTTGTCCTGTTTACTGAACACATTTTGTGGTTAGGAAAAGCACAGTAACTTCTTATTGGGAGATATTTCCAATCTACTAAATACTGAGTGGCCCGATGGTATTTCCTAGAATCTGTTGTGTCTTCTACGACATCCCACACTTTCATGTCCTTTGTGGAGGGTGATGAACTGCTCTGGACTTCCTGGATGGGGGCTGTCCCTGCCTGAGCAACTGGGGTGGGAGGACAGAGTTTGGGGTGGGGAAGGGCTGCAGAGGGAATGTCCCCACGTTCCATCTTCCGCTTGGTACCAGGTTGGCGTTTTCTATTCTGTTGTGTACAGGGGTGCAGTGGTGGGATTCAGCCAGTTCGCATCTATTCGGGAGAACCGGTTGTTAACTTTCTAAGCAGTTTGGAGACCCGGTTGTTGGGAAAAATCTCCTTTTGTTTTTTCCCACTTTACAGGGCTAATCTGTAAGGAAGGCAGGAAGGAAACATTCTGCTGTTGTTTCTAGCCTGATCTTTACTGTCCTGCTTACAGAAACTGCCTCTCCGGCTCACCCTTATTCCCTTGTAACAGCTAAGGCGAAGTGCCCATCGACATGAGTGACCTGGAGTTGGCCAAGCCCACCCAGTCACATGACCAGCAAGCCCCACCTACCCAGAGGGTCATTAGGGCAGAGAACCAGTTATTAAATTATTTGAATCCCACCACTGCAGGAGTAGGATCCTACCGGTTCGGACTGGTTTGGACGAACTGGTAGCTCTAGCAAGGGGGCCTGCCCACCCCTGCACTTCCTCTACCTTTATCTTCTCAGCTGAGTCGCCACGTGGCAGAGTGGATTGCCGTCCCTCAGCTATTTTCCTTACCAAGCATTCATCCGGAAGGAAAGTATTCTCTAAATTGCACACCTGAGCGCTCAGCAAAATGATTGCTAAACCAGTAGTGTCCCTGGCCTGGTTGTATGGTTTTGTGCTGTTTGTCTCTTCTGGATTTGGTGGGTAGGAATGGCGAAGGTTGATGGTTCTCTTCAACGGGCCCTTGTGGCGTTACATGAATGGCCTGTG
Organism: Thamnophis sirtalis; assembly: GCF_051295495.1. NCBI lineage: Eukaryota > Metazoa > Chordata > Lepidosauria > Squamata > Natricidae > Thamnophis > Thamnophis sirtalis. Next base: position 751,448 of record NW_028261398.1, on the reverse strand, counting down.
GTCAAGAGGGTAGCCCCCATATGGAGCAGGAGGGGTGAGGGAAGGACATACTATTGATTAATTCCCCCTCGTTTACATCTTCATATAGCCCATTAGAATCCCAGGAAGAGAAGAGAAGAGAGGGAAGGGGAGGGAAAGAAGAAAGAGGAAAGGAGAGGCAGATGGGGAGGGATAGGAAGAGGAGGAGAGAGGATTTGAAGGTGAAGAGGTAGAGAGAAGTAGGGGAGAGCAAAGGGAAGAAGGGAAAGAAGAAAGAGGAAAGGAGAGGCAGATGGGGAGGGATAGAAAGAGGAGGAGAGAGGATATGAAGGGGAAGAGGTAGAGCAAAGGGAAGAAGGGAAAGAAGAAAGAGGAAAGGAGAGGCAGATGGGGAGGGATAGAAAGAGGAGGAGAGAGGATATGAAGGGGAAGAGGTAGAGAGGAGTAGGGGAGAGCAAAGGGAAGAAGGGAAAGAAGAAAGAGGAAAGGAGAGGGAGATGGGGAGGGATAAGAGGAGGAGAGAGGATTTGAAGGGGAAGAGGTAGAGGAGTAGGGGAGAGCAAAGGGAAGAAGGGAAAGGGAAAGAAGAGAGAGGAGAGGAGAGGGAGATGTGGAGGGATAGGAAGAGGAGGAGAGAGGATATGAAGGGGAAGAGGTAGAGAGGAACCGGGGAGAGGAAAGGGAAGAAGGAAAGGGAAAGAAGAAAGAGGAAAAGAGAGGCAGATGGGGAGGGATAGGAAGAGGAGGAGAGAGGATATGAAGGGGAAGAGGTAGAGAGGAACAGGGGAGACGAAAGGGAAGGAAGAGGAGAGGAGGAAAGAAGAAAGTAGAGAAGGGAGGGGAGAAGGAAAGGAAAGAAAATTAGGGTGGCAGCAAAACGAAATAGGTGTATGGGATGATAAGCAAAGCAATCCTGATCCTATATTTTAATTTTTTGTATGGAAAAATGAATGCTTGAAAGTGTTAAAATGTGATAAGAATAATAACTATGAGAATGTAGACTTGTAAATGCGTTTATGAGACTAAAAAATAAAAACTCTTACTGTCCGCTTTGTTGCTGCTTCGGCTGCCATTGAAACGGGGAGGGGGGCATGGTACAGTCCGATCCTAATTCTCCCAATTGTCAGGTGTGAGATAACTTCGAAAGGCATCACCAGGATGGAATGGTGGTTCCGTTGGCCCTGGCGGGAAACACTCCTCCTCCACATGCACAGTAAGGTGGACAGTTCAAACTCTAGAATCTTCCTCCAGCACAACAATGATTCTCCTCCCAAATACCATGCCCCCCCCTGGGAATTGAAGTCCTCCCATCTTCGTGGCCAAGCTTGAGAAACACTCCTTTAGGACACAACAAGCTGGAATATTGGGACCTGAGCCACAACTCCGCAAGGGGCACCGGCTACCAGGCTGAGCTACCGGCAACCTTCCACTCCAGTTCCATCCAGGTGCCGCTACCTGTTGAGCTGCTGCCAAACTCCAGGAGGCGGCAGAAAGTTTTAAACTTCTAGAATTTCTTCTGATTGAGGTTCTGCTCCAGGAGTGAAACCCTGAGGAGGCAGAAGCAGAACCTTTCAGAGTCCTCCACTTACGACCCTTTACGTAACAACTGTTCACTGTTATGGCAGCACTAAAAAACCCTTCTAACCAATATTGTGCTTTTTTAAATTCTTTCCTTCTTTCTTCCTTCCCTTCTTTACTATTTTTTGGTCAACCTGTGCTTATTTTAATGCAAAATTCTGTGGTGGTTTTTTCAAGAGACCCCACTGACAATCTCTGCCAAATAGTTTCCGTAGCCTGTCAGGTTGAAGCTGGAGGTCTGCCCTTCCCTTTCCTTGGGGCTGCCCTTGAAGATTGCTCCAGTGGGCGAGAAATGCACCCGTCTGTGTGTGTGTGTGTGTGTGTGTGTGTGTGTGTGTGTGTGGGTTGGTGAAGAGGAGCCACTTTAGTTGTGTAAGCCCAATTCTAGGCACACTGTGTTCGTCTCCAGGTTGTTTCTGGGTGCAAATGAGGGGGGGGGGGAGACTCTGATTTGCAGATCTAATGACTCCGAGGCCTTTATTTCAGAAAACTCTCCTTTAGGTATCATTTAATGATTGAATTTCTTGGTTTTGCTCTTGAGTTTTCCATAGTCAACAAAGTCACCAACATTTTTTTCTATCCTCTTTTAGCTTTGCCCCTTTTTCAGATTTCTCCTTTACGCTTTGCAAGAAATTATGGCCAGGGAACATTATACATTTGCACTTCATCTGTTCATTGCATGTTAAAGAAGAATTATTTGGCCCTATTTGGACCAGGAGGCACTTCAAACGGTCACTCACGCCCTTGTCACCTCGAGGCTGGATTATTGCAATGCGCTCTACATGGGGCTACCCTTGAAAAGCGTTCGGAGACTGCAGTTAGTCCAGAACGCGGCCGCGCGAGCGATGTTGGGTGCACCGAGGTACACCCATGTTACACCTGTCCTCCGCGAGCTGCACTGGCTGCCAATTGGTCTCCGGACGCAATTCAAGGGGTTGGTTATCACCTTTAAAGCCCTACATGGCTTAGGGCCAGGATACCTCCGAGACCGCCTACTGCCACATACCTCCCAGCAGCCAGTAAAATCCCACAGATTGGACCTTCTTCAGATGCCGTCAGCCAGACAGTGTCGGCTGGGGGCCCCCCAGAGGAGAGCCTTCTCTGTGGCTGCTCCGACTCTCTGGAACCAGCGACCCCCAGAGATCCGGACCATACCCACCCTCATGGCCTTCAGGAAAGCTGTAAAAACCTGGCTGTTCCGGCAGGCCTGGGGCTGTTGACCTCCCTGTTGAGCTCCAGCCCCAACTAGAATGAATGTATGAGGGTGTTTGCCGTTTTTAAATTGTTTTCTTTTATCGTTATGTGTTTTTTTCTTATATTTTGTGTAAGCCGCCAGGAGTCCTTCGGGATTAAATATATTTAATAAATAAATAAATAAATAAAATAATTATTCAAGTACATATACATAAATATCGTAATGGAGCTTGCCAGCAAGGTCATAACTAGGGACGGTCATAAAGAGGGTCGGTCACCTGACCAACCAGAACGTTACTGGGATATTTTAAAGGGCTTTGCTGATGGGTCCCCAGCCAAGGGGGCAGTTTTAGACAGAGCCACGTGGGGCCACGTTTCCCACCTTAGGAAGTGTATTTCTGATTTATGAAGCCCCAATGTGGAAGCAGTTAGCCTTTGCTTCTTCCAGGCAGAGTGGAGATCTCTTTGTGGTCTCCTGTCCCTTCCACAGCCAATTGGGCCCATTTCAATTAGAGGCCAGCTGGCAGCTGCCATTCACGGGACATGCGTGATGTGGGATAACGATTCCCAGGATCCCCAACCGTCCTTTGTGGAAAACAGGCCACAGCAGCGTCTGAGCATGAACAGAGTTTATTTGGCCCCCCTGTTCCCACCCCGCCTTCTCCGGCCCTGTTTGGTCGTAGCCAGACTTTGTTTTGAACTGGGGGGCCTTGGGGTCTCCTTGGCTGCAACGTCCAGCAGCTCTGTGCCATGGGGGGCCTTGGGGTCTCCTCCGCTGCAGGGTTGGGGGTCCCTGTGGCCAGAGGGCCACGGCCTCCTCAACCGCAGGGGATCCGGTCTAGGGGATCCAGTCCAGAGGAGCCACCGAAGCAGAGCAACTGCATGAGCCTCTCCAGCTCCTTCTCCAGGGGGCCCAGAGCTCCCCCCGCGGCTGGTCTCCCCCCTGCTCAGCCCCAAAGGGAGGAGGAGGAGGAGGGGTCCTTTTCCCCCCCTGCAAGGAAGGGTGGGGGGTATCCCCTCCTGGGATCCGCTTCTTCCCCCCCCCCTTGGGATCCCTGGCTTTCCAGTGGATCCCCCCGTCCCTCCTTGGCTCCCTTGTTTCCCAATCGCCTCCTGGGATCCCCTCGGGTTTGAGCTCCATCCCATCTCGGGATCCCTTCGTCCCCAGCGATCCCTTCGGCTGTTTGGCTCCTAGCAGCTTCCTTTCTCTCCTTTTTTGTCAATTTTTTTGTCAAGTTTAAGAATTTCTTCTGACTGAGCTTCTGCTCCAGATGTGAGAGACTGAGGAGGAAGCAGAACCTTTCACACAATCCTCAACTTATGACCATTTTTGTAACAACTGTTCACAGTTGTGACAGCACTAAAAAAAAAAAAACAGACCTGGAGTGTTTTATAATGTTTAAATGCTCAATATATTATAATGCGAAACTTAGGGAAAGAATGTTAATATGAATGTGAAAGACGTGGCAAAAGAGGAATGAGGTTGCACAGACACACGGCATAAGGGAAGATGGAATGTTTATTTTTGTAATTGAAAAATAATAAAGAGTTTTTTAAAGAGTTTTATAAAAAAAGTCCTAATAACCAATAGTGCTTCTTTTAATTCTTTCTTAATTTCCTTCCTTCCTTCCTTCCTTCCTTCCTTCCTTCCTTCCTTCCTTCCTTCCTTCCTTCCTTCCTTCCTTCCTTCCTTCCTTCCCTTCTTTACTATTTTTTGGTCAACCTGTGCTTATTTTAATGCAAAATTCTGTGGTGGGTTTTTGAAGAGACCCCACTGACAATCTCTGCCAAATAGTTTCCGTAGCCTGTCAGGTTGAAGCTGGAGGACTGCCCTTCCCTTTCTTTGGGGCTGAGGGATGGGGAAGGCCAGGCTTTGGGGGGGGGGTGTCCCAGAATCCCCCAGACGGCCTGCTTTACAAGGGGTGGACTTCAAATCCCAGAATTCCCTAGTCGGCCTAAGCCCCTCCCGGATTCCCTTGGCGTGTTTCTTTATATGGGCCTGTGTGCCTGTCTATGTGTCTCAGGGGTGGAACGGGATCCTTGGCCTGAACTGGCGGGGGGGAAATGCTTTAGAAAGGGGGGAAAAGGAGTTCCAAGCAACAGTTGTGGGACAATCTGCTGTGCCTGATGGTCTGCGGGGTTCCTGCTTGTTGCAGGGGAGATTTTGAGTGAAGTCCAGCTGCTTTTGCATTGTGCAGCCACGCCCACCCCAGTCACATGACCTCCAAGCCACGCCCCCTCCAAGCCACGGCCACAGAACCAGCAGGGGAAAGTTTTGAATTCCACCATTGATACATGCGTGTCTGTGTGTGTTTGTGTGTTTCTCCAGCCTGTGATGTCATATCATACTTTTCACCCAAAATAAAGAAATAAAACTCTTTTTCCTTTTATGTGGTGGTCAATTCCTCCTCCTCCCCCTGGGGGCTTCTGGGAGACCCTGGGTGTCAATCCCCCCTTCTCTGCCTGCCAGGGGTCCCTCCAGCCCCTCCCCCTGAGGCCCACCTGTCTGCCCCCCTTCCTTCTGCTCCCCCCACTGGCCCCAGTCCTAGGCGACGAAGAGGAGGCTCCAAGCACAGAAGCCGCCCAGGGGAGGGGTCATTGGGGGCACCCAGGAGGCCCCCCCCCTTCAGGGACTCCAGCAGGGACCTGAGCAGGGAGAGGAAGAAGTGACCTCAAAGGCTTTGGGCAGCCATGATGGTGGATCAGGGCAACAAAGAGCTGGGCTGGGTGGGGAGGGCTGGGTCTCCCCTGCTGGCAGTTACAGCCCCCCCAGCCCCCTCCCCTCCCTCTGTTGTGACATCAGAGGTGACAGGTCTCTAAGCAGCAGGTGGGCAGAGACCCCCTTTCCAGGGAAGTTGCCAGGAGATGCCAGCTTGGCTCAGGGGCTCCGACAGTTGGGAGCGATTGGCACCCCCCCTCCCCCTCAATGTCAGCCAATTTAGTTTAGCGGTCAGGGTAAGGGGCCTGAAGTGAGGAGTTCTAGTCTTGCCTTAGGCGTGAATGTCAGCTGGGCCAATCAGCCGAAGAGAGGAACTTCTTGTCCTGCAACAGGTGCGGTGAGTTCTAGTTCTTGCAGTCTAGTTCTGCTGCGTGACTTATAATAGCCAATAACCAGGCGACGGTAAGATCTAGTCAACCAAGGCAAGCTGAGGGATTTGGGGACAATCAGGGAGAGAGGGTGAATTCAATTGGGCAAGAAAACCGAAAGGACCTATAGAGACTGGGAGAAACCAGGCTTAATAGTAGTGACTGAGAGAGAGGGATCTGGGAGTCTTAGTGGACAGTTAAATAGGAGCCAGCTGTGTGCAGCAGCAGCCAAAGAAGCCAATGCAATCAATCAAGATCAAGGGAGGTGCTAATATCAGTCTAGAAAGCCTTAGCAAGGCCACACCTGGAGTCCTGCAGGCAGTTTTGGTCACCACACTATAAAAAAGACGTCGAGACTCTGGAAAGAGGGCAGAGAAGAACAGCCAGGATGACGAGGGGACTGGAGGCCAAAACCTATGATGAACAGTTTCAGGAACCGGGCCTGGCTAGTCTAAGGAAGAGAAGGGCCAGGGGAGACAGGAGAGCATCTTCCAATGTTTGCAAAAGAGAGAAGGGGGTCAAGCTATTCTCCAAAGCCCCTGAAGAAAACAGACGTTGCCTTCAGACGTTGTGGGAGCTTCATCCCTGGAGGCTTTCAAAAAGAGACTGGACGGCCAATTGTCAGAAATGGTAAAGAGTCTCCTGCTTGGGCAGGGGTTGGACTAGATGACCTAAAGGGCGCTTCTAACTCTGTTAATGTTAAATTTAGATTTTAGATTTAGATTTTATTTATTATTTATAGGCCGCCCTTTTCCCTGAGCGGACTCAGGGCGGCTTACAATTCATGGGAGGGGGTGTGCAAGACAAAACATAAGACAGTACGTGAATAAAAAAATAAACAATAAAACACAACTTTCATTCAACATTCGGGTGGGGTGGATTAAAATCTTTATCCCCAGGCCTGACGGGATAGCCAGATCTTAAGGGCTATGCGGAAGGTCTGGACGGTGGTGAGGGTGCGAATCTCCACGGGGAGATCGTTCCAAAGGGTCGGAGCTACTACTGAAAAGGCTCTCCTCCGCGTAGTCGCCAGTCGGCACTGACTGGCGGATGGAACTCGGAGGAGGCCTAATCTGTGCGATCTAAAAGGTCGAAGGGAGGTAATTGGCAGGAGGCGGTCTCTCAAGTACTCAGATCCACTATCATGGAGGGCTTTATGGGTGGTAAGTAGCACCTTGAAGCGCACCCGGAGATCAACAGGTAGCCAGCGCAGCTCGCGGAGGATAGGTGTTATGTGGGTGAACCGAGGTGCACCCACAATCGCTTGCGCGGCCGCATTCTGGACTAGCTGAAGTCGCCGGATGCTCTTCAAGGGCAGCCCCATGTAGAGCACATTGCAGTATTCCAGCCTAGAGGTCACAAGGGCTCGAGTGACTGTTGTGAGGGCCTCCCGATTCAGGTAGGGTCGCAACTGGCGCACCAGGCGAACCTGGGCAAATGCCCCCCTGGTCACAGCCGACAGGTGATGGTCAAAGGTCAGCTGTGGGTCCAGGAGGACTCCCAAGTTGCGAACCCTATCTGAGGGGTATTAAATTTGTTCCAGCCTGAGCGATGGAACACTGGCCAAATTATTGGGAGGGAAACACAACAGCCACTCGGTCTTGTCCGGGTTGAGTACCAGTTTGTTAGCTCTCATCCAGTTCTTAACGGCCTCAAGACCCCGGTTCATCACGTCCACCGCTTCATTGAGTTTGCACGGGGCGGACAGATACAACTGAGTGTCGTCCACGTATTGGTGGTATTTTATCCCGTGCCTCCGAATGATCTCACCCAGCGGTTTCATGTAGATGTTAAATAGTAGGGGGGATAAGATCGAACCCTGCGGCACCCCACATGTTAGGGGCCTAGGGGACGATCTCTGCCCCCCACCAACACCAACTGTGACCTGTCTGAGAGGTAGGAGGAGAACCACTGCAAAACAGTGCCTCCCACCCCCACCTCCTGCAGTCGTCGCAGAAGGATACCATGGTCGATGGTATCGAAAGCTGCCGAGAGGTCGAGGGGAACCAGGATGGACGCATGGCCTCCATTCCTGGCTCTCCAGAGATCATTGGTCAATGCGACCAAAGCGGTTTCTGTGCTGTAACCAGGTCTGAAGCCGGACTGGAAGGGGTCAAGGTAACTAGCTTCCTCCAAGGACCGTTGGAGCTGGAAGGCCACCACCTTCTCAACAACCTTCCCAACAATGGGGAGGTTGGAGACTGGACGGTAATTGTTGAAAATGGCTGGATCCAAGGATGGTTTCTTCAGGAGGGGTCTCACCACCGCCGCTTTAAGTGCGGCAGGGAAGTGCCCCTCCCGAAGGGAGGTGGTAACGACCGCCTGGATCCAGCCTCGTGTCACCTCACTGCTGTTGGCAACCAGCCAGGAGGGACACGGGTCCAGTACACAGGTGGAGGCACTCACAGCTCGTATGGCCTTGTCCACATCCCCAGGGGCAACATCCTGAAACTCAACCCAGAGATGGTCTGCCAAGTTATCCCCCTGTGCCTCGGCTGGATCTGCAAAGGTGGAGTCCAAGTCCGACCGAAACTGAGCAACTTTGTCCGCTAAGAACTGGACATAACCCTCAGCCTTACCCTGCAGGGGGTCCCCCGTATCCCTCCTATTTAGGAGGGAGCGGGTTATCCTAAACAGGGCGGCTGGGCGGGACTCAGCGGACGCAACCAAGGTGGCAATATACGTTCTTTTTGCTGTCCTCAATGCCCTGATATATTCCTTGGTGCAAGTTGTTAAAAGTGCTCGGTTCGATTCGGACTTATCGGACCTCCACAGGTGCTCTAGGCGTCTCCTCCGGCGCTTCTTCTACCGGAGCTCCTCGGTGAACCAAGGAGGCCTCCGGGATCCGCCGACCCGGAGGGGCCGTAGTGGCGCAATCCGGTCAAGGGACTCCGATGCTGCCGAGTGCCAGGCAGCAACCAGAGCCTCTGCCGAACTGTGGGCAAGAGTATCAGGAATAACCCCAAGCTCCGTCTGGAACCTCAAAGGGTCCATAAGTTGCCTGGGGCGGAACCACCTGATCGTTTCCTCCTCCCTACAGTGGGGGTTTGGCCTCCGGAAGTCTAGCCTCAGTAGGCAGTGGTCTGACCACGACAGGGGTATGATCTCATTACCCCTCAGACCAAGATCACAAGTCCACTGCTCCGAGAGGAATACGAGGTCGAGCATGTGACCCGCTGAATGGGTTGGGCCCCGAATTACCTGGGTCAAGCCCATGGCTGTCATGGAAGCCATGAACTCCTGCGCTCCATCAGAGTGTTCACCGAGCGAAGGCAAATTGTAATCCCCCAGGACCATAAGCCTGGGGAACTCAATTGCCAGCTCGGCTACTGACTCGAGGAGCGAGGGGAGGGCTGCTGCAACGCTGTTGGGAGGCAGGTACGTTAGCAGCAGACCCACTTGACCCTTGAGGTCCAACTTCACCAGCAGGGACTCACACCCGACAAGCTCCGGAGCAGGGATCCCACGAGGTGCTAAAGACTCCCGGACTACAATAGCCACACCGCCACCCCTTCCCTGGGCTCTCGGCTGATGAAGCACCTGAAATCCGTCTGGGCACATCTCTATGAGGGGGACTCCTCCCTCCGTGCCCAGCCAGGTTTCAGTAATACATGCCAGATCTGCCCTCTCGTCTAAAATTAAGTCCCGGACGAGGGGAGCCTTGTGAACAACAGACCTGGCATTTAGCGACAACAGCCTGAGACCAGGGTCCTGATTACTCGCGCCATCTGGCCTCGGAGTGGGACTCATAGGGCCGGAAGGAGGGATCTCTGTGATGTAGCGAACCCTCCTTCCCCGGTAATGGCCAGCCCTAAAGTCCCCGCCATATCTGCCCCTCCCTGTTACGACCGCAATGCTCCGACCTACTCCTGTGGCCGTGGTCCTCCCAACCACCCCAATGACCCCCGCATTCCCCGGCAGGTCCTCTGAATCAGACATACTCAGGCACTCACACAAACAATCCCCACATGATAATTAAAACACAAAAATACAACAATAATAACAATAAAAGTGGGATCATTCAATTCACACATACAAGTCCCATACACTCACCATACCGTTTTAAAAATTTGCGCAGCGTGCGAAGATGTTACAAAAGGTCATACAAAAAAAATACAGAAGGGGAAGATGGCATTTCTTCCCTTCTTACGCAGTTGGAAAGGTCCCAAGAGTCTAGGCGGTTAAAAAGACCGCCAACGATGTTTAGTCCGGTTTGCCAACGATGTTGGGGAAGGCAAAGTCTAGGTGACTGAGATGGTTTCCCTGGGGTGGCGAAAAGTAATGTTGGTCGGGCAGATACAGTTTGTTCGCGCGTGTGGAAGCCCAGAGGATGTAATTGCAGAAAGGGTGGGTAGATGTTAAAAAAGATGAAAAAAGTACCAGTAATGGCCACAGGGGGGAGTCTAAAATAGTAAACCAGCCCAAAGATGAAAAAAAGTACCAGTAGTGGCCACTGGAGGGAGTCTAAGCTCCAGGTACCTTGCCTTTCCAGAGCAATGGCGTCCAATGTAGAAGAGTTCAGTAAATAGTTCTGTCGGACGTGGCTCTCTTGAGATGGCAACAGCAGCAAACAATAACCAACACAGCCAGCACAGCGAGGAACCCGTCGTTGAAGTCCTGGGGTCACAGCCCCGGCAGTTAAACAATAGGTGGAAGCCGACGGAGGCAATGGCAAGATGTGAGATAAATGCCGTGCCAAAGGGGAAAAGGGAAAATCAGCTGGGCTGCGTTGCAGAGCTGCAGGATTGTAGTGAGGGGAGAGAGCTAGTTCTCTAGTCCAGGCAGGCACTTCCATAGGATTCTCCACCCCCTGTTCGGGGCACAAGCCCTCACGCCAACAATAAAAGTTATTTAGTGATAGACCGGGTCTCCCAGGGCAATGGGGCGGCTTCTCAGGGCGGCGAGGCCAAAACCACCGGCGTTAGCGTAAAGCCGCCGCCGACCAGCTGTTTAAGAAGATCGTCGAGGGAGGTAACACCGTCCAGGAGCCACCCAGAGGCATCCCCCTCCTCAAATAATTACCTCCCCGGGAAGCCTGAGCGTTGGTATCTTGGAGGGACCCCTCCGTTCTCATGTCCGGGGTCTTGGTCACCTGAAGTCTTTTGTTTTTTTGATTTCGATAGCCGGAGCGGTGAGACTCGGCAGCCATCTCCCATTCTCACGCATGCGCATATCTGGCTCCTATTTAACTGGGTGTCCACTAAATGTTAAATTTGACAAATCAATACCTGGGAAGATCATGGAAAAGATAAACAAATCGGCAAATTTAGGGACTGGATGAGGGCTAACAAACTGGTACTCAACCCGGATAAGACCGAGTGGCTGTTGTGTTTTGGCAAGTGTTCCATCACTCAGGCTGGGGGGCCAAACACTATACCCCTCAGACAGGGTTCGCAACTTGGGAGTCCTCCTGGACCCACAGCTGACCTTTGATCACCACCTGTCGGTTGTGACCAGGGGGGCATTTGCCCAGGTTCGCCTGGTGCACCAGTTGCGACCCTACCTGAACCGGGAGGCTCTCACAACAGTCACTCGAGCCCTTGTGACCTCAAGACTGGACTACTGCAATGTGTTCTACATGGGGCTGCCCTTGAAGAGCATCCGGCGACTTCAGCTAGTCCAGAATGTGGCTGCGCGAGCGATTGTGGGTGCACCTCGGTTCACCCACATAACACCTATCCTCCGCGAGCTGCGCTAGCTACCTGTTGATTTCCGGGTGCGCTTCAAGGTGCTACTCACCACCCATAAAGCCCTTCATGGTAGTGGATCTGGGTACTTGAGAGACCGCCTCCTGCCAATCACCTCCTCGCGACCAATTAGATCACACAGATTAGGCCTCCTCCGAATCCCATCTGCCAGTCAGTGTCGACTGGCGACTATGCGGAGGAGAGCCTTCTCGGTAGTAGCTCCGACCCTTTGGAACGATCTCCCCGTGGAGATCCGTACCCTCACCACCCTCCAGACCTTCCGCACAGCCCTTAAGATCTGGCTAGCCCGTAAGGCCTGGGGTTAGATTGTAATCCGTCCCCACTCGAATGATGAATGTTGTGTTTTATTTTTAATTATGTATTGTTTTATGTCTCACTGTTTGTATTCCCCTCCCCATGAATTGTAAGCCGCCCTGAGTCCCCCCAGGGAAAAGGGCGGCCTATAAATAAACTTTCCAATTCCAATTCCAATTCCAAACACCTTAAAGCAAAAAAAGTTATAACCAGAAGCCAACATGTGTTGGTCAAAAAGAGATCGTCCCGCCCAAAAATATTATTTTGTTCTTCGACAAAGTGAAGAAAATAGTAGATCAGCAAACGGCTTCGGACATAGTAAACTTAGATTTCAGAAAAGCATTTGATAAAGTTGACCATACTCACCATGTAGTCCTCAAAGGGAACTACACCCACGTGGAGCAAAATTCCACTCCTTCAGCCTTCAAAACAGACACTTGAATGACTTTGGGGAAGTAACTAAAAGATGATGACATCTCTTCCTGCATTAGACATGGACCGTTCTCCTCCAGGAATCCTCATGATAGGTGGCTGAGAGATTTTGGACCAATCACCAGGAGGTGGTGAGTTCCAATTCTGATGTTGATTTCATGAATTCTCCTCCTAAAAGGTGAGTTCCACTCCTTCAGCCTTCAAAACTGACACTTGAATAACTTTGAGGAAGTAACTAAAAAATATTGAAATCTCTTCCTGCATTAGGCATGGACCGTTCTCCTCCAGGAATCCTCATGATAGGTAACTGAGAGACTCTGGACCAAAAACCAGGAGGTGGTGAGTTCTAATTCTGATGTAGATTTGTTGAATTCTCCTCCTAAAAGGTGAGTTCCACTCCTTCATCCTTCAAAACAGGCACTTGAATGATTTTGGGGAAATAACTAAAACATATTGAAATCTCTTCCTGTATTAGGCATGGACCGTTCTCTGCCAGGAATCCACATGATAGATGGCTGAGAGACTTTGGACCAATCACCAGGAAGTGGTGAGTTCTAATTCTGATGTAGATTTGATGAATTCTTGCCCGAAAAGGTGAGTTCAACTCCTTTAGCCTTCAAAACAGACCCTTAAATGACTTTGGGGAAGTAACTAAAAGATATTTAAATCTCTTCCTGCATTAGGCATGGACCGTTCTCCTCCAGGAATCCTCATGATAGGTGGCTGAGAGACTTTGGACCAATAACCAGGAGGTGGTGAGTTCCAATTCTGCAGTTGATTGATGAATTCTTGCCCGAAAAGGTGAGTTCCACTCCTTCAGCCTTCAAAATTGACAATTGAATAACTTTGAGGAAAAATATTGAAATCGCTTCCTGCTTTAGGCATGGATCCTTCTCCTCTGGGAATCCTCATGATGGGGGCTGAGAGACCTTAAACCAATCACCAGGCGGTGCTGAGTTCCAATTCTGTAGTTGATTTGATGAATTCTTCTCCTAAAAGGTGAGTTCCTCTCATTCAGCCTTCAAAACAGAAAGTTGAATGACTTTGGGGAAGTAACTAAAAGATGGTGACATCATTTCCTGCATTAGGCATGGACCGTTCAATTTCTGGAATCCTCATGATAGGTGGCTGAGAGACTTTGGACCAAATAACCAGGAGGCGGTGAGTTCTAATTCTGATGTAGATTTGATGAATTCTTGCCCGAAAAGGTGAGTTCAACTCCTTTAGCCTTCAAAACAGAAAGTTCAATGACTTTGGGGAAGTAACTAAAAGATGGTGACATCTCTTCCTGCATTAGGCATGGACCGTTCTCCTCCAGGAATCCTCATGATAGGTGGCTGAGAGACTTTGGACCAATCACCAGGGCGTGGTGAGTTCCAATTCTGATGTAGATTTCATGAATTCTCCTCCTAAAAGGTGAGTTCCACTCCTTCAGCCTTCAAAACAGACACTTGAATGACTTTGGGGAAGTAACTAAAAGATGGTGACATCTCTTCCTGCATTAGGCATGGACCGTTCTCCTCCAGGAATCCCCATGATAGGTGGCTGAGAGACTCTGGACCAATAACCATGAGGCGGTGAGTTCCAATTCTGATGTAGATTTGATGAATTCTTGCCTGAAAAGGTGAGTTCCATTCCTCCAGCCTTCAAAACAGACACTTGAATGACTTTGGGGAAGTAACTAAAAGATGGTGACATCTCTTCCTGCATTAGGCATGGACCGTTCTTAGCCAGGAATCCCCATGATAGGTGGCTGAGAGACTTTGGACCAATAACCATGAGGCGGTGAGTTCCAATTCTGATGTTGATTTCATGAATTCTCCTCCTAAAAGGTGAGTTGCACTCCTTCAGCCTTCAAAACAGAAAGTTGAATGACTTTGGGGAAGTAACTAAAAAATATTGAAATCTCTTCCTGCATTAGGCATGGACAGTTCTCCTCCAGGAATCCTCATGATGGGTGGCTGAGATACTTTGGACCAATAACCAGGAGGTGGTGAGTTCTAATTCTGCAGTTGATTTAATGAATTCTTCTCCTAAAAGGTGAGTTCCACTCCTTCAGCCTTCAAAATTGACAATTGAATAACTTTGAGGAAAAATATTGAAATCGCTTCCTGCTTTAGGCATGGATCCTTCTCCTCCGGGAATCCTCATGATGGGTGGCTGAGGGACTTTGGACCAAAAACCAGGAGGTGCTGAGTTCTAATTGTGAATTAGATTTGATGAATTCTCGCCCGAAAAGGTGAGTTTCATTCCTTCAGCCTTCAAAACTGACAGTTGAATAACTTTGAGGAAGTAACTAAAAAATATTGAAATCTCTTCCTGCATTAGGCATGGACCGTTCTCCTCCAGGAATCCTCATGATGGGTGGCTGAGAGACCTTAAACCAATCACCAGGCGGTGCTGAGTTCCAATTCTGTAGTTGATTTGATGAATTCTTCTCCTAAAAGGTGAGTCAAGAGCCAAGGTGGCGCAGTGGTTAAAAGCAGCACTGCAGGCTACTGCTAGATCAGCAGGTCAGCGGTTCAAATCTCACCGGCTCAGGGTTGACTCAGCCTTCCATCCTTCCGAGGTGGGTAAAATGAGGACCCAGATTGTTGGGGGCAATATGCTGACTCTCTGTAAACCGCTTAGAGAGGCCTGAAAGGCCTATGAAGCGGTATATAAGTCTACTGCTATTGAGTTCCTCTCATTCAGCCTTCAAAACAGAAAGTTGAATGACTTTGGGGAAGTAACTAAAAGATAGTGACATCATTTCCTGCATTAGGCATGGACCATTCAATTTCTGGAATCCTCATGATAGGTTGCTGAGAGACTTTGGACCAATTACCAGGAGGCGGTGAGTTCTAATTCTGATGAAGATTTGATGAATTCTTGCCCGAAAAGGTGAGTTCCACTCCTTTAGCCTTCAAAACAGACCCTTAAATGACTTTGAGGAAGTAACTAAAAGATATTGAAATCTCTTCCTGCATTAGGCATGGACCGTTCTCCTCCAGGAATCCTCATGATGGGTGGCTGAGAGACTTTGGGCCAAAATCCAGGAGGCGGTGAGTTCAAATTCTGATGTAGATTTGATGAATTCTTCTTCTCTTTTCCCTTCTATGGGAAGATACCCCAGTCCTATAGTAATTATTCCTCAAATCTTTGGGAATATGTTATTCATCTACATAACAGGTGTAGCTGGTATTGTGGTTGGAAAAAAGTTCTTCTGAGTAGTTAATTTGCAAGAGAAGCTTCCTACTTCCCATTCAGTTCTGCTCAGCACCCCACCTGTGCATCACCTTGAAAGTGAGCAAGCCAGAGGCTTAAATGTGTATTATTAAGAGTTCACCATGTTTCCACATATTCAGGCTCTCTCAAATTGGTATTCTACTACATTGAGATAGGGATTATGTTAAAGTATCAAATTTAAATATTACTATCCCTGTTATGTCCTCATGGAATTGACGGAATGTTCCTTATATTAGTTCTACGCACCATTTCCATCTTTGGGGAGCAGGTGAATTTGCCAGTTTGTAAGTGGAAAGGGGACCACCAGGACATCTCACAGACAGCAAAACAGGTTAATTTGGAAAGTGCAGCAGGATGCTGTTGATGTGCGGAAAGGAAGGGAAATGCAAAGGTTTTTCTAGCTCAGATCAAGGGGACTGGGCAGAGAAACAAACTCCCAGAGAGGAAACACAGAACACTTTCTCCCGCCCTCCCTCTCTCTTTCTCCCTTCCCTTCTTCCTATTGGCTGGCGGTGAACTGTATCCTGAGCCCCAAAGCCCAGAGTTAGCAGTATTTGGCCTAATGGGCCTTGAGGAAGGGTCTGGGACTGAAGAGGCTGGGGCCCATTGGCCAGAGCGTACAGCTAGGGTGGTTTCAACAGAGGAGAAATGGTAGGGGTTAACGGCTGGGGGAGGAACCCTGGGGGTGGACACGGGTACGAGGTGAACAGTCCCATTCCAACTTTAGGCAAGTAACTAAAAGAGGGTGAAATCTCTTCCTGTATTAGGTTCAGTTCTCCTCCTGGAATCCTCAGGATAGGCGGCTGAGAGACTTTGGACCAATCACCAGGAGCCGTGAGTTTAAATTCTGCTGTAGGTTTGATGAATTCTTACCCTAAAAGGTGAGTTCCACTCCTGGATCACTCCTGAAAGATCACTGAAGGACTTTGGAGCAATAACTGAAATATGGTGACTTTCCTTCCAGCATCATTCGTGTTGAATTCTACTCCAACTTCTACATGACTGTGGGCCTATAACCAGGATATTGTGAGTTCTAGTTCTCCAATAGGCATCAAAGCCTTCCTTCCTTCCTTCGTTCGTTCGTTTCTTCCTTCCTTCGTTCCTTCCTTCCTTCCTTCCCTGCCTCCCTCCTTCCTTTCTTCCTTCCTTCCTTCCTTCCCTCCCATCCTCCTTCCTTCCTTTCTTCCTTCTTTCCTTCCTTCCTTCCCTCCCTCCTTCCTTCCTTCCTTCCTCCCATCCTCCTTCCTTCCTTCCTCCCTTCTTTCCTTCCCTCCCTCCCTCCCTCCTTCCTTCCTTCCTTCCTCCCTTCCTTCTTTCCTTCCTTCCCTCCCTCCCTCCTTCCTTTCTTCCTTCCTTCTTTCTTCCCTCCCATCCTCCCTTTCTTCCTTCCTCCCTTCTTTCCTTCCTTCCCTCCCTCCTTCCTTTCGTCCTTCCTTTCTCCCTTCCTTCTTTCCTTCCTTCCCTCCCTCCCTCCTTCCTTTCTTCCTTCCTCCCTTCCTTCTTTCCTTCCTTCCCTCCCTCCCTCCTTCCTTCCTTCCCTCCCTCCTTTCTTTCTTCCTTCCTCCCTCCCTTCCTTCTTTCCTTCCTTCCTTCCCTCCCTCCTTTCTTCATCCCTCCCTCCCTCCCTCCCTGTTTTCTCCCCCCTTCCTTTCTTCCTCCCCTTAGCGGGGGCCATCCTAGTGACCTTAGGCCAACCCTTCTTTCTCAGCCCTAGAAAGGAGACAAGGGCAATCCACTCCTGGAAACCTCTCCTGGACAGGTTCAGACAGTCTTCGAGAACTGGACCCGACTGAATGGAAGGAAAAAAGAGCAACGGATGAAGAAGATGGAAGGGACCCTCCTCTGCGCATCCTGTCCTGGCTCAGACCCCAGTGAGGCTGGGCAGAGGCCCCTTCGACCCCCAAGAGACCAACGACCCCCATTGGGTGATCCAACGTCAGCGACTGAAGTGGGACCCATTTCACCAGGCGATTGCAGAAGGAGCTAAACCCACTTGATGCTGCCCCGTATCGTCCGACGAGCGTAGAGTCCCCACAACCCATGAATCCAAATGGAACTAATCTGGGCATGCTGGCTGGGAATTCTGGGAGTTGAAGTCCCCGCATCTCAAAGTCACCAAGTTGGAGATTTGAGGCTCCAGGTGTCTGCAGGGAGCTGACTTTCCCCAACGGAATAATCAAAATAAATAAGGAAGGAACAGATCAGGGGCATCCAGGAGACCCTCTGAACATACGGCCACCCACGAGGGCATCTCTGCCACCCTACCCTGACTTCTGGCACTGCACCCCTTTTCCCAATCACCTGACTGCCGCACAGAAGAAGTCTACCTGGGCTCGTCTCGATTGGATCCATAATTTATTCCAAATAAATGTTACAAGACAAATCATGATACAATTTCATAGACTGTGATGCTCAGTTTGTCCGAGCCCGACTTCTTCAGATTCGGGGTGGGGGGGTCCCTCTCCTTCCCTGCCTTGGCCCCCACGGTGCCCTGCCGATTGCGCACCTCACTCAGGAAATGCTCCTGCACCAGTGAAGGAGAATGAGGGGATACATGCCTTAATTAATTAATTAGCAATAGCAATAGCAGTAGACTTATATACCGCTTCATAGGCCTTTCAGGCCTCTCTAAGCAGTTTACAGAGAGTCAGCATATTGCCCCCAACAATCTGGGTCCTCATTTTACCCACCTCGGAAGGATGGAAGGCTGAGTCAACCCTGAGCCGGTGAGATTTGAACCGCTGACCTGCTGATCTAGCAGTAGCCTGCAGTGCTGCATTTAACCACTGCGCCACCTTGGCTCTTAATTAGCAATCACTTGTAATTAATTAGTAGTAGACAATCACTTAAATATGTGCCAGAAGCGTTCGGCTGCTGCAATTCTAGGCTGCATTAGTAGAAGGATAGAATCAAGATCATTTGAAGTTCTAATGATTTTTCAACGAATGCTCGTAGTTTTTGGGCGTGGGTCGGCTCAGTGGGCATGGCAGGCTATGAGGTGGCAGGCCAGTGTCTCCCGTTGGAGAGAAGTTCAATGTCTCCCTGAGCGACCGAGGCATCGCCCAGCTGCACCAAGAAAGTCTGGAAGTAGCCGCCTGCCGTTTCCTGCTGCAAAGATCTTGTTGAAAGCCTGGTGAGATCAAGCGATGAGGCACCGGAGGATCAGACCCAGCCACTTCTCTCCACCACAGTGCTTCCCCGATGTGGCTTACAGCTCCATGCGCGAAGCGGCAGGAGGCGAGGGCAAACGCAGCGATTGGGGATGCAGGAGAGGCAATGGGGTGGCCAGAGGGAAACAACATGGTTTGTGTTCCTCACACTAGGCAAACCGAGAATAGACCTCATTGTGTGAGTCACAGAAGCTCCCTTGTTCCAAAGATTTTTCTTGAAAGCCGAGAGGAAGTCCATGGGCCTCTGAAGTGAAGAGCAGGAGTCCATCAGTTTCAGCCAATGTGGGGCTGGGAGAGCTATGGGCTCTGACCCCGGGAGGTGGTGATGGGCTCCTCTGGGAGGCTGGCAGGAATCGGGTCGGAAGCCTCTATCCTCCAACTGCTGGGAAGAAAACCAAGGAGACTTTTGAGCTTTAGGAGACAGAAGGAAGGAAAGGCAGATGTCCAAGGGGCTGCCAGGTGGAACAGGACAGGTGGGGCAAAAGGAGGAGGAGGGGGGGGGTTGGCCACAGCAATTATTTATTTATTTTGAATCTATGTCTTCCTACTACTGTGAAGGAGCTGGACTCAAAGTGGAGCTCTCTGTTGACCCTAAGGATGGCTGAGATGACAGAGGCCTTGTGTGGTGGAGGTACTTGGGATCGGTCTGAAGCTGTGGATGCTGAGGAAAAGAGAAGGTGCTCTGGGCTCTTCACTGAACCATCTGTGAATTCAACGCCAGACCTGCTGGTTGGCCAGAGTGATCAGGGAGGGGCTGGAGGCAGGGGATGATGAATGCTCTCCAACTTTCCCTTTCGGAGATGCTGAGATGGTGGTTGAGCCCCAGTTAGACAGAGACCAGGACAAAGCAGAATATCAGGACCTCTAAGTCAAGGGCCAGAACTGGGTATGGGACTGAAACCACACCAGTCACCCACCGATGACCTTGGTGGGACGAGAATGGACGGAGAGCAACTAATCTGGTTCTGATGGATCACTTGGCATCTTCAATTCTAAGGCTACTCTCCTGGACTGACCAGGAGGCATCATGGGATCCTTTTGGTCCATATTAGAAATCAACAGACCTATATATCTAGGAAGAGGGAAGAGGCAGAGGGGCTGGAAGTGTGTGTGTAAGGTGGTCGGTAATGTTGAAGACCAACAAGGACAGCCATAGTTCCTCTCTAAGTAGCTGTTTTATTGTTTTGTGTACTTGTTTTATTCTTATTTAAATAGTAAGTGCACAAAATGATAAATTTCATTTTTTATATCTTCTTTTTGTAGGTCATTATTTGGGGCAAAGAATTCAGTGACATCGACTTGGCCACTCCCACCCAGTCACATGACTGGCAAGCCACTCCCACCCAGTCACATGACTGGCAAGCCACTCCCACCCAGTCACATGACTGGCAAGCCACTCCCATCCAATCACATGACTGCCAAGCTACTCCCACCCAGTCACATGACCACCAAGCCACTCCCACAAAACAGGCCACACCTACAGAATAGGTTCTAAAAAAATTTGAAACCCACCACTGGACTGAAACCACACCAGTCACCCACTGATGACCTTGGTGGGACGAGAATGGATGGAGAGCAACTAATCTGGTTCTGAAGGGTCACTTGGCATCTTCAGTTCTAAGGCTACTCTCCTGGACTGACCAGGAGGCATCATGGAATCCTTGCTGTCCATATTAGAAATCAACAGACCTATATGGCGAGATCCTGTTCTCTGGGCTTCAAACCTTCTACCAGGAACTGAAGCCATGGACCTCTTAGCTCAGATGATTGGAGAGGAACCATCAGCTTTAGGAGCTGTCCGTGTCCTGGTGGTCAGTGGCTCTGCAGCAAGGCATACACGGAATCCGTGAGAGTAAAGTATTCAGAAAAGAGACAGATGTCTTGGAGGATGGGGGTTTCTCCAAGGGGGCATGGATGTCAAGTAAACCCTGATACTTTGGGGTTTGGGATGGAATCTGTGCCTTATTGCAGAACCATTTGGCATTCAGCAGCTGGAGGGGAGGACCAGGGGCTGAAGCTCTGATGACCAGGCCTTGCAAAAGTGAGCACAAGGCACAGGGTTGTGGCATGGGGACTAAACCTGAGCCCCTCAGCCCTGGGTTCTAGGTTGCCATGATTGAGGTGGGTGGCAGCAAAGGGAGCCAGTCATTCCAATGCCTTCTCTGCTCTGTTTCTGGAAAAGAGAACGGTTGATTTTCTTAGAAATCCTCCTTAGGAGGCTACCTTTCCTGGATTTCACCACCAGAATGAGCCCCAAGCAGCCAAGGAGGAGGAGGCTTCCCACTTTGCTAAGGCACAGCAGGGCCCAGAGAGGCAGCTGGTAGAAGTTCTCGGTCTGACCTGAAAAAGAGCCACAGAGCGTGTTAAACACCAGGGAATGGACAGTTTATGCCCCCCTTGCAGCAGAAGAGCCACCAGCCCTATGTGGGAGCTGAGTCCTTCTCTTGGGGCTCAAAAGGAAGATCCGCTCCACTAGAGAGACCTAAAGCTCCACCAAGCCTCAGGCAGACCAGGCCACTTGAAGAATACATCTGGAGGACACTTGAGTAATTCAAAATATCCCTGTCCGCTGTCCAGCTAGAGGGGAGAGTGAGGGGGGAATGGAGATGGGAATGGAGGGGGAGCAGAGTAACCAAGCAACTGGCCAGCATCTCTATTGGACAATGTGACTGATAACTCCAAAGTTTCTTGGGGTTTGTGAACTTTTACAGACAGCAGGAAGGGTGGAAGTTACAAGGAGGGGGTGGAGCTCACCATTCACTTGGGGGTCCTCCGTCCCAGGTCTCTCTTCTGGGGTTCAGCGTGATGGGCAGAATGCAAGTGGAAGAGAGCAGATCGAAAGAAACAGAGGTCAGGCAGTGAGAAATCGAGCATCTCTGGTTGGGGGAAGCCATCCGATTAACAGCCAAAAGACCCCGTTAACCCTCCCTGAAGCCGATTGTTAAGCCTGGTTAATTTTACAATTGTTTTCCTCCATTCTTTACTACAAACACAAAACAACTGCAAACAAAAATGGGAGGAATGAGAGCCAAAGTAGAACAGGAAATGCATGCAGTGCGATCTTCATCATGCCTCTGCGTTAAAAGGCTTGCAAAATGAGTTGACTAACCGCATTCACCAAATGCCACTGAAGGGCTTGAAGCATTAACCTCCTGATTTTAAACACAGGATATGTGAATGGCCAACTAGCTTAAAGTAAAACTATCCTCTACCAAGCTGCAAAATATATTTCTATCCAACAGCTTTGCCAGTTTTCCTAGATTTAACAAGTTAAAGTAAATTCCCATTAAGTGAAATGTCTGTGCAGGGTCCTTCTCACCTCCGCATTAGAGATCTGTCCAGCAAAGAATCAAATGAGGAATTTTGACTCCTTGTCTGAGGATCCTTCCAGGTTCCTCCCCTCCCCCCGATTCAGTGTCCCTGTTGGAGAGCAACTCAGAGACTCTTCCCATCCTGCTTACAATCTTTTTAGGCTGTTGCCTTCTGGCAGAAGATACGGAAGAATCAAAACTAGGACCACACGTCTTCTGAATAACTTTTATCCCAGAGCTATAATTGCACTCAGCAATGAACTAAAGGACCACCGTCAGTGAGCTATTGGACAGCATGACTTGGTCTGTTGTGTGGATGCTATTTGGAACCCCGACATTAACCCGAATCTCCCTTAAAACACTTGACCAGCTACCCTGAAAATTGGGGTGCTGTTCGGGGTTCTGAGCCCCAGCACTGACCCAAGCTTGGGCAGTGGAGAAACTCAGTGAAGACGGAGGAGGAGAAGGAAGCCATGGGGAAAGCAGCAGATGGTGCCTATCTATGTCAAGACCATCTACGTGCCTTCCAAAGCCGTGGTGGAGGCTGCAGAGAGGGAGAGCCAGCTGGGAGCCAGGCGCAAAGAGCCTCCCTCACAATTGGAACTAGCTCTGCAAGATGAAGCCTCGGAATTTACTGCCTCTAAGGAGTTTCAGTAGTTGGATCCAGCCTAAGACCGTCCACCCAGCCTCCCCCTCCTCCAGTAGCGATAGAAGGAGAAACACACTGTGAAGGGAAGAAAATGTTAGACTCTAGGTTGTACAGAGGCCATTTGCAATATTTAGTGCATCGGGAGGGATACCCTTTGTCCGAAGCTACTTGGATGAAAACTTGGAATGTAAAAGCTGATAAGTTAGTAAAACAATTCCATGATAGGTTTCCCAATAAGCCACCAGGCACCCCTGGGGGGGAGATGGGGAGGTGGTTAGTTCTGCTTATGTTAACCTCTACATTATTCTCTTTTCAGGAAACACTTTTCTTCTGAGGACAGGCTGCCTGTCAGGCCTGCAGCCATATTCCTTTTGGATCTTTGGCCTTTCCATTCTACTATGTTTTGTTTATGTTTGCAGGGAGTTAAATACTATGTAGCCAAAATAAAATTCCTTTCTAGAAAGCCAAGGTCATCCTTTGTCTCTACCAATGTTCCCTCTAATTTTTTTTCAGTGTGAGCGGAAAAGTATAGTGTTTGAGCGGCACATTTTCATGCCTGAGCACCTGAATTTTTTTCACAGATGTCACCTAAGACAACAACGAAATCAGTGTTATTTGAAACTCAAAGTTATGTTTATTCAAGGTACCCGCTTAATTAAAAGTGCTATATAATATCAGTATCACTTAACAACGGTCCTGCTTAGCAACCAAAATGTTGGCTCAGAAACTCTGGCATTGAAGCGTGCAAGTCTTAAAGCTGTCAAGTTACAA
Source organism: Thamnophis sirtalis (assembly GCF_051295495.1). Taxonomy (NCBI): domain Eukaryota; kingdom Metazoa; phylum Chordata; class Lepidosauria; order Squamata; family Natricidae; genus Thamnophis; species Thamnophis sirtalis. The sequence continues at coordinate 728,047 of NW_028261398.1, read as the reverse complement.
GACCTTTGCACCCCTAACCCTTTAGGAAAAAAAACCCCAGGGGTCTTCAAACCTGACAGCTTTAAGCCTTGCTGACTTCAACTCCCAGAATTCCTCCTCCAGTCATGTTGCAGCAACGTCATCTGCGTGGATCTGCTCCATCTTCAGTTTTTTTCACAGGAGGCAGGGCTGCTGCTGAAGATGCCAACGAGCCCCCACCGCCACTAGAACATGCATTTGTTTAGCATGACATAGAATAGTCTTTCAACCAGAAGTATGGAATAAAAGAGAGACTGATAAATATTAAAAAAAATAAAACCAAAAAGCAGCTATTTATTTGAGTTCTAGATAAACATTTAGTTCAGATTTAATAGTGTTTCAGAGATGTGGCTGTCAGCTATTTGTGTATGTATGTTATTATTATGGAAGGTTAGATGAGATTTCACCAACATTATTCACCTCTGATTAATGCATTCATTCTAATAATCGAGTCTGACTCTGAATTACAAATCTATGTCTGAAGAATCTGGGTTAAGTTTTGGATTGGAAATTTGGGGAACATGAAAGTTTATGCATAATTTTTGTAATTTTTTCATTGGGTCTTAATAATGATTTTATTCATTTGGGTTTTTTTTCATAGGCTTAACACAGCTCTAATTTTGTCATTAGGAGCAATGTAACATTGGCCACTAATGTATTGTATACTGGTTGCCTTAGAAGGCAACACCTTTTGTATAGTAGGAACTTAAGATAGGCAGACTTCATACAGATAAACAATTGAGAAATATTGTTCTTTTTAAAAAGCAGTGTTAATTGCTGCACCTTTCTCATATTAAGTATATTAGCTCAAGTTCATGTTAGGAAAAACTTTCAGTCTTAAAGGTTTGGTGAGGAGAAATTCAAAAATTATTTTAAAGAATTTAAATTAAATTTGAGGCTACCTCTGCTTTCGCTCTCCCTCCCTCAGCTGTGCAGCAGCGGCAGCGGCAGCTCTCAGCCTATGGCGGAAGCGTCACGCAGGCTGTGGAAGGAGGAGGAGGAGGAGGAGGAGAAGGGAACCAAAGAGAGGCTTTTACCGGGTCTGCGCCCCACAGCCAGGACCGTCCTTGCGCCTCAAGCCGCGTTTCTTCCTGCAAAGCCCTTCAGGCAACCCGAGAGTTCCGCTTGATGCCAGAAGGGCTTTGCAGGAAGAAACGTGGCTTGAGGCGCAAGGACGGTCCTGGCTGTGGGGCGCAGACTCGGCAAAAGCCTCTCTTTGGTTCCCTCCTCCTCCCCCTCCTTCCACAGCCTGTGTGACGCTGCCGCTGTAGGCTGAGAGCTGCCGCTGAAACAAGTTTGGGAAGGTCCTTTGCGGGCGGCCAGTTCTAGCCGCCTGCAAAGGACTTCCCCACGTTTGCTTTGAAAGAAACCTCTGCGCGGCAGTTAGAAACCTCTGCGCGGGGGTTTCTTGCCATGTGTGCGGCCGCGCAGCCGCGCACCTTAGAGGGAACAGTGGTCTCTACACCTGACTGGAACTGGGTGGGTGGAAGTGCCAGCATGGCAGTGGGAGATGGGACCATGGGATGGACTTATGGGTGTGGGGGAAAGATCTTGAACGTTCAACTGGGTGGGGAAAACCGGGAAGCTTTCAGATGTGGGTTTTCCCAGATGTGCCAACATGGCTCTCTTCATAAATTGGAACTTTGAGCAATACTTTGCCACAGACTCTGATTTAATTTTGGGTGCTATTTGGAATGCCAACATATTTCTGAATTGTTGGTTGTAGCTCAACCCCTTTCCAAATCCCATGGTTCTTCTGCATGGGAAGGTCTACTTTCTCCAGAAACTTTGGTCTCTCGGCTAAATGTAACAGCATAACAGAGTTGGAAGATTTTCTGTCTTCTTGGGGGTCTCCTAGTCCAACCCCATGGGGGCTGTCAAACACAAGGTCTGTGGGCAGGATTCGACCCGTGATGTCTTTGGAACCAAGGTGGCGCAGTGGTTAAATGCAGCACTGCAGGCTACTGCTAGATCAGCAGGTCAGCGGTTCAAATCTCACCGGCTCAGGGTTGACTCAGCCTTCCATCCTTCCGAGGTGGGTAAAATGAGGACCCAGATTGTTGGGGGCAATATGCTGACTCTCTGTAAACTGCTTAGAGAGGCCTGAAAGGCCTATGAAGCGGTATATAAGTCTACTGCTATTGCTATTGCTATTGCTAAACCGGCCTGTGGGACTGTCCTGGAAGATGTAAGAGGCTGGCCGATGGCACTTTGGCCCAGTCTACCCAATGTGAAGAGGAAACATGCCAGCAATTTGGGGAGTGGAATCAAGATGGACACGCCCACCCAGTCAGCCATGCCCACCTGGCCCTCAAGGTCAACTACAGCCCTGATGCGGCCCCAGTGGTGAAATTCAACATTTTTACTAGTGGTTCTGTAGGCGTGGCTTGGTGGGCATGACAGGGGAAGGATACTGCAAAATCCCCATTCCCTCCCCATCAGCTGGGTCTCCGGAGGCATAGAATAGATGGGGGGGGGGGCAGACAGAGGTGGCATTTACCGGTTCTCCGAACTACTCAAAATTTCCACTACTGGTTCTCCATAACCTGTCAGAACCGGCTGGATTTCACCCCTACATGGCCCACAATGAAATTGAGTTTGAGACCCCTCCTCCATCAGGAGACCTTATACCATTCCAGAGAATCTCAGATTCATCTTTGGTCTCATGGGCTCTTTTAAGAGGAGAAAAACTTACCTGCACAAACTTCCTTTAAGGAGACTGTCCTGGATGCCTGGCTAACAGGGTTTTCTGCTCTGCATGTTGCCTTGAGCTCCTGGGGGACAAACCGGATCACAGAACTCCCAGGGGTAGGACCTGTGCTCTGGGCAGATGAGGTCCAGCTGATGTTCACTCTGTCTTCCCAGGTCCCTGTAGAGCAAGTCAGCTGCCAGGTTCTGTTTCCAGTCCCCTCAGGAGTGCAGGTCACTTTCAGCTCATAGTCCACCAAACGTTCTTGGCAGGAGAGATGGAGAGACACCATTTGTGAAAGAGCAGAAGGCCAAGGAGGAAGGCCAAGCAGCAACAGTTGAGAGTCAATGAATAGTTTTGCATGAATGACAGCAGGCAAAATATGTGTCACTCATTTCTCTGACAATGAATTTCTCCCCTCTCACATGGGACACTCATTGTGAAGAGAGAGGCCCACCATTTGTGGGGGGAGGTACCCTTCATCCTCTGCCTTCCTCCAAGCCCTGTTTATACCAAGCCATGGATTGAGGGCAAGAGGATGAGGCTCCAGGCTCAGACCCTCAAGGACCCCCTGACTCTTCCCCAAAGAGTTTGTGGGTCCAGCCAGTCCCACCAGATCCACAAAGAGGATCCTGAACTGACTGGAGATTCCAGACTCAAAGCCCACCTGCCTCTCTCTTCATCCTCATGGGAATCCACTTTTGGCCTGATCCAGTCCAGCCTGTGCCCCATGGGCAGGGGAGCCTGAAGGGAACTGTGATGGACCCCCATAGACCTCCTTCCAAGGGTGCAAGATATTGCTTGATTTCAGCTTCTAATAGCCCTCCATCCTCCAACAGAAATCTCCCCCACCTCTCCAAATCTTCCTGGGCAAAGGAGAGATTCCAGGAATTTGTGGCTGGGATACTTACTAAAAACTCGCAGATCAAAGGACTCGACCGCTGTCCTTTCAGTTGGTAAAAAAATTTCTACACTGTATGTGCCAGTGTCCTCTTTCTCTAGAGGGCCAAGATGTAAATTTCTGCAGTCACTGGAGATGTTCAGTCGCTTTTGAAAGACTGGGCGGAGGAACAAGAAGTCACATGGCAGGTTCTTGAAGGTCACCAAAGCAACATTTATAGCATTGCTATTGATAATTTTATTCAAGGAAATTGTTTCAAATGGTGGAGAGGTCTTCACTTGGAATGTGACAGACTCCCCCAGAATGCCAATCAGTTCTTCTGCTCCAAACGTTCCTGCAAGAAGAAAGAGGAATCCTTCAAAGTTGGGTCAGAAGAGACCTTCTATGCATCCCATTTCTGGCCCTGGAAGCCTTTTCTGAGCAAGGACAGAATGGCTCCAAGATAGAAGACATGATGAGGGCTCTCTGGGCAATGGCCTTTCTTTCATAGAGTAGCAAGTGGGGTTCAAATGTCCCACGTGGGAGCTGAGCCTGCTTAAAAGGAGGATCTGCCCCACCAGAGAGACTCAACAGTCCGCCAAGCCTCAGAAGGACCAGGCCACAGGAAGGACTCTTCTGGAGAACACCTGAGTGATCATTGGAAGCTTTGCTTGGGTTTAGCCTCTTTCTGCTACCAGGCTGGTCTCCTGGAACCCCACCTGTGGCATGGGACAACTTGCCACAGCCAACTTGCTGTGGCCAACTCACCAGGGGCAACTGGCTGTGGGACTATTTCACAATAAAATTTAATTATTTGAAATAAACAAAAATTAATTTTATTTTAATTTTTGTCATCCATTTTTCAACTCGTCCCTCCTTTTGCGTTCTTTCTTGAATGATTCTATTTCACCATTTCCTTGATATTAGTGTAGCTCCTGTCCTCCAGCGAGTTGTCCCAGGATGAGTTGACTGGTGAGTTGTCCCATGGCAAGTTGACCATAGCAAGTTGGCCAAGTATAATTGCCTGCAGCAAATTGTCACCAATCCCCTCACAGGATGCCCCTGTTATTGGCTTACCATTTCCCCCTCTACAATCAGAGTGGAAATAGCAAGGTAGGGGCCTTGGAATAGTTTTGATGGACTAGATGATCCTCATGGTCCTTCCCAACTCTACAAATTTTATGCTCCTGGAAGATTGAGAATCTGAAAAAGCCTAGAATTCCTAGACTTTAAAACCCAAGATATAAAATAGCACCAGCATACTTTTAAAAGTTTAAAAGCTGAATGGTGACTCTCCCCAATGCCGACACCCCAGATCTTTGAAACTTCAACTGCTTTATGATGGCCTTGAGACGGAAGACCCCCTATCTGACCAAAAGGCCAGAGATAGCATCAGGCACATCAGGCAAGGACGCCGAATGGTGGCTGAATGCATCAAAGAATTCCGCGACCTGCGAAAGGGGCTGACATCACGACGGTATGATGTGCGACCTCGGATCTCCAAGATCACAGTCGACACTTTTGCCGCTGGACGGTCCATTTACACCTAAACCATCCCGAAGAGAAGGTGACAGGGAAGAGTATGTCTTGCTGATCTCAGGGACATCGCAAAGTCCCTGATTGAATCCAGAGAATCTCTTCAAGCCAGCGGCAATAAACACAGGCTCAAGCTGCTGAAGTTGGGAGAGCTCTGCAACAGAAGGAAAGCGGAAAGAGAAAGTGTGTCCATCTGGTGAGGAAATCTTATTTTTATAAAAGACTGCCCAAAAAAGATTGAAGTTAAATTAAACTGGTAAAGAAAAGGAAATAAGCGGCGAAACTAAGCATTATTGGACAGTGTGTTATCTTTTTTTATTTTATTTTTTTCCATTGATAGAAGTTTTGTGAACATTTTTTACTTTTTAAAGTGAAAGTATCAGATTTTCTTCTTCTATTTCTTTTTCCTATAGATTAAATCTTTTCCTTTATTTCTACAATACTGATTGCGATGGATTCTTTCTTTTCATTTTGTTTCATTTAAGAATTTTGTTTCTTCTAAGCCTGAAACATAAAGAAGATATAAAAGGAATATAAAGAGGGTAGTAATCTTAGAGGGAAAAGAAGTTACATGCCACTTGGAGGTTGGAGGTTGAGACCTGGAAACATTGCTTTTTCTTTTTTCCCTTTGAGCGCTCGCTTACGTCCCTACCGCCCGTGGCGTTCCGCAGGTGGGCGAAGAGCCACCCGCTCTTCAGCCAGGAGTTTCTCATCCACAACCACGCTGACATCGGCTACTGCCTGGTGCTCTCCGTGTTGATCTCGCTTATGTTTGAGGTGAGCAGTGGTTCACTGTGGTGGCAGGGCCCCTGCGGCAGGGCTTTAAAGTCCCGGCGCTGAGTCCGCCATAGAGCGGGATGCATACCACTCTATGGTGGACACAGCGGTGGGGCTTTGGCGGGGCTTTCGGAAAGCCCCACTGAAGCCCCAGCACTGGCAGACATAGGGCGGCTTTTGCCAGCTTGCCTCACTGGCCATGAACCTCACCACACGTCACTGTCAGGAGGGGGAGTGGGTATGTATTTTCAATGCAAACAGAGTTTATTCTTGTAAACTCCATGCTTAGCCTCATCAACTTGTCTTTTTTTTTTTACTTTAAAGAGGACGGGGGCAGCCATTCTGGATTTGGTGGTTGAATGAATCCCCAGGCTAGGTTCATGTAGATGTACTCTCTCATCTCTTTGGGGGTCATGGAGTACATCTTCGGCTTAGGTAATTTCTCCCCAGGTTCCAATTCTATGGCAGTCTGTGGTGTGGGTGGGGTATTACACTTCTCTTCACTAAATACCCCTACTGGGTCCTGGTATTCTTTTGGGACCTGGGGAGTGTCTGGGAGTGGCTCAGATGTAGCTGCAACTCTCTCGCTTCACTCAATGCCATTCATCTACTGGACAGCTTCCCCCACAGCAGCACTGGGAGGGAGGGGAGGGCCCACTCCCAGTCTCAGCTTTCTGTTACATCCTTCCCACCAAATGGTGGGGGCCCATTTGTCCGGCCTTGCCAGGCCTAAAAACCGCTGAAGCAGAAGCCTTGTCCTGTTGGGGAGGGAACCTTAGGGTAGATTGGCTCATGATCACTCTTGTCTGTTCAGGCCTGTTTGTTTGCCCCAAGTGTTTGAGACTCATTCGGTTGAACCTCTCCACTAGTCCCTCCAAGGTCTGTCTGTGAAATGCCATCCAGTATCTCCAGTCCCCCGACTCATTCCGTTCCAGCGGTCCCTTCGCTCTTCACTGGAGAACTGTGGTCACCAATTCCCTCGTTGAGCTCACTGGGAGGTCCCTCCTGGACTGAACCTTGGCATCTGAAGTCCTCCTCTGCCTGGTGCAGACCTCTGGTAGTCAGGTGTGTGGACCTTCAGCTGGGTCATTTTCCAGGTGATCTCCACCATCACTTCTACACCTGCTGGCTCTCCATGGGGGTATTCAGGCTCTCCAGGGGGCAATGCTAGTGCCTTCAGCTTTCTCTTCTTCTTCTCCATCTCTGCAGTCTTCCCTGAGTCTTCTTGTTCCCTCAGTAAATCAGATGAGCAGTAGGTCTCAGGACTCAAGAGAGCAGCTCTGGTTGGAGTGGAGAATTAGGAGAGTTGGTTTAATGTCAGTATTTCCAAGCAGTACACCCATATGAAGCAGAACCTTAAGGCCGGTACATTCCTCAAAGAACAGTTTTATTGGAGATATTGGCACAACTACTGAAAATTGACTCTGAAAGTTCCGGTGGTTTTCAATTAATTAAAAAGTGAAAGTTCCCCCTTCCCCCAAGTCATCAGTCACATTGTCCAATTGAGGTGCTGGCTGGTTGCTTGGTTACTGCATTACTCCTCTCTCTCAGGCACCTGTTAGTATGTCCTTGGTTCCCACAGGAAACTTGTTTGTCTTGACTACAAAACTCCAGCTATCTATTTTTCCCTTCCCTTTCCCTTCTTCTGCCTTGTGACTATCCCGAAGCCTCCAAGATGGCCTCAGCCAGGTTTGCTTCAGGGCTAACACTTTGATTAAATCCTATCTCAGTCTATTTAGTCCATTGTGAGTGTTAAAGTTGGGAGCCGCTCACAAAAGCTGATTCCTTTCAATAGGATTTGTTATTCTGAAAGACTCTGATTTTGATGTAGAGCTTTAGTAATTCTCACCATTCTGTCGGGACCATAATGGTCTCCTCATACTAGCCGATCCAGTCAGGATGGTCGCGATTCCCAGTTTCGTGGTCTTTAGCCCAGCAAATGAGTCATGGGAAGCTTATTTGGAGTGGTTTGAATGTTTCTTACAGGCCAATGATTTCACAGAACTGTCAAGCGACTGGAAAAGGGGCTGTTTTTGAGCTCTTGCGGTCTGGAGATGTTCAATACAGCTCGAGCCCTGTCAGCCCCCATGCCTTCCTATGCCATTCCACGGGACACACTCATTGTGAAGCTGAAGAACCATATGGTCCAGCTCCCTCACGGATCGCCTGGAGACATTTTTATACCTACCGCCCACTTTTGTATTTCTGGTAGTATTACAATTTTCTAACTGCCCACCAGTTCCACAGTCATGGTGATTTATAAAGTAGGGAAGTAACTTTACTTTATAAAATTTATAAAGCAGAGTAACAGCAAGCCCCTACCGCCCACCATGAAAGCTGGAACGCCCACTAGAAGGCGGTAGGGACCAGGTTGACTACCACTGGTTTAAACAATGCACTCAAAGGGATGGGGAAACCATCAATCAATACATGGCGCCCTCTGAACAGCGACCATCCGCTGCGAGTTCTGCAACCTCCATGAGGCGCTACTAGAGCAGATGGTCTGTGGGCTGAGAGACATGAGGCTTCAGCGCCGATTGCTTGCCCACTCAGAGCTCATCCTACAGATCGACATGGACAAAGCCTGAGCACCAGGGATGTCGGACAGGTCCCCGTCAGAAATGCAGAGATTTCAGTCAGTTGGAGTTCCCGCCACCAAATCAGTCCTGGTGAACCAAAGGAACACGAAAGATGTGAATAAGATGGCAGAAGATGACGAGGTCAGCCGCCTCAAAACCCAGGCAGTCGTTTAGGTTACTCTGCTAAATCTCCTCAGGGAGGGGGCCTGGGCTGTGGTGGGAGCCACTTCAGAGCTCCGTGCAAATATAAGGCAGCCATCTGCAGGATGTGCGGAGAGAAGGGCCATTTAGCCAACATTTGCCGAGCAACACTGCCATCTGCGGACTAGCCATCTGATCGCTCCAGTGGGCCGACAGGAGAGCGGGAAGACCCCGAGAGGACTCTTTCGCTGTCAGCCATGACTCAGCTGACCAGGTCAGCAGTGCTTCCACAACACACCACAGCAAACACACGATTCATCTAACAGTCTTAATCGAGGGTGCAGCATGCAATGTGGAAACTGACACGGGTGACCAATCGGGTGGCCACAATCTCCTGCCTCTGCCATAGCCAATGGGCACCGCTCTCGCTCCTGCTGACCAGTTGTAACTGCGAGGACTTAGCAAAACATATTTCAAACTGTAAATTGCTCTTGGATATTATGGAAGTATGTATGTATTTTCTAACCCAGACTGTGGTTTTGAAAGAGAAAGACATAAGCAGAAGTTATGTTCCTTTGTATAATTATTAAAATATACACGGCCTGTCCTTACAAATCAGTAGGGCTTTGCTCTGAAAAACAGTAAAACACGAAATATTTAGGAAATTAAGTGAATAGATATTTTAGGTTATATGTGTGTCAGGTCCCTAAAAGTGATACTGCCACTCAATTGGGAGGAGGGGGAGGGGGCTTGGAGTCGATTTATTAGCAGTGCCTGTGAGAACTGATATTTTACAACTGGTTTCCTTCCTTTTCCACTTCCGCTAATTGCAAATTCAAGAGTCTTCATTTTCTTAAGTTAGGAGAGGAGCTCTTACAATGTGTTTGAGATCTCAGAGGCTACAAAGGTTTTTTCTAAAAGTTTTATTCATCCAGTATATTGAATACAGTATATTGTCGGGATGTACCATTTGCAAAAAGAAAGACCAGTGAAAAAATAATAATAAATATTAACACATAAACCAATAATAATTATATAATCACACATGTACTAATGACAATAATAATGCTATAACCAAGTAGTTTTAATGAACTAACCTTCTTTTTACATTGACTTAATTACATTTTTGTTTCTTGTAATAATTGTAGTTATAAACTTTTTTTAATACAAACATTCATAGTCTTTCTTTCTCTAATTTCTACCTCTTGTCTCTAACCTCTCATAAAATCCATTCCAAATCAAATAATATTCTGTGCCTTCTTTATCTTTTATTTTTAGAGTTAGTCTGTCCATTTCAGCACAGTCTAATTTTTTTTTTGATTTACATCTTCACCTGGTGGGGTGTTCTCATTTTTCCAGTATTTCGCAAATATGATCCTTGCTGCTGTTAGTATATATAAAATTAAATATGTGGTCCCTTTATCATAACCCTCCGGGCATTATGCCCAACAAACATATTTCTGGTTTCAGATCGATATTCTGTTGAATAATCTTTCCCAGCCAGGTATGTATTTTCTCCCAATGTTTAAGTTTTCTTGCTTTAATGCACGGCCACCACATATGATAGTAAGTACCCGGGGATTGCTTGTATTTCCAGCATTTGGCAGAAAGATTGCTAAACATTTTTTTTTGGCCAGTCTTGCCGGCAGTAAATGCTACCTGTAAAAGATTTTGTAAAGATTTCTCTTTGTATGCCAAAGCCGTAGTCAATTTATAAATGTCCCAAAGTTTTTACCATTTCTCTAATTCTATATTATAACCAAAAACATTTGGCCATACAATCTTTGTTTCTTTGACTTGTTCTTCCTCCATTTTATAAGTCAATAAGTAATTATGTATTTTTAATCAATTTTTTGTCCGTCCTCATTAAAATTTTACCAAGTTGGTTTGTTGGTTCTTGATTTAAATCCCATCTTTTAATGTCTTTCCCATATCTAGAAGATTCTATACAATCTTCCTACCATATGGATTGAAAAATTATTTGGGATTTTGCCAATTTTACTTATGTGTTCTGGACTTCCATGATTAATACATTTTGTCTGAAATTGGGTTTTTACTCCTGCTAATTAAATCTGTATTGTCGAGTGAGATAATCCACCCTTATGAACACACAGATAATGGTATCATCTTTATTATGTTTTGCAAAGAAAAGAGGGGAAAATATTCTCCATCTCTTATTATAAAATTTGTATTTTCAATCTTATCTGCCTTTTTCTTAAAAATCTTCCCCAACTCAGCAGTTTTCAATGGACTCCAAGTTCCTCCAGAGTTTTGTATCTATTCCAGTAATGATCCAAGTTATCGTCAAGGAAACAAACCATGTTTTGAGCCCCAAATGTCAGTCCTGGTTTGAAACTAACGCTAGAAACATAAGTAAAAGAGACACAACTTACCAGCCCCAAAGAGAACGAGTGATAACCACAAGCCAAGGATGCTCTTGTGGGGCATGTTGGTGGCCGGTGTTTGAAGAAGAAGTGAAGAGAATTCTAGACAAACTTCTGCTAAATATACAAGGACGGCCTCTTTGGTGTGAGGAACATCACAGCTGCACAATTGTGCAGCCCTCTTATTACTGTGCTTGCAATTTGTTTTGTGCAATTCATTTATTTATTCAGCTTATATAGAGTAATGTTATTCTTATATTCTGGGCAGCTTACAAAATTAGACCATAAACAATACCTTCTAGAAGATCCCACAAGTTCTGGTTGTCAAGTTTTCTGACTGATGAACCCAACCAAACCAGCCAGTCGAAATGATCAGATCTCTTTAAGCATCACTTTATTGAGTACATCATTTTGTCATGTATGAAGCAAACAGAACTCTAACAGTTTTTCTCTAATTAATGACTTCTTTCCTCACATTGTCCAGTGAGGTGTTCTGGTGTCACTATGGCAACTCCTTCAGGCCCTTGCCAAACATCGGTTGAGATTGACTAAGTGAATCTGGCTTCCCCATTGACTTTACTTGTCAAAGGGTCACAAAAGGGGGATCACATGACTCTCGGACACTGCGACCGTCATAAATATGAGACAGTTGACACAGAGAAGAGGGAGTCAATGTATTCTCCAAAGCACCTGAAGACATTTACAAGAAGCAACGGATGGAAACTAATCAAGGAGAGAAGCAACCTAGAACTGAAGAGAAATTTCCTGACAGTGAAAACAATTAATCAGTGGAATGACTTTCCTCCAGAAGTTGTGAATGCTCAAACACTGGAGGTTTTCAAGAAGAGATTGGGTAAATATTTGCCTGAAATGGTACTGGGTTTCCTGACTGAGAAGTGGGTTGGACTAGAAGACCTCCAAGTCCCCTTCCAACTCTCTTATTCCATTCTGGAGGGGAATCTGAATTTTAATCACATGACTGCGGGGGTGCTACAACTGTTTATAATTGTGAAATAGGGTCAAAAGTCACTTTTCTCAGTTCTGTTGCCAAGAAAATTGCCGTAGCTTTAAAAATCTTCATTTTCACTTTTCAACAGAAAGCCCTTCATGCTTCCAAGTTCTTTCGATTTGTGATTCCATTGGGGCTCTGCAGACAGATGTTCCTGTGAATACTCTGGATGGGATCAATTTTGCTTCTTGACCAAATTACGAGGAAAAATGTCTTCAGGTAGTGTTACAAATGGTTGCTGAACTGCAGGGACAAATTTCATCCTAAAGAGATGCCCAACAATACCATTGTCCCAGTTCTATTGTATTGATTGTTCTTTTCACCCCCTCACACCCCCCCCCAACACAAGCGATCAAAAGTTTCAATTTGCAAGCATTCAACTTCCCCATTCTGCCCAATGTTTCGTAATTATCCCAAAAATCCTTGCCGGTTTCTGTAAAGAAAAACAGCTTATTTCTTTCCTACTCCAAGCTGAACTCAAACTTTTTGGGCTTCCCAAGTCAGGAATTTCTCTGTACCTACAATTATCGTACAATTTTGAACACCGTAAAAGCTGTGGTCGTGTGAGCTGCTTTCAGTTCTGCAAGCTCTTCAGGAGGTTTTCCTCCTCCTCCTCCTCCTCCTCCTCCTCCTCCTCCTCCTCTTCTTCCTCTTCCTCTTCCTCTTCTTCTTCTTCTTCTTCTGGGTCTCTGACGTCTGCAGCTGATTTCCTCCCAGCGTGGAGGCCTTTGGAGGCTTCCCTCCCTCCACCAGCTCATACGCTCCTTCCTGAAACCGTGGTCTGCTGTGTCGGGACTGAATTTGACCTCCGTTTGGCTGCCGGACTGTCTTTGGCAGCTTTCAGGGCTTCTTGGGAGCCTGGCTCCAGCCGTGGTTTCCACAGGGCTGGTCTCTAGCCATAAAGTAGGATGTAAAGTGAGATTGGGACATTAAGTGTGAAGCCTACTGGGTCAGGCTGGACAGCCTCTCGGGTCCCCTTTACTTCTATATTAAAAAGCCACATAGGCAGCGTTGCAGCTTGCAAAGGAACAGAAAGTGTGCCTAACCGCAGAGTTCAATAGCCTCACAAGATCACAAGGGTCAGCTAAAATTCGCTTAGAGACTCGTACTCAGTACCTATAAAAAAGGAGAAGTAAGACCCCATCTCCTTATAAGGTTTTCTCCTCAAGGTAACCACTAAGAAATGAGTAAGGGTGTTTCCATGTTGCAATGCTTTTGAGAATGTATAAGAAACGCGTGCTTCGCTAATGAAGATTGTTCAGAACTTGCAATGCTAAGCCATGGGCTCGCTTTCTGAACCTGGCTGCCAATTAAACTTTTCCTGTATCCTGAGAAGTCTAAAGCCTGTCAGTTTCTGCAACAGCCAGATGGATCTCCACCTTGTCTGCCAACACATACCAGTGCTGGAGGTCCCCAGGGGCCCCTCAGGAGATCTTTCTAGCACGCCATCAGGGCCTCTGGGGGCCAGCCATGCATGTGGCAGGCCAGCTGACGAAACTCCTGGGTGTATCCTGCCACTGGTCTCTGCCCCGGCTGATGCTCTTCATCCTGGTCCTAGCCTTGCATTCAGGTCTAGGGGGCCTGCAGAGTGTCGTCTTAAAGTGGTGGTAATCTCTTTTCTGGGGGGAGGCATTATTGTTGGGGAGCGTGACCATCCAGTCTACAACAGCCCCTTTGAGGGCCATGGTGACACATCTCACTTTGGCTGCCTCCGATGCGAAGTCCTCTCCATAGTCCTGCATGTGATTCCAGACTTGAGCTGGGAAGAAGAATCCCAGGGCTTTGGGATCCCCTCTATATTTTACTCCCAGTGGGGGAACCTTAGCAATTCAGCACGTCAAATTCAGCATTGTGTGTACACACACACACACACACACAACTCCACTGACGTAGAGAAGAGGTCCTTTTGCTGAGTCTGAAATGATAACAGAGAAAGCAAGGCAGGATCTGATTCAAAATACATGAACGTTACAGATTGAGAGTTTTCCCAAATCCCACTCCCCATGGTCCCTTGCTGAGTATCCAGTCAATGTCCCGCATAGTGTCATGTGAAGCACTTCCTCGGGTATTCTGCCCATCTGGAGTCCCAGGACAGTTGGCCTTGACTGGATGTAAACAACTCCACTCAGCAGCACAGTTATTCTTGAGAGTTCACATCTCACCAGCTAACTTCCCCAACCCAAATGCCATGCCCCCCTCCCTTGTTACTGTGGCAGCCGATAGCAAGAATGCCTCAAAGTAGAATCCCATGCTGGAGCTCTGGCTGACGTCCTGAAATTAAACAAAAAACATGGTCTCTTCTGGGTCCAGGCAAAGCAGCAGCAAAAGCAGATGGAGGAGCAGTTGAGGTGCAGGAGAGGAAGGCATGGGGTGGCCACCGTGGCATGGAATAGCCCTGAGGCCACACTGTGACCCCCCCACACTAGCCACATTGGTAATAGAGTTCATGGGTGGCCTGCAGAAGTGTCCCTGTCTCAACGGCTCCTCTTCAAAGCCACCAAGGAAGACCAGCTGCTAGAAGAGAACAAAGAAGATGGTTGAGTTTTAGGAAACAGGAAGCACCAGAAGGCAGAAATCCAAGGGACCATCATGTGGAGAGGATTGGAGGATTCAAAAGGAGAAGGTTGGCTGGAAGATTCATTCATTCATTCATTCATTCATTCATTCATTCATTCATTCATTCATTCATTCATTCATTGAATCAATCAATCAATCAATCAATCAATCAATCAATCAATCAATCAATCATCCTGTGTCTTTCTCCTACTGCAATGGAGTTGGGCTCAAAATGGAAACATGTCTTGTTCTTACTGGGTGATTCTACATGGAGCAGCTGCTCCTCTTGAGTTGGCCCAATATTTTATTTATTTATCAGCACAAATACAACACAAATGTAACAAAGGCAACAGTAAAAATATTGGGTTTCTGTCTGGATGGTCTCTTGTGACGAGCTGATGGACAGAGAATGGAAGCAGTGAACTTCCTCCCATATTTGGGCGTACCAGGGGTTGTGACTTTAAATATATACCTTTCTCCCTGGCTCAGCTGATAAGGAGAAGAACTCTGTGGCTTAATGGTTAACACATCTGCCTAAGATGATATACAGTACAGGTTCTTATCCCAGTAAGGGTATGGCTAGCTGATGAGAGCTAAATAGCTTGAAATAGATCTATACTAGTCTCCCTTTATTTATTTATTTATCAGCATAAATACAACATATATATATATATATATATATATATATATATATATATATATATATATATATATATATATATATATATATATATATATATATATATATATATATATATATATGTGTTTTTATTTGTGCTGATAAATAAATAAAGGAAGACTAGTATAGATCTATTTCAAGCTATTTAGCTCTCATCAGCTAGCCATATCCTTACTGGGATTCGAACCTGTGCTCTATTGCCTCCCAGGCAAGGAGTTAACCATTTGAGCTACAGAGAACGACTCCTTTTATATATATATATATATATATATATATATATATATATATATATATATATA